>NC_087569.1:2134656-2472862 GCF_036250125.1 Pseudopipra pipra | reverse complement strand
CATGGCCAACGTGCCCTGGCACGAGGAGGTGGTGGGGTTTGTGCAGGACCTGGCCGAGCTCCTGCCCGACTACGAGATCGCCTGCGAGCACGAGCACTCCAACTGCCTGCTGCTGGCCCACACCAAGGTGAGCATCCCTGGGCCAGGGGGGACTCCAGCCACTGCTGCTTCCCCTGGGAAGTGCTGCACGACTGCCTGGTTCTGACGTGTTTGTTCTCCAGAGTTTTTGTGGAATCGTTTAGGTTGGAAAAGCCCTCTTAGATCGTTGTGTCCAACCCGGCGCTGCCGAGGCCACCCACGTCCCCAGGTGCCACATCCACACAGCTCCTGAATCCCTCCAGGGGTGGGGACTCCACCACTGCCCTGGGCAGCTGGGCCAGGGCTGGACAGCCCTTTCCATGAAGAAATTTTCCCAGTATCCAACCTGAGCCTCCCCTGGCACAGCTGGAGGCCGTTCCCTCTCCTCCTGTCCCTTGTTCCCTGGGAGCAGAGCCCGACCCCCCCCCGGCTCCCCCCTCCTGTCAGGGGGTTGCAGAGCCAGAAGGTCCCCCCTGAGCCTCCTTTTCTCCAGGCTGAGCCCCCCAGCTCCCTCAGCTGCTCCTGCTGCTCCAGCCCCTTCCCAGCTCCATTACACTTCTGGCATGGATACTTCCATCTGGATGGCTTTTGGGAAGGAAGCTCAGTGCTGGATCTCCTGCCTTTTGTCTCACTCCCTTTGCATTTTGAGGAAGGTAGGAACAAATCCAGTGTAGACTCTGCCTTGGCTCTGTATTTGCATTGGGGTGTCCAGTGGCAGGGACAGTGTGCTCAGGGAGCCCAGAGAAGCTGTGGCTGCCTCAGCCCTGCAAGTGTCCAAGGCCAGGTTGGAGCAACCTGGGCTAGTGGAAGGTGTCCCTGTCCATGGCAGGGGGTGGAATGGGATGAGTTTTAATGTCACTCCCAACCCAAACCATTCTGGGATCCATGTGCTCCTTCAGCCTGGCCTTGAACATTTCCAGGGATGGGGCAGCCACAGCTTCTCTGGACACCCTGTGCCAGGGCCTCCCCACCCTCTTATTTATAAACTCTTCTTATTTCCAATGTAAATTGACCCTCCTTAAGCCACCCCCCCTTGTCCTGTCACAACAGGCCCTGCTAAAAATTTGTCCCTTCTCTCTTACAGGCCCTGCTCAAGTAGGGAAGGGAAATGAAATGCAATAAGAGTGAAATGCCAAAAGAATAATAATTCTTTTTAAAGTATGCAGGAGATGAAAAAGCATCAAGTGCTGTTTTGTTTTCTGACCTTCAGAAAAGATTAATAGAAAGGCAATAAAAATATATCATAATGTGTGAGCCAGGCAGCTGATGGAACTGTAGAATCCTGGAATGGTTTGGGTTGGAGGGGCCCTAAAGACCATCTCATTCCAGCCCCTGCCATGGGCAGGGACTTTCCAACACCCAGGTTGCTCCAACCTGGCCTTGGACACTTCCAGGGATGGGGCAGCCACAGCTTCTCTGGGCAGCCTGTGCCAGGGCCTCCCACCTGAACAGGGAACAATTCCTTCCCAGTATCCCTCTGTCCCTCCTCCCTTTCACTCTGAAACCACGTTTGATAATTGTCAGGATCTCCTTGTTGAAAACCTCTGCACATTTCCCAAACTGTCCTTATTTTTATGGGAGCAGAGAAAACCAGGAGACCTGGCACTAATTCTGTTTCAAGCCCCCTAAAATTTGCTTTTTATTTACAGCCTCGCTCCTGGTTGTTGCCACTGGCAACTGTGCCTGAGAAATCCAAATATCTTTTCCATTCTAAGGTCCAGGGGAAGGAAAACAAACAGATTGCACCGACCCTATTGATGCATAATTTAAGTAACACCATTTAGTAACAAGAATGAATTGATACCTGCCCAGGAGGAATTCAGCAGCTGCTTTGCCTTCCAGAGCCATTAGCAGAGGGTGTCTTTGGGAAACAATCTGTCCCCACTACTAAATACTAATAAAAAATAGATTTATTTCGATTAGGTTTTAATTTTTGCATTTCAGGCTCTAGTGGAGAATAAAATTTGTCAGTGTCTTATTATTTGCAGCAAACCTGTGCCCTGGGAATGATCAGGCTGGAGCCAGGAATGGCAGAATCAAAGGGCTCTTTAAAAAATTAAGGAGTTGCAGGAAGGCTGTAATAAAAATCATTAAGAAATGGGATTATTATTTCCCTGTGTTCGGAGTTTTGGGGGTGTTCAAACAATGCTCATCATCATTTGAACATCAATGTGGAATGACAGCCTGCAGGAAAAGAGTCTGGGAATGTCACAAATAATTCATCCTGCCTTGATTGATGGAGAGTCATTGATTGGCACCTGCTTGTGTGATGAATGATAGCTTAGGACTTAAGCTCTGGAGTCTCCTAGGGCCAGGGATTTAGGGGGGGAAAAAAGGGATTTAAGGGAGAGGAAAGTGCAGTTTGTAGGGCTGATGTTATTTCTTCTCCCTGGAGTGAAGAGGTGACTCTGGGGTTGGAGCTGGGGAATATATGGGGGGTTCTTCAGTGTCTTCAAAATCTCCCATTGAGCTTCCAAGTCTCTTCCCACACACACATCCCTTGTTCTTCCCTGCTTCCTTGTGCCTGAACATGTGGCTGGGATGCAGGAGAGGAGCTTGAGGACTCAGGGAGGCTCAGGGATTGAAATGTGTCCCACTTAACCCTGGAGAGCTTTGGATGTGCCTCTCCTGGACTATCCCAGGAGAGCTTTGGATGTGCCTCTGCTGGACTATCCCAGGAGAGCTTTGGATGTGCCTCTCTGGACTATCCCAGGAGAGCTTTGGATGTGCCTCTGCTGGACCATCCCAGGAGAGCTTTGGATGTGCCTCTCCTGGATTGTCCCAGGAGAGCTTTGGATCTGCCTCTCCTGGATTGTCCCAGGAGAGCTTTGGATCTGCCTCTGCTGGATTGTCCAGGAGAGCTTAAAAGGTCTTACAAACTGAAGCCTTACAGGCAAAATGTTCCTTTTCCAGTTGCCCTTCACAGAGCTCTAAAAATGAACACAGCAAACACCTGTGACCTGAAAATCCATTAGTTACTGGGATTTCCATGGTTTTGGAGCCATCAGTTTCTTAGGATCATGGAATAGTTTGGGTTGGAAGAGACCTTACAGCTCATCTCATCCCACCCCCTGCCATGGCAGGGACACTTCCATAGCCCAGGTTGCTCCAAGCCCCTGGAGCAACCTGGCCTTGGACACTTCCAGGGATGGGTTGTGTCCCTCTGAAGGATGAGTGCAGCCCTCCTTGGCTTGGCCTGGGCTCCCATGGATTGGGATCTCCCCTTCCCTGCCTTTTCTGCCTCCTCCTCCTCCTCCTCCCAGCTTTTCGGGGGTTCCCATCTCACTGAGAGGTTCCCTGTGTGTTTGGGCTCCATCCTCTCAGGTTCTTTAGCAACAGTGCTGAATTCCTGAGGAATTCCATTTGCTTTCTAGTAAATCCCATAAACACCACGGTCCCAAAAATGTGATTTATGGCAGCACTTTGGAACTAATGGGCTGAAATATCGACACCTTTCTAATTAACACTGAATTCAAGTGACCTTTTCCAGAGAGGGACCTCAGGCTGCTGCTTTTCCAGGCTTGGAACAATCAATGTATCCTCAGGATGACCAGAACAAGTGCCTAAGAAAGGGGATGTGCTGCAACTTCCTTGCAGGGAAGGTTTTTATGGATGAAATGTAACCCCTTGGGCATTTCTAGGATAAAACCTTCTGCCCCACTGGGTTGGATTTGCTTTCCATGGGTGTTCCACCCTCTCCCAAAGCACTTCCTGACAACTATCTCCTGGTTTGTTCATTTAAATCTCTCCCTTGCTGGAGCAGGTGGGGTTTTTCCACTTCCCTGTTGCTTTCCAGATACAAATTCCTTGTCAGAGCTGCTCCCTCTGCTCCTCAGCCAGGCTGGCATTCCAGAATTCCCAGGTCCCTGGGATTCCATAATTCTCTGGTAGAACACCATGATTCCATGTCTGAGCATCCCTGCCTCTTCCCTGTGGTGCCAGGCTTGATTTCCATGGCAATTAACCATGCAGAGTACTGGGAATATTCCTGGAATCCCAGTGCTTTGCTCTCTCTGGAGCTCTCAGTTAACTGCCTTCAGCCTTTTCTGCCTTTATAAACCTGATATGTCTGACTGGGAATCATGGAATTGGAAAGGTTGGAAAATCCCAGCCCCATCCACCATGTTCACCACTAAATCCTGTCCCCAAAGTGCCACATCCACATGTTTTGGGAACACCTCCAGGGATGGCACTGCCCTGGGCAGCCCCTTCCAGTGCCTGACCAGCCTTTCCATGAAGGAATTTTCCCTGATATCCAACCTGACCCTCCCCTGGCACAACTTGAGGCCGTTTCCTCTTGTGCTGTCCCTTGTTCCCTGGGAGGAGAGACCAACACCCACCTCCCTACAGCCTAAAGCAAAGAATTCCCCAAGCAGAGTGTCCTTACCCAGGGTCCAAATGTTCCCTCGTGGTGCTCCAGCCCTGCCTTGTGCACCCCTTGGATTGTTGCCCTGCTGGATGTGCCCTGGGCTGGTGTTGTGTCCTGCAGCAGGGCAGGGTGTCCCTGTCATCCCCAGGGGAGCCCAGGGAGCTGCTTTTGGAATAAAGTTCATTTGCCACGCCCAAAGCTCCCTGTTGAGGTGGGGAGGCCCTGGCCAGAGCAGCTGTGGCTGCCCCATCCCTGGGAGTGTCCAAGGGCAGGTTGGAGCAACCTGGGCTGGTGGAAGGTGTCCCTGGCCATGGCAGGGGGTGGGATGAGAGGAGCTTTAATATCCCTTCCCAACCCCTTCCATGACTCCATGGCCCAGCAGTGCTGAGGGTGTGCCAAGGCTGCTGTCAGGGGTGGCTTGATCTAAAATGAGTTGGGGGACGTAGGGTCCTGTCCAAAGGTGCTCAGCACTCTCCATCAGCCACAGAATCCTCCTGGAAAAGTAGGAATTGGCCTTCTCCTTGGCAGTGTTGTCCCTGTGAGGGCTGGGGAGGCTCCCCGGGTGTCCTGGCTGTGCCTGGAGAGGCTGCAGGGGAGGTGAAGATGTTCCATGCTGAGCTTTTTGTCTATATTTAGGGAGGGAGAGGAAGCACTTAACTCCCAGCTGCACTCACAGGGGGGAGAGCAGAGACAGAGAGTCCATCACATCCCGTTTCCTTCCTGCCTTGCAAGTCATTGGAGAGTGGGACATGTCCTTGGGATCCCGGATCCAGAGGCAGCATTGTGGGGCAAGGGGAGCACCAGCCTTGGGGAGCTGCTTGGAGTGAGGCCACAACATTCCCAAGGGATGGGGCAGATCCCAGGTGGGGCCAAGCAGCCAAACAACCCCCCCAGGGCAGGTGTGAGCAGGGAATGTTGTGTTTCCTGCAGGTTTTCTGCCTTTCCTGTGTCCCCTTCCAGCAGGAAGGTGGCTCTGCTGGGCTTGATATTTGAGTTATTAACAGGAGATCTCTGTTGTGCTGCAGTAATCCTGGTTTGATCCATTGGAATTAAAACTGTCTGGATGCAGCCCTGGCTTAATTGGCAGAGGAGCTGCTCCACTCAGTGGAGGGGGGGATTAAACCCAAATAAATCTGCAATAATGAAGCTTTTCTGTGCAATAACTCCCAGGGGCACAGGCTCAGATCAGGTCAGTTTGGGGTTGTTCCACTCTTTTGGGGAACACGATATTTATGTGGATAAATTAATCTGAGCAGGGTCATGTGGTGTTCAGAAAGCTCCAAACTTTTCCTTTTCCATGATTAGTTGCAACCTCAGGCTTGAGGGGGAAGAAATTACGATTAAACTGGTTTTTAAGCTGCAGGTACAGGAGAAGGTAATAATGGCCTTAAGGGGAAGGAGGGCAGGGTTAGGTGGGATACTGAGAAGGAATTCTTCCCTGGATGGTGGGGAGGCCCTGGAATGGATTTTCCAGAGAAGCTGTGGCTGCCCCATCTCTGGAAGTGTCCAAGACCAGGTTGGAGCAACCTGGGCTGGTGGAAGGCCATTATTGCCTTCTCATCCCTGCATCTGCAACCTAAAAACCAGCTTGATCCTGATTTCTTCCCCCTCAAGCCTGAGGTTGCTGCTAATCACGAAAAAGGAAAAGTCTGTGGCTTTTTGAGCAGCACCTGACCCCGCTCAGATTCCCATTTCTCCACAATGTTTCTCCTTGTTCTGCTGAGTGACTCCAGCTCTGACACTGCCACTGTCAGACAGAGGGAGCCTTAAATAATTGTGAGCCTTAATTAGGTGAGAAACTGTGGGTAATGATTCCGTGAATTGTTTGTTTGTCTTGGAGAGCTTGGCAGTGGCAGGTGCTGAGAATGCCCTGATTTATGAGCTGTTTAATCACTCCCCGTGTGTGAGGGTGGAAAAGCTCCTTTGTTTATCCTCAGATGGGAATGGAGGGGTTCAGGACTCAGGATCGGTTTTCCAGGTGCCTCTTTGATGCTGTGCCTGCAGAAGTGGCCGATGGTGGGCACAGGGAGCTGCAGTGGGATCTCAGTCCCATATCCCACATTCCACATGGCATCACCTCTGCTCAGGCACCTCCTGCCCCAGGTCCCTGCAGTCCTGGGTTGCTCCCACTTGGCCCTGGACACTCCCAGGGATGGGGCAGCCACAGCTTCTCTGCCCAACCTGTGCCAGGGCCTCCCCACCCTCGCAGCCAAGAATTCCTTCCCAATATCCCATCTATCCCTGCCCTCTGGCAGTGGGAAGCCATTCCCCTTGTCCTGTCCCTCCATCCCTTGTCCCCAGTCCCTCTCCAGCTCTCCTGGAGCCCCTTTAGGCCCTGGAAGGGGCTCTCAGCTCTCCCTGGAGCCTTCTCTTCTCCAGGGGAACCCCCCCAGCTCTCCCAGCCTGGCTCCAGAGCAGAGGGGCTCCAGCCCTGGGAGCATCTCTGGGGCCTCCTCTGGACTCTCTCCAGCAGCTCCATGTCCTCCCTGTGCTGTTCCCAGGGCTGGAGCAGCTCTGCAGGGGGGTCTCAGCTGAGGGGACAGAGGGGCAGAATCCCCCCCTGCCCTCTGCCCACGCCGGGGGATCAGCCCAGGGCACAGGGTTGGGTTGTGCCCGTGGCAGGGGGTGGAACTGGATGATCTTTCAGGTCCCTTCCAGCCCAGGCCATTCCATGATTCCATGCTGAGCTTCTCATCCACCAACACCCCCAGGCCCTTCTCCTCAGGGCTGCTCTCCACCCTGCTCCACCCAGCCTGGATTTGGGCCTGGGTTTTGCCCTGACCCAGGTGCAGGACCTTGCACTTGGCCTTGTTGAACTGGCATCACCCTCATTTGGGGTGGTGGCCACAGGCCATGTCCTCCTTCCAGCTGCTCTGGGTGGCACCAGCATCTCCTGGGGCTTTGCTGCTCCTGGTGAGCCACCCTTGGCCATGGGGTGAAGGGCTCTTTGTGAGCCCCCCCTTCCACCCCTTTGTGATCCATCACAGGCTGGACTTTGTGATCAACCTTAATGATTCTGTGATTCCACCCTGATTTTCCAAGGAAAGAGCCAATATCAAGTCTCAGCTCTCTTTCTGTGCTGGATTTCTCTTAGGTGACCTCAAGGCTCTCTGTGTGACCTGTTGGGAGTGCTCCAAACCCATCATGGGAATAATCTCAACACCTTCCATGTCTCCCACGTGCCTTCAAGGCTTTGCTGGATCCCCTGGATTGGGGATTAATTGGTGTGAGAGTTTGCTGAGTGTGACTGAATCAAATCTGGGGGGAGCAGAGAGTCTGCTGTGTGAACTTGTCACCTCCCACCTCCACAGGCCCTGGCAGGGGAACCCAGGTCTCCTGAGCTCCAGAGTTTGGGAGCAGGTGGTTTTTGGCACCTGCTTTACAGGTGGCCTCACACAACACCTCACCCACCTTGGCATGGGAAAAATGAGTTGGTTTCTGCCAAGGCTTCTTCCCCAGAGCTGTGACTCTGCAGTGTCCCCTCCATGCTCCACGTGGGGGCCAATCCCAGCAGGAACGTGCTGTAATTCCAGAGGCAGCAATGGATGAGCACTAACCATGTTTGACTGCAGGATTTTGCAGTTGTCAGCAGTTTTTCCAACCAAAAAAGCTTTTAGCTCTCGGGCACAAAGTCAAGTGCCACTTTAAATGCACAGCCATCAAGTTTGGGGAAAAAAAACCAACCCACCACAACCAGGGAGTCAGGCTGTTTTCCCTCTTTTTTTTTTTTCCTTTGGATGAAATGCATAATAAGCTCTTAGCTCAGATAAATCCTAATTGAGGATTCAGTCAGGGCTGTGGCTAAATTGGCAGAGCAGCTCTGGGAGACAAATGGGGCTCCAGCCTGTCAAAAGAAGCCATTCTTCACATTCTCACATGGAAAGAGGATTCGTGTCATTAAACCTCTTTATCCTCCCCCTTCCCAAACACAGCCCTCCTGCCCCTGTCAGGAATTGCCCAAATCCATCCCAGTCCCTGCTCTGCTGCTGCTCCTGGGCTGTTTTTCCAGGCTGTGCTGCCCTGGAGTTGGACACACATGGTCTGAGCGGGAGCTTTGGTTGACCTTGGCCCTCAAGGGGCACCTGGGCATCAATCCCTGTTTCCCCTGTCCCCTCCAGGGCTTGTCCAGTTCTTTCAGGTGTGTCACCTGGGAACTGCAGACAGGCCTGGGAAGGCTTTGGGATGCTCCATGGGAGTGTTCCTCCTGGAAAGTGGGGCTGGAGGGGGGGTGGAATCCAGTACTTTGGAGGGTCCAGCAAAGTGTCCAACAGTCAAACCCTCATGGAAATTATCATGGAATGGTTTGGGTGGGAAGGGACCTTAAAGATCATCCAGTCCCACCCCTGCCATGGGCAGGGACACCTTCCACTAGCCCAGGTTGCTCCAAACCCTGTCCAATCTGACCTTGGACACTCCCAGGGATGGGGCAGCCACAGCTTCTCTGGGCAACCTGTGCCAGGGCCTCCCCACCCTCACAGCCACAATTCCTTCCAATATCCCATCTATCCCTGCCCTCTGGCAGTGGGAAGCCATTCCCCCTTGTCCTGTCCCTCCATCCCTTGTCCCCAGTCCCTCTCCAGCTCTCCTGGAGCCCCTTCAGGCCCTGCAAGGGGCTCTCAGCTCTCCCTGGAGCCTTCCCTTCTCCAGGTGAACCCCCCCAGCTCTCCCAGCCTGGCTCCAGAGCAGAGGGGCTCCAGCCCTTGGAGCATCTCTGGTGCCTCCTCTGGACTCACTCCAACAGCTCCACATCTTCCCTGTGCTGAGGATTCCAGGGCTGGAGCAGCTCTGCAGGGGGGTCTCACAAGGGCAGAGCAGGGGGGCTGAATCAATTCCCTGTGGGCAAACAGCCCTCAGTGACTAAAGCTGGGAAAAAACCAGGGCTCCTGTGTCTGCAGGTGTTCTCCAACCCCAGGGATGAGGATATTCATCCCCCTGAATTCCTTTTGGTTTCCCGGGAAGGCCGTTCGGGGTGGCTTTACCCTGGACCTCAGTGGGGCTACAGAGTTAAAGCTGACAACAGCTGCCATCCATTCAGCCCAAACCCATCTTCTCTTGGCAGAAATGTGGGTTTGGTGCCTCCCATCACTCCCTAACGTGTTTGTTTTCCCTCCAGTTCAAGGTGGATGGCGAGTGGTTCACCTGGATCGACTACGAGCGCTTCCAGGAGCTGGTGCGGGAGCGCGAGCGGAGCGGTGGCTCCAGGACCTTCACAGCGGCCGATTACACGGCCAGGACTCCTCCCTGGGCTCTCTTTGGGGCCAGGGAGCGGGGATTTGACCCCCTGGATGTCAGATTCCAGCGGAGGAACAAGGCACGGGACATCTCTGGCTGCTGAGCTTTGGGGCTCCGTTTCCGGCTGACACGGATTTCGGATCTTCCCATCGACGTTATCCCACATTTGCTGTTGAGCAGGAGGGTCAAGCCTCGAGTTCACCCTTCCCTCCTGGTTTTAGGGCTTCCTGGATGAAAATATTTATAACATTCTCTCTCCCAAATCAGAAATGGTCCATGGCAGTGGTTTCTCAGCAGCCTGGTGGGGAGGCAGTGGCCGTGGCCGTGTTTGGAGTTGGATGTGCTTTGGAGTTGGATGTGGAGCAGTTGGATGTGGTTGGAGTTGCATGTGGAGCAGGAGCATTCCTTGGATTCCAGTGCCCTCTGTGAGGAGAGCCTGGCACATCTGGCCCCCAGCTTGGCAGCAAAACATTCCACATCCACGAGGAAAAGTGCCACAGGGATTTCAACCCCAGGAGCTTGTTGGATCAGGGCAGGTGGGACCTGGATCAAAGAACCTGATCCCTACTGGGAATATCATTTTATGGACTTAGTTCAGGTTTATGTATTTAATTCCTGTAAAAACCTCATCTCATCCAAGAAACTTGGGAATAATGTGAGTAACAACCCCCCTATTGATACCGGCTGTGACTTCTGACACCTCTCCAAGTATCTTCCAACTTCCTGGGTTTGGGAATGGATGTTTCTGAACAGTGTTATCCCACTCCCAGCAGCCCTGAACAACATGTACAATCCCTCAGAACCCTGGCTGTGTGTGCCCAGTGTCCATGGGAGCTGGACATCAGGGATGGAGCTCCCCCTGCTCCCCTGGGAAGCTCCACAGCCTCCCTGCTGCTCTGGGTGGGGAGAACGGGGTGGAGAAGGAAACTGGACCCAGTCGAGGTTTCTGGGGTCAAGAAACCAACTCCTCTCCTTTGGAGAGGTGACATCCAGGCACAAGGGCAGGGGTTGCTCTGGGATACCCTGGGCACTCTGGAGGTGCTGGAGCCTGGCTGGAAAATGGCTTTTAAATTAGGAGGGAATTCCCTTTCCCTCTTTGCTGCATCCCCAGGGGTTGGAGGCTCTGTGTGCAAACCCCCTGGCACATTCCCAGGCCTTCAGTTCCCAGAGGGCTGAACCAGGCAAGGCTCTGCCCCTTCCCAAGTGGCTCCCACCCCTCTTCCATGGCTCCCACCCGTGGGCAGCCCCTCCTCCCTCAGGGCTCCAGGTCCTCCCTGGTGCTGCTCCAGCCAAACCCTTCCTGGGAATGGATGGAACCAGCAGCAGGAACAGCTTTAATTCACACCCAGGGCTGGAGGTGGGACCACACCTCAATCCTGCTCAGGGGGGTTTGTTTCCCTGTGGAACTCCAGCAGCTTGGATCAAAGGTGTTCCCAGCACTCCCACCCTAAACCTTCTCATCCCACGGAGCTGTGGATGCTGAGGGGCCCTGGGATGGTGATTTTCTTTCTTTTTTAAAAGCAAGCCCGTTTCTTAAGCTGTAAAAAGTGTTTCTAAAGAAAAAAAAGGAAATAAAAGTACTTTTGCCTAGAGCACCTTTGGTGTGTGGCTGCTGTGCAAGGCTCTGTGAGAGGGGATGGTGAATTGATTTTAAGGAGATCAAAAGCACAAATGTTGTGTAATATCTCTTTTCTTTATAGGACGTGGAGGGGAAGGGGGAGCTGTGGGTGAGGGATGCCCTTCCTGGGGCAGAACATTTCAGAAATTTCAGAAAATTTCAGAAAATCATGGAATCCCAGGATGGTTTGGGTTGGAAGACGCAGGATGCAGGATGCAGGAATCTATTAAGTACAGTTTTGCTTTCTGAGCTTCAGAAAAGATTAATAGACAGTAAAAATATATAAAAATTTGTAAGCTGGGCAACTGATGGAATTGTACAATCCTGGGATGGTTTGGGTTGGAAGGGACATTAAATCTCATCTCATTCCCACCCCCTGCCATGGGCAGGGACACCTTCCACTAGCCCAGGTTGCTCCAAGCCCTGTCCAACCTGGCCTTGGACACTCCCAGGGATGGGGCAGCCACAGCTTCTCTGGGCAACCTGTGCCAGGGCCTCCCCACCCTCACAGGGAAGGATTCTCCCTGATCCTCCCTGTGTCTCCACGTTCCCTCCATCTTCCTTGATCCTCCCTGAGTCCTCACACTCCCTCAATCCTTATCCCATGTCCTCCCCGTTCTCCTTCCATTCTTCCCCTTGGTTTTCCCTGTGTCCTTATGCTCCCTCCATCCTCTCCCTGTGTCCCCATGTTCCCTTCATCCTCCCTGCTCCTCCCCATGTCCTCACATTCCCTCCTTCTATCTCCCATGTGCTCCCTCCATCCCTCTCCTGATCCTCCCTCTGTCCCCATGTTCCCTTCATCCTTCTTGATCCTTCAGTGTCCTCACACTCCCTCCCTCCGTCTCCTGTGTCCTCCCTGGGCTCCCTCCATCCCTCTCCTGATCCTCCCTGTGTCCTCACACCCTCTCCAGCCTCTCCCTGCTCCTCCCCACTGTTTTCCAGGGCTCAGAGGGATGAGGTGTGTGACCTCCTGAGGTCAGTGCCCAACATTCCCATGGCAATTGGCACCTGAGCTGTCCTAGAAGAACGGTGCTTTCCCTGCCCTGGTGCCAGGCAAGGTGGAACCACGGTCACATCCCACCTGCCTGTCCCTGCTGGGGGCCAGCTGGCACCTGCAGGCTGCTCCCAGAGCACTTTGGGCAGGATTCACCCCTGCAGTCCCTCTGGAATTACCTCAGGCTCAGGGAAAATCTTCCAGCACAGACACCCCCTGTGATCCTCCTACCCAGGGAGTTCCCAGATGGACAATTTCCAAGTCCCATCTCTGCTGTTTTGGGGACACACTAAACTGGAGCCCTGGTGGGGCTCTGCTGAGCTCTGGGATCGTGCTCTGGATGTGCTGGGAATGGGGGGCTTTGTCCCCTTTCCAACACCTGGAATTGCTTCTGGCATTTCGAACAGGTTGGCTCTCACTCCTGGGGTTGGGGGGGGTGTCCACAGGGAAACTTCAGTGGAATGGGATGTACCTGGGAAAAAAGTGGGATTGTTTCAATGAGGAGTTTTCTGTTCTGCCAAAGGTCAGGGAAGGATCCCGGATGGGAAGAACCTCTCCAGTGTCAGGGTTGCAGGATCAGCCCATCTTGTGATTCTCTAAATATATTTGGCTTAGTAATTGGGGAACTCCAACCCATTTTCTGTAGGTTTCCATCTGGATCACAGACATCCTTCAGCTGATGGTGCTGCTGGGGGTGCAGGGGGTCCCCATCCCCCTTCCTGCCCCCAATGCTGCCCAGGAGATTCCCAAAAAACTCTCCCCCTTCTGTTTTGGGGGGTTTTACCCAAAGCCAGGGCTCAATGTGTGTCCTGGTGCCACTCCCAGCAAAGTGGGACCTGTTGCTTCAATACCCGACCTGGAGCCTCGGGAAGTTCCATCCTAAGGGCAAAACGGGCCAAAATTGGTTTAACCCCTTCAAAGCAGGGGGAACTGGAGGAGTCCTGTGCCCAAATTCCTGTGCCTGCTCCTGCTCCTCCTTCCCTGGCACAGCCTGGATCCCTCCGTGCTGCTCCTGCTGCTGCTGTTCCTGACTCAGGGCTGAGTCACTCGGGGTGGGGGGTGTGTTTCGCTTTGGAACGAGGATAAATAGATTTGTTTCCCAAAAATCTCCAGCAGGAAAACATCCCCCCCCCCTCGAACAGACCCGTCATCCATCAGCTTTGTCTTCAGCTGGCTCGGCTCCTGAATCATTGATGATGTTACAGCCGCTGCTGTGCCCCGAGGGGGGGAGGAAAAAGATCTGGGAATTAGCGGGAGGAAGGGCATCGTTCTCACTTCAGCAAGCGCAGGTTGAGCTGAGCCGGGGGTTGGCAGAGGGGACTGAGCCAGCCCTGAGAACCTGTGCTGCTCCAGAGCTCGCCGTGGGAAAAGGGAGGCGGGTGATCCCGAGGGAATATTCCTAAGGAAGCCCCTGAGCTTTCCTGGGGGTGGGAGCTCAGCAGTTCGTCCCCCCCTCCTCTGTGTCCTCCCTTCCCGCAGCTGGAGGGGGCAGGAGCTCCCGGGGGTCATTCCAGCAGTGATGGGATATTTGAGGAGGAGGAGGAGGGACCCCCAGCCAGGCTGAACCTTCACCCCTGAAATCCACGGAGCAGCAGCACGATTGGAGCCAATGGAATGTGGAGTGTGGGGGGGTTATGGCTGTCCCCAAGGCCCCTTCCCTGGTGCCAACCCCCCCTCCCACTGTGGGGCACAAGCCCCGGTGGCCACATCCTGCAGCTTCCCAGAGCAGGGCCATGGACCATCCCTGGTGCTTGGACAAATCCCAGCCTCTCCCTGCATCCCAAAGCCTTCCTCTGTCAGCACTTGGAAAGACTGAGGAAGATGAGCTTGAAGGTCCCTTCCAACCCAGGGCATTCCATGATTCCCTGGGGATGGTTTCTGCTTCAGTGATGCATTTTCCCCCTTCTCCCATTTCAAGGTGGGCTCAAATCCCTTGGGAGCTGCTGGGATGGGTTGGTGCCTCTCCTGGGCTGCCCCAGCCATTGCACAGGGACTGGTGGCATCTTTGAGATTCAAATCTCTTAAGCCAAAAAACATTTCTCGGGACAGATCAAAACTGATGAGAAGGTTTGCAAGAAAATACTCCAGCCAAAAAAAAACCCCACTGGAAAACCTTGAAAAAATTCAGAATTCAGCAATTCTTTGGAAAAAAAAAAAAAAAAAAAAAAGAGTGGTTAAATCCTGATGGGAGAAATCCCCCCAGATGTGATGCTGCGTTTTTGCTCCTGTGGAGCTCCCTCAGCCAGCCAAGGACCAGTCCCTGGTTTGCAGGGGGTTGGAAGGCACCTGCCATCCCAGCTGGGTGACATGGGGACAAGGGACGTGTCCATTCACCTCCTCCAGTCACCTGCACCAGGAGCAAACCCCAAAAAAGGAGAAGCTGGGAGGATCTCCCATCCCAGGAGATGTTCTCGTGCCAGGGAGTGTTCGTGGGAACGTGGCAGAGGTGGCACTACCCAGCTCCAGCAGCAAACCACTGGGCTGAATGAAGCTGCTGAGAAGCTCCACATGGCCCAGCTGAGGGCTCTGGCAGCCCCAAAATCCACCCTGTCCTAAAGGGAAGGGGGGGGATTCTGCCCCTCTGCCCCACTCAGGTGAGACCCCCCTGCAGAGCTGCTCCAGCCCTGGGGAACAGCACAGGGAGGACGTGGAGCTGCTGGAGAGAGTCCAGAGGTCACGGAGATGCTGCCAGGGCTGGAGCCCCTCTGCTCTGGAGCCAGGCTGGGAGAGCTGGGGGGGTTCACCTGGAGAAGAGAAGGCTCCAGGGAGAGCTGAGAGCCCCTTGTAGGGCCTAAAGGGGCTCCAGGAGAGCTGGAGAGGGACTTTGGTGGGTTGGAAGCCACGGGGGACAAGGAACCCGTCCATTCACCTCCTCCAGTCTCGGGCGCCAGGAGCTGCCCCATCTCCTCCAGCCTGTCGCTGTCTGGCTTTTCCCGTCCCCGGGATTTTTTTTTGGGATGCTGATAACAACACATTCCTCACCTCTGGGGCAGCCTCTGGGAGCTCAAGGCGCTCTGAGGCTCATCCTCTTTGCCGGGGGCTCAGATCAGATCAGATCAGCCGCTTAAACCATCTCAGCGCTGAACACGCCGAACACAGGGAAAGCATCAGGGACGGGAATAATGAGCTGTTAAACGAGCAGCCCGCGCTGCCTTTCCCCGGCCAATCACCCACAGCCACCCCCAGGTGTCTTTGGCAAGCGGGAATTTCTCCCCTGGATGGGACTGGGGGAGGGTGGAAGGGGTGAACCCCCCCCTGGCAGGTTGGTTCCCCCATCACCAAGAAAAGGGAAGTTTTGCAGGGAAATGGGGTTTGGGGCAGGTTTTGCTGGTGGTGTGTCCTGACCATGAGGCTCCATAAAACCCCTCACTGCCAGAAGGACATGGAGGGGCTGGAGCGTGTGCAGGGAAGGGAACAGAGCTGGGGAAGGGGCTGGAGCAGCAGGAGCAGCTGAGGGAGCTGGGGGGGCTCAGCCTGGAGAAAAGGAGGCTCAGGGGGGACCTTCTCACTCTTTACAACTCCCTGGAATGAGGGTGGAGTGATATTCCAATAACCAAGTGTCTCAAACTGATGATTGTCTCTAATTTGAACCCTGTAAAACCTAAACAAGCTCTGTACAACCAACTGTGCCTTTCTGAAGTGGTCCTGGGTATTTAGTTATTTATTTTAAACCTGGGTTTACATGTTATTTTTATAATCTCTTCAGAGTGGGGAAGGAGATTCTCTGTGTGTACTGACAGCCTTTCCTGGGGACCTGACCCAGCCTGGGATGTGCTGAGCTGCCTTTGGAAGAGGCTCTGCCAGCAGGAGCCAGGAGTGATGGGGCTGCAGCTGCTGCAGGAGGTTCATTTGGGGCTCACTCTTGTTGCAAGGGGATGGGCAGTGTTTGTGTTCCAGATCCCAGATGGATCAAAGCCATTCCTTATCCCACTTCCCTGGCTCACCTGCAGCAGATATTCCTCACTGCTGTGCTTCTCCTCCTCCCCTTTTTCTCTCTGCTCCTCCCAAGATTAAAGGGAGAACACAGGGAACACCCAGAGCCCTTTGAAGGAGGCTTGTAAAGCTCTGATCTCCTCAGAGGCCCTGTTTGATGGCAATGATGCTGGGCAGGTTTTCCTCACTGGGCTCCTCCAGGCTGTGGGTGGGATGTTGCTGGGGCAGGGGGGGCAGAGGGGCCTGGGCCAGGGCAAGGTGTTAACCCACAGCTGGCACCAAACCTCCCTAAATCCCTCAAGAGGGGGGTGGAACAAGATGCTCTTTAAGGTCTTCAGGGACTCAAACCATTCTGGGATTCTGTGGAATGACTGCTGTGACTCTTGGGTCCTGTGCAGGGACAGGGGTTGGACTCAATTCCCGTGGGCCCAGCTCAGCAGTTCTCTGGGATCCTGTGGGACTTGGGAGCATTGTCTCTGCAGGAGAGCTGGGTGCCAGGGCTGGGAGCTCTGGGAATGCTGGGCAGGTGACCCAGCACCCTGGAGAGCCAGCAGGGAAAGGTGCTGGCCCTGCTTGCTGCTCACCCCCCTCCCGGTCCTGCTGCCACCGAGGCCACCCCGATGCAGGAGGAGGGAGGGGGCTCTGCAGGGCTCACCTCTGGGAGGGCTGCTGGCACTGGGATGGCTTTGGGGACAATCTCCTGGGCCCCCCTTGCAGCCCCACAGAGCACTCCCCAAGTGGTCCTGGGGCTGTCCCTGGCCCGGGAGGTGCCACAGCTGAAACCTCAGAGACCCGTCCTGGGTGTCCCCACGTGTTCAGCACCATCCAACACCCCCCAGGAACTCCTGGGAACACCCATCCGTGTCACCACTGTGCCCTCAGGGGGGTCACAAACAGCCACCAGGGCTGTAAGTGTTCTTCTCATTCTATCAACAACTTTGCAGACCAAGATCCTGAATTTTGCCCGGGTTCAGCAGGAACATTGGCACAGTCACCTGCTCCACGTAGGAAACACATTTCAAGCTCACATGAACTGGGATTAGCTCAGCTGGTGCTAACAAAGCCAAGGTTGTGGTGTTGATCCCTGTAAAGGCCATTCTCTTAAGAGCTGGACTTGCTGGTCTTTGTGGGTCTCTTCCAACACAGAATATTCTGGGAAACTGCTTCCTTTGCATATTTGTGCTGAAATCACTTTAGAGCTGAGTAGTGCTGAGTAAACTCAGAAAGATTCGTAGAAAAATCAGAGTCCGGGACAGAAAACGAGACTAAAATTGTTTAGATGTTCGATATTCTTTGATAGGAAGGGTATTTAATATTTTCTAGGCTGTTTTCTAGGCTTTGAGGGGGTTTGATGTGTCATATCTCCCATCTAAAGCCTTCCAAGTGACCCCCTCGTGGCCCTGCTGGGTGGGTCTGTGGCCCTTGATGTCTGTGTTTCTCTGTGCCAGGAGGTCCTGGTGGCCAAACCTTCCTGGTGGATCTTTTCTCCAAGATCTTTAGATTGTTATCCAAAAATCAAACTTTCCCCAAGGCTTTCTGTATTTAATCAGCAAATATCATCCAATTATAAGGGGATCAAGTAATTATGTCTCCCTCAGCAAACCTACTTCTCTTTTTTTCCTCCTCCCCAGGGGGAGGAGAGCTCTTCCCTCAGGATTATGTGATTAAACAGAGGTTTAAAGAGAAATCTTGCTTTGTTGCTTAAAGAGCTTAATTTAAAATCCTCTCAGAAGTGAACTGAGCTTTGCAAAGGCAGAGGGAAGCACTGGGAGCTCAGCCCCTGCCCGGGGTCCCGCTGGGTTGTGCCCTCCGTGCCTGGAGGTGGGATCAGCCCCTGGCCAGGGGCTTGGGGCAGTCCTGGAGTCCTTCATTCTGGCTGCTCAGCCCTGGTTCTCCCCTGAGATGTGCTCTGGGCAGCTGGATGGTCCCCCCTGCTCCAGTGGGATGTCGAGGCTGGGGTGGAACCCGACGGCGTCACCTTGGGATGAGCCTGAACATCTGAGACCCACTGAGCCGGTGGGATCTGCCATGGATGTGGCCAGATCGCCTCTCAGGGCACCTCACTCGTGTCTCTCCTCGCTCTGGGAAGGTCCATCACTCCCAAAAGGTCTCCAGTGGTGGTTTGGCCTCAGATCCAACCTCACCCATGGCTTTCCCTGCTCCAGCCCCACAGCTCCTGCTGGCCCTGCTTTGGTGGGACAACAAACATCCCACAGCCTGGAGAAAGGCTGGAAACCGTGTGCCAGGTGTGTGTCCCTGCTTACAGTTCTCTTTTTCCACTCTCCAAGGCACAGGAGTCGTGGATGTGCTTGGGGAAGGTCTCTGAGCCCCTGGCCAGCAGAGGAGCAGCTTGGGAAGGATCAGTTCACTGATTCCTTCAGTCCAGGCAAAAAGCACCCGAGGAGCTGCTTTGTTTCCTCAGAAATAGTTTGCCATGCTCTGCTTTTATATTTTTCTGTGCATTTATGGCCCAGTGGAGAAGTTTGGCCGTGTGTTTGTTGGCAGGAGGGAGAACTCTGGGGAACAGCTCCCAACCAGTCCCTGGGGCCTGGGGAAAGGAGGTGGAGGTGGCTCTGCCTCCTTCTTCCTCCCAGCCAGAGGCCAAATCCCCAGCTGGGAGCTCTCTTGGGGTGATATCTCAGGAGCTTTCACCTATTTAAGGAGTGTCAGAAGCAGAGCTGGGACATTCCCAGGCTGCTGGCACTGAGAGAAACCTGAGAGGCTTCCCCAAGGCACCAGGAAACCCTTCCCAAGCTTTTCCTCCCGTGCTTGTGTTGATCTTTCAGTTTGGTCACCCAAGATTGTAATTTTTTCTCTGACAACAGCATATTTTGGGGGGTTTGAGGCAGTTTCCTGGGGTGTTGAGCTCTGACTGGCAACTGGAGCAGGTGCCACCAAAGGGAAACTTGGGATTTCTGGCAAATCTGGCTTGGAATGGGAACACAGGGAAAGGGGGAGGGGAGAGGAGGGACTGAGTTATCCCAGAGCTGTGGCCACACTTTGGTTGGTCCCTGCTGAGAAGTGGAGAACGTGGAGTCCCAGGATGGTTTGGGTTGGAAGGGACCTTAGAGGACCATGGGCAGGGACTCCTCCCACTAGCCCAGGTTGCTCCAAGCCCATCCAGCCTGGCCTGGAATGTTTCCAGGGCTGTGGTGTGTTAATGCCAGAGGACACTGATATCCCTCTGGATAGCCCAGGGCCAGGCTCTGGTCGTTAAAATTCCATGGAGATCTTGGGTGAAAGGTGTGTTTTGAGGCTGCTCTCCTTCCCCCCTGCTCTTCCCAGGAAAACTCCAGGCTGCTGTAGAGCTGGGAAAAAGTGCTGTGTGAGTGCAAATCAGGGCAAGGCAGAGGGAGAGAAGGAATTCAAGGAGATCTTGCATCTCCCAGAAGCTCTGCCTTAAAGAAGGCAGGAGGCTGGGATGAATGATGCATAGGATAACAAGCCTGGGGATGGAGGGAGGGGAAAGGAAGGGCTGGGAAAATATATGAGAGAGACAAGGGGAAGAGCCAGAAGAGCAGGGGTGTCATTTATCAGGGCAGGTTTCGTGTTTGCAAGGGAAAAAAAATGTAAATAAATCCACGAAAACCTTGAGGCAAAAATTCAAATGAGCCTCAGGGAACGTCTTGGAGGGTGGGGGGGGTGTGAGGGGGTGATAAAACGGGTTGAAAAGTGTCATTTGCAGTTGTTTTGCATAAACCAGAGTGAGCAACAGCCCTGAGAGCCCTGCAGTGCCAGGTCCCTCCAGCCAGACCAGCAGTGGATGGAACTGCTTTAAATGGGCTCTTTTGGGCTGTGGGGGTGGGAAGGGAGAGGGAAAGCAAAGGGAACCGAGAGCCCTCAGGGGCCTGAAAATTGTTAAATTGTTAAATCAGTGTTAATGATCTAAATATATATGTGTGTGTGTGCATATACTGTGTGAAGAGTGCAGGAGGAAGGGCCCAGGGAGGGCTCCCAAAGTCCTGAAAGTCTCCTAAAATCCTTAAATCTCCTTAAAGACCACGGACAAGGAGGCTGAGGTGGGACACGGGTGGGCACAGCCCCCGGGTTTGGGAGGCAGAGCAGTGAGTCAGTGCCTGACAATAAGGGTCTGAAAATAGGAGAGAAGAGGGAGCAGGGCCTGGGGGTGATCAGGGGCTGGTCCCCCAAAAGCTGGGGTGGCTCTTGACTGGTTTTGCTCTGCAGTGATGGGCTCGGGGTGTCTGGGCTGATAAAAGCTGAGCCTGAGGGAAGGTGAGGCTGTCAGAGGGGTCTCAGTGCCCTGGAAGGAGCTGATGGCTGAGGAGAAAGAGGAGGGGCAGGGACTGTCCTTCCCCAGGACACGGGGCTGGTGTCCTTGCAGGGATGTCTGGGGATGGGGCTGTAAATCTGGAGTGCACTGCAAGGACAAGGAGCTGCAGGAGATTCATCACATCTCTTACCAGCACAGGATGTGCTGAGCTGGAAGGGACCCCCAAGGATCACGGAGTCCAACCCTCAGCCCTGCACAGGCCCAGCCCCAAGAGTCACCCCCTGTGCCCCAGAGGATCAGCCAAACCCTCCCTGAGCTCTGGCAGCCTTGGGGCTGTGCCCACTGCCCTGGGGAGCCTGGGCAGTGCCCAACCAGCCTCTGGGGGAAGAACCTTTGGCTGAGATCCAACCTGAGCCTGCCCTGACACAGCTCCAGGGCAGGAGCACCATAAACCTCATCCCCATAAACCTCGGGGTTCCCGTGGCTCCAGGTTATCCAGCATTTCACACCCTTCCCATGCTGATAAAACCAGTCTCCAAAGGGTTACAGCTGCTCCCCAAGGGGGATTTTCAATCCTGCTGGGGCAGAGGGGGATGTTTTCCCTGACACCCCCATCTCATTCCCACTGGATCCCACTGCCCTGCTTTGCTCAGGTCCCCAGGGTGCTCCAGCCAAGGGAACAGATCCAAAACAAGCACTGCCATGAAATTTTAAACCCTTGCACTGGATTAATTGTGCTGAGCTGAGCACTCCCCTGTAGCCTGATGGCCATCGATTTATTCTGCTGATGTTAAACCTTTAACACCAACTCCAGGCTTGGGGAGAAAGGGCTGTGATTCCATGAGCTGGGGGGTGAGAAACCAGCTGCAGTAGCTGTGTCTGCTTTTTCCCTCCTTCCTGACCACCCTGCTAAGCTTTCCCAACCCCCTCTCAAGCTGGAGCCACTTTTCCAATGGATCACAGAATGTTCTGAGTTGGAAGGGACTCCAAGGATCATCAAACCCAGCTCTGGTCACGGCAGCCCCCTGGTTTGGGAGATGTGCTCCGGGTGCCTCTTGGATCCAGGGGTTCCTCCAGGACCCTCCCACCCAGGCGTGGGTTGGGTTTGCCCAGCACTCATCTCCCAGTTTGTCTGTCCTGGTTTGAGCATCAGGGAAGTGTCCCCAGCCCGGATTTTCTGCTCCCTGCGGGCTCCGTGCCACGACCTGCCTTTCCCCGCCTGTAAATATTGACGATTTGGGTTAAGTGGAGTTAAGTGGCTGCGTTAATTATTGAGCAGATCCTCAGCAGCCTTTTCCTCCGGGAAGGGACGGTGGATTAGCGCACCCTCACCTTTATTTTGCAAATGCCCGGTGCTCTGAGCAGCACGGGCTGGGCTTGGTTTGCTCTTATTCTCTCTGCAAAATGGGTGAGTTCGAGGTCCCACCTCCCCCATTCCAGGTTCTGCGGGAATAAATGCTGACAAAACCGAGCTCACCTCCAAACCCCATGTCCCAGAGGCATGAGGGCTGCACTCCTGGCTTGGCCAGAGCAGTTCTACTCCTTGATTAAAAATGCAAAGCCTTCGGTGATGACACTCATGGCTCTGACCTGGGTTTCCAGCAGGCTCAGAGCCCCGTGGCACAGAGGGCTGTGGGAGCTGGAGGAGCAACACACCAGTTAAAGGCCCAGGAACAGACAGGCAACAAAAAATCACAGCTGCAGGAGGAATGGTGGGAACACAGGAGGGATCTGTCTGTAGTTGTGATGCTGGAGGAGTTGTGGTGCTCTGGCCCTGCTCTTCTTTCTTGGCAAATTCCAGCACTTTGGGCAGTTCACGTTTTTCTGTGTCTTTGCTTGAATTAGAACCATTTTCTGCCTGTTCTCCCTTTGTCCTCTGATTCATTTCTGTGTGAAAAACCCATTAAACACAGAAAGGTCAGGATTTCAAAGCCCCTGGTGCAGAAACCTCACATGGAACCTCTGGCTGTGAGTTCCCATCACAGGCTGGTGGATGTTGGTTGAGAAACAAGATCTCCAGGACCCCTTTGCTCTCATTTCCATTGTACCAAGAAGCAAAATGCCCCCAGCCCTCACAGCAGAGCCCTGTGTGAGCCTGCAGCTCCTGGGAAATCCAGCCAGGAGTGACCTGATCCTCTGGGAGACTAATGGAGCTGAGCCCATAATCCCCCCAAACCTGTGTTTGGATGTGCACAGAGACTAAGCCAGTGAGCAAAGCTCTGCCTAAAGGTCCCAAGGGCCAGAGACCAACTTTGTGGAGTGCTCTGCCTCCCCTTGGAGCAGCCCACATGGAAGGGCTGGATGATGGACCCCACATTGACCTGTCCCTCAGCATCACCTCCACGAGCTGAGAAGATCTTTGCTGATAACTCTGCCCTGGCAATTCCCCGAAATCCCACGGGATCCCCCAGTACTGACATTCCCTCCCCCCTCCCAAAAATCCAGAATTGTTTTCTCGTGCCTGTTTTAAAGCTCACAGAAACCCCTCAGCATTATGGAGCTCTCCCAAAGAGCTGCTCCCTGCTTTTCTTCAGGAAGGCTCCCAGTTTCACAGCCCTGAAAGCCGTGGTTGGATCACAGCATTTCCCTGTGCATTATGTGTTTTCACTTATTACTTCAATTATCACGCCTTCCTCTGCAATTTACTCCTATATTTTATTCTAATGGTCCTGCTGTGCCTCAGGATCTTTGGAACTCTAATAATAATTGTAGGAGTAATAATATAAATCATCCTGGTGCTACCTGCATGTGTCTGGTTACTCTCCTTGCATTTCTAACAGCAGAGCCAGGCTGGATCAAATGGGGTGTTTTGCCATTTTCCCTTTACCTCTCAAAGGAGGGTTTCCAGGTGTATCTGTCATTCCCAAACATGTGGGAGCCCAAGGCATCCAGCACATCACCAAAGGCCACGAGGTGCCACCAGCCTGTTTACAAGTTGTGGAGGATTCTCACTGATTTTTTTATAGTGGAACATCAAATCCAAAAGCTTCACATTAGGGACTGGCTGTTCAAAGATCCCAGAGTGGGACTTCATGGGGCTGCTGTTGAGGCTGTGGCAGCATTAAAGAGCTTTTGGGGACCTTGGACACGATGGAAATGTTTAGGGAATGGAGCTGGGGAAGGGGCTGGAGCAGCAGGAGCAGCTGAGGGAGCTGGGGGGGCTCAGCCTGGAGAAAAGGAGGCTCAGGGGGGACCTTCTGGCTCTGCAACCCCCTGACAGGAGGGGGGAGCCGGGGGGGGGTCGGGCTCTGCTCCCAGGGAACAAGGGACAGGAGGAGAGGGAACGGCCTCCAGCTGTGCCAGGGGAGGGTCAGGTTGGATATTGAGAAAATTTCCTCATGGAATGGCTTGTCCAGCCCTGGCCCAGCTGCCCAGGGCAGGGATGGAGTCCCCATCCCTGGAGGGGTTTAAGAGACATGTGGAAGTGGCACTTGGGGACACGGGTTAGTTTTGGCCTTGGCAGTGCTGGGGGCTGGTTGGACTTGGTGACCTCAGAGGACTTTTTTAAACAGAGACTATTTTATGATTCTTTGATTTGTGCCAGGAAAAAGCCCCCAGGCAGGGTGGGTGTCTGGACAGCTCTGAGCACGACACTTTACAACTTTAATACAGACAAACAACAAAAGCCTGGAGGAAAAACAGCCCTGAAGTGACCTGCTGTGGCAGACTGAGGCAGAAGGGGAGTTGTGGTTGTCCAGCTCCTCCCCAGCAGCAGTGGCTGAGTCACAAACACCCAGAGCAACAGTCTGGGACTGCAGCCACCTCATCCCTGCCCTGCTGGAAACGATGGACTGGAGATGTTCCATCCTCACCTGGAGGCACAAAAGCAGGAAGGTTTGCAGAGGCTGGTGAGCTCAGGGCCTGCAGGACTGAGTTCATCCATCATGTCCATGGAACCCTTGGCTCTGCACCCACAGGCTCAGGTGAAGGAGGTTGTTGCTCCTGTGTGTGGAGAGCCTGGGACACCTCAGAGCCCCCAGGGACACCCCGGATTTCCCAACAAAACAACCCCTGCACGAGTGTGAATGTAAAACCTGCAAGATTTGAGATGATTTCCTTGGTGTCTATGGAGGAAATGCCAGGAGAGGGCACAGCTCTGATTTTCCCCCACCTGTGGCTCCTTGGGGTCCCACAGGCAGACAGGAGCCCTTGTGGCCTCAGAGAGAGTTGGGTTTGGATCAGCTGAGTGAGGATGGAATTACCCATCCTTCAGTCCCCTCCTCCAGCTGCCAGCACCTCAGCCACACCAGGATTCACAGAGCAGCTCCTATCTGAGCTCTGTGCAACTGCCTGAGTCCCCTGGAGCTCCTCTGCTCATTCTGGATTTGGGGTGTGAGAAAATAAAGCTCTGGCAGGGACCAGGCTGAGGGTCAGGAATGCCCTGAGCCAGACAAAATCCTGAGGACCCTGAGCTGAGCCACATCTGACTCCTCTCTGCTCATTTTTGCCTTCCTTGTGCTGCTCTGCTGTCCCTGGGGGATGGAAACTCCTGAGGGAATCCATGGGCTTCAAACTGTGGTGCCAGAGGGTGGTTTTCTCCATGGGCAGCACTGGGGTGCCTCCAGGAGATTTTGGAGGGGATTTAATAACCCCTTTAAGGTGTCCCATGTTTGGAAACACGACTGGGAGAGCCCAGAGCGTCCCAGTGGGATTTGGTGTGGAGCTCCTGGGGTTGCTGGTGCTGGGCTGAGCTGGCTTTGGGGGAGATGAGTGCTGGGGGACTATCCCTGATGTCCATCACTGCCCACAACATCCCATGGGATGCTCTTGCTGGTGAGGGGCCAGTGGAATGTTGGGAGGAGAAAATGTCTGGATGCAAATTGGAGGGAAACATAGAGGCTGCACTTCCATGTCCTGGGCTGGGTGAGTAAGAGGAGATCAAATGGATCAGAATGAGCCCCCCTGGCAGCAGGAATGTTGATGAAAAAGCAAAAAGGCCATGACTGGGGGGTTTACTGAACCTCCTTGCTGGGAATTGGGCAGCATCCCCAGCCAGGCTCTCCTGGGAGCCTGAGTTAAACACCAGAGGGGTGTCTGGGGGAAGGAGCTGTGCTTGGATCACTCCCTGGACACTCTCCTGTGAATCAGGGGGATGAAGTGGCCAAGCCCAGCCAAGCTGTGCTCACTGAACCTCTCCTGTGCCACTGCTGGGCTGGGCAGCTCCAACCCTGCAGCTCATCCCTGTCCCTGCTCAACGTGGACCTGGGGCCTCCCTGCCAGGGCTTTATTCCCTTTTTCCATGTCACACAAGGCCCTGTCTGCAGCCTTTGAGTCCCTTTGGGATCTCAGGTGGCTGCTCCTGGACTCTCTTCCCAAGCTGTGAGTGCAACCACTGCCCAGACTGAGCTGGGCTTCAGTCAGAGGCTCGGAGCCACCTGGACTCGTTTTCCAAGTGACTCCTCAGCCAAATTCCCAGCCATGTTCCCTTGCAGAAATGGGATTTCGGGCAAAGTTTGCAGTCTGTCTCAAATCCCACTTCTGCAATGGCTCAGGTTCCTGAGACAGGAGGGGAATGGATCTGCAGGAGTCTGGCCAGAGGCTTTGGAAGATGCTGGTCATGCTGAGGGACTTCCGAGTGAAAAACTTCCAGCCCCCGAGCCCTGAGATGTGTTTCAGGTGTTTAAATATCCCTCAAATCAGGCTCCCCAGAGCTCAGCCCTGATTGGCAGCCCATGGAAATTAAAGTCCTGCATGAAATGGAATTCAGGCTTCCTAAACCACTTTTGAAAATGTCACTTCACGTCTTTCTTGCACCTTTATTTCTCTTTCCCTGGACCTTGCGTGGCACGTTTTCTTTTCTACCTCTCCTGGCACCTTCAGATTCTGGTCCCTTCTCATGTGAGGTGTTAATTATTTTCCTCACAGCATTAAGTGCTTCAGTGGCTGAGCAGCCCAGCCTTTTATACCTCCATCCCATCAAACACTCCTGCTCCCTTTGGCTCATTCCATTCTCTCCTGGACTCTCACAGAAGCTTTGCTGCCAGGGCCCAGAGAATCCCTGGAGCTTCGTGCTGCTGACTCCAGAAAACAGGGAATGTTTCTAGAGCTGGACAAGAAACACTGTGAGTTTTTCCCCTGCTCCCCTGAGGCTTTTCCAGGGGATTTTTTTTTTTGGCAGCCAGATGTGGGTGTGGAGGAGGTTTGGGGGCACTGGGGCAGAGCCTGGGGAGCAGCAGGACACAATTCCTGGAGGGATCTCTGGGCTGATAATCCCTTGGTGTCTCTGTCGGTGCTCCATCATTTTGATCTGCATTTTGACACCGTGTCTCCCCAGTCCTGACATAATGGGAGAGGAAATTATACGTATTTGAACAAATCACATCAGTTTGACAGAAGTCAGGAGCAATTTTAATGAAGTTGGATCCGTTCCCTGCCTGTGCTGAACGAGCAGGAGGGGCTGGGAAACCGAGCTGGACTTTGTCCCTTTAAATAATAGAAATCATGTCACATCTAATGCTCCATCAGTGCCTGTAATGCCATCAGTCATAGGAGGAATAATATGACAGAGATATTTTTTTAATGATGAATAGCTTCCATCACTCTGGAAAAGATCCCACCTTAAATGGATTGAGCTCCTGCAAGAAAGAAAATTCCTTTGGATCAGGGTCGAATTGTTTTTTTGTTTTTTTGTTTTTTTTTTTTTTCATTTCAGTGAGGGTTGAGTTGCCTTTCAGACGATGTTTGAGGTGGGAGAGTTGCAAAGCCAAAGCCTCCCTCTCCCGATCGTGCACCAGAGGGCACTGCACGATGTGCCGGGACCTGCCGACAATCCCAACGGAGCTCCGCCAGGATTTGGGGGGTTTTCTGCGTGTAGGATGCGTTTGGAGACGGGTCTCAGGGCTTCCAGAGGTGTCTCAGGGCTTCCAGAGGGGTCTCAGGGCTTCCTCCCCCTGGGGATGCCATCACGGCAGGTTTGGCTCAGTCACCACCCCCCGGATGACCACAGGGCTCATCCCACAGTGAGGGATCACCTGCAGTCCCAAATTTGGGACAACTGCTGCTGGGGATGGCCCAGGGTGTCAGCAGCTCCTCGCTGGCAGGAGGCATCTCCCCCCCTGGGCAGGGGCTGTCCTAGGCTGGCTTGGCCTTGGTGTCCCATCTCCATCCACTGAGGCTGCTGCTCCAGCAAAAGCTTCTGGGAGAAGCACTTCTGCTCCAAAACCAGGCCTGGAGCTGTGTCAGGGCAGGCTCAGGTTGGATCTCAGCCAAAGGTTCTTCCCCCAGAGGCTGGTTGGGCACTGCCCAGGCTCCCCAGGGCAGTGGGCACAGCCCCAAGGCTGCCAGAGCTCAGGGAGGGTTTGGACAATGCTCTCTGGGACTGTTGGGGTGTCTGTGCAGGGCCAGGATCTGCACTGAGTGATCCTTGTGGGTCCCTTCCAGCTCAGGGTATTCCGTGGTTCTGTGATTTGGATCATCCTCAGTCCATTCTCATCAGGTGCCTGCTGGTTCCCCAGGGTGCCCATCACAGCAGCAACCCTGCCTTTGAGTTCTGCTTTCCTTTCATTTCTCCCAAAGTTTTCTTTTTTCTTTTTTTTTTTTTTTTTAATGTTTTAACAGCTGAGCTCATGTGTGCTGTGCCACCACTTCAATCCTTCCCCCTTATACTGGAGAAACTGGGGACCTCTCCACCTTTCCTGGTGTGAATCCCAGGGGGAGGTGGGGGCAGAGCAGTATTTCTGGGGTGGGTGATGCTGGGAGCATTTCCCTGGCTGGTGGCAGCAAGAGGACAAGGCTGGAGAGTCCAACAGCCTTTCTTGGCCTTTAATTATGCCCTGGAAGTTGTGCAGGTGAGGATTCCCACAGTCCAAGCAAACCCTGTAGGAGTGGGATTGCATTGTTAGCACATCCTGCACTGGGCAGCCTCTGGAGCTGCCAGGAATGATGGAGCTGGAAACCTGCTCCTACCCCTGCACCTGCTTTCTTTTATTTGTGGGCAAAATCCTGAGACTCCCTGAACAACCAGGAGGGGGGAAGTAATCCCTCAGGGAGGGAAGCAGAGCAGGACATGCCTTCTCTGCTCATGGAGGAGGCCAGGGGATCATCCCTAAGCACTCTCCTGGCTGGGGGATTTCCTGCCTGGAAAGATATGTTGGTGCACTGGGGATGCTCATGGATGTGCCTCCAAATCCAGCTGGAAAAAGGTCCCAAGCTCCTGCAGGATGATCCCATGGATGTGGTTCAGGAGAGCCCAGGTTTGGTGTCTGGGCTCTGGGAATGGGCTGGAAAGGAAGAGCTGTGGCTGAGCAAGCCCCTGGGAACAAGCCTTTCCATGGGGGTGTCCCACCTCCTGCCTCAGTGGCACCACAGTGGTCCAGTGTCCCCTCACCCCCCTCACCTCCAACATCCCTTTTCTCCTGGGAATCCTTGCAGGTCTTTCTTCAGGGTCACACTCCCGGCTCAGGATGGTCCCTCTGGAAGTCCAGGACCAGGCTGGAGGGACCTCGTGGTTCTCTGAGCTCCTCTGCCCCCCAACAACCCAGCTGGCTGCCCAGGGAGGGCTGGCCCTGCTGGGACAGTCACTTCTGCCCCACAGCTCTCCCAAACCCACGAGTCCACGTGTGTTCAAAGGCACTTCCCTTGCCCCCTCCATCCCTGAGGAGATCCTGGCTGGCTGCTGAGCCAAGGCTGGCTCTGGGACACCGGGTCACCTGCCTGTTCTGCCCGGCTCATTTAGGTTTGTCCCCATCCCATCACCCCATTCAGGACCCACCAGCACCTTCCTCCCCAAAAAAGGAGGGCTGGGGGGTCCATGGGCTGCCCTCCTGCTTCTCCTCCAGCAGAGAGGATTCCCAGGAGCCTGAGGAGGAGGGAAGGGCCACCTGAAGGGTTAATCCATGTCCTCCAGGACCTGAATTGAATTGATGTAATCCCACACAGGCTAATGGAAGCTCTGTATGATGATGTTGGTTGATGTCATGTCCTAGTCCTTCAATTATTTGATTCATTCACATTTAGGATAAATACAGGATTAACCCAAAAGGAGGGTTTAGGAGGGAGAACCTCTTACTCTTTAATTTTAATTTAAAATGAGTTCAAGGAATTCACTCTGGTGATTGAGGGGAGGTGATTTAGGGAAGGATAAAGGCACAGGGGAGCAGCCTGGGGGTGGATGGGGCCTGGGACAGCCTGGTCATCAATATCTGCTTCAAATAAACCCAACACATCTCTCTTCTTCCTCCTCTCCCCTCCAAGACCTCTTATTAAGCTCTTCTTCCCAAAATCCTGGGTTTAACATAATTTTTTCCTTCCTTTTTTTTTTTTTTTTTTTTTTTTGCCTGGACACTCAGGACATCTCCTCTCCTCTGGGGGCTGCACTGCCATATGAATTAAGGCTGATGAACTCCAACATGAGCAAGCCAGGCTCAAGGTGAAGGAGCTTCATCCCATCCCTCAGAGGTGCTGGGAAGCTCCTCTGCAGCTCCTGGGATGTGCTGGAGCAGGAGGGACCCAGCCCTGCCCCGAGCAGCCCCAGGCAGAGCCAGGAATGCCCCGAGGCTCTCGTGGGGCACAGCCCATCACACAACCTCTGGGTGCCCCTCGGGGTCCCAGCCAGGTGGGCACTGGGGTTCTGCCTTTGCATTTGAGGCTTTCTTTGCACGGGGCAGAGGAAACACCAGTTTCAAGCAGCATTTTTGGTGAGCTGTCCCCACTCCAGGGCTCGGACCCCGCTGGCACCGTGCAGGGACAAGGTGACAGGTGACAAAGCTGCTCCTCAGGGGTGGGGTGGGTGAGGGTGGAGGGGGTTTGCAGCCCCTCCTGGGCGCTCTGAGCAGTGGGGTCTGTCCATCCCCGCTGGACACCGCGGGCAGCTCAACCCCCTTCCCCCGCCAGCCCCGCACCTTCCAGCCAGCAGGGAACACTCAGGAGAGCTCCCTGCGCTTCTTTCCGCCCTGGGATCCCAAAATGAGGCCAGATTTTGCATAGGTTGATGCTGCTGTGCTGGCAGGATGACGCAGAGCCATCGCCATGGAGACAGAAAGCCAAGGTAAGGAGCCACGCAGCTCCTGGCAGCAGCATCCCGGGAGCGGGGCCCTCACCCCGAGTCCCGCAGCGGCGGGGAGAGACACCCCCAGCTGCAACCACGGTAAAACGGGATGTAAATATTCCAGCACAGGTTGGAACCTTTCTTCCACCTCCTCCTCCTCCTCCTCCTCCTCCCGCTGCTGCTGTGCCCGCACGGGGGATTGGAGCAGGGGCCGGATGCAGGTTACACAATTGGGGAGCGTTAAGTCGTGCTTAGCATTTCAGGCAATAATAGCTCCACTTCAAAGAATTGCTTAATGACTCTTCAGCTGAGCCCTCCCTCACGCGAGAGCCGAGCAGGAGCTCCTCAGACCCGGTTCGAGCTGAGAGCACAGCGCGGCTCTGGCAACGCCAGGCAGGGCTTTTGTGGGGCAGGAGGAGCCCGAGGGCACGGCAGCCTCTGCTGGGGCATCCAGCGCTCCAAAATCCACCGGGATCACAGCAGAGGGAAGCATGGAAGGGCTGGAATGTGCTTGAACACACCCCCCCCCCGGTTGTCAGGTATCGTAGAATCCCAGAATGGTTTGGGTTGTCCTGTTCCTGGTGGATTTTCATACCTTTGGGGTCACTTTGTGCTCTTTGGGGAGGACACAGAGCTCTCATATGTAGGATGGAGGAAGCCAACATGTTGGTTTGGTTACAAGACCCCCACAGCCACATCCCCCTTAGGGGGGTTTCTCCATGTGCTGTGTCATCAGCTCTCCACCTGGTGTGGCCAAACCCAGCTCTGGAGCAGCCCATGCCCAGCTCCAGGACCCCTGTCCTGGTGCCACCCGTCCTGCTGGGTGGCCCCGGGGGTGCTGGACAGACCCAGCCCTGACATGGACAATGTGAACCTTCTAACTAAAGACCATCCAGTCCCACCCCCTGCCATGGGCAGGGACACCTTCCACTAGCCCAGGTTGCTCCAACCTGCCCTTGGACACTCCCAGGGATGGGGCAGCCACAGCTTCTCTGGGCAACCTGTGCCAGGGCCTCCCCACCCTCACAGGGAACAATTCCTTCCCCATATCCAACCCAAGTTTCCCTTCTGGCAGTTTGAAGCCCATTTTCCCCTTCTCCTGTTCCTCCAGGCCCTTGTACATAGTCTCTCTTCACCTTCCTTGTAGCTCCTTCAGGTCCTGGAAGGCCACAATCAGGTCACCCCAAAGCTTCTCTTCTCCGGGCTGGATAATCCCAGCTCTCCCAGCCTTTCCTCCCAGCAGAGCTGCTCCATCCCTCTGATCATCCTGGTGGGCTCTGGAGGAGGTGCTGCTGCCACGTGCAAACATCTGAGCACCCATTTACTGCTCATCTCCTCTTCCAGCCCCTTTTCTTGGCTCCTGGCAGGCTGGGAAGCAGGAGATGCCATGAAAATATGGAAACTATTTCCCACGCCCTTTTCCTGTGTGATTTAGGTCAGGTGGAGAAGGCAGTGGTTGGGGTCCCAGGGATGGAGCTCCCACTGTCCATGTCAGGGCTGGGTCCATCCAGTGGTGGAGTCACCAGCCCTGGTGGCATTTAACACGTGTGGATGTGGCACTTGGGGACAGGACCTGGCAGTGCTGGGGCACTGTGGGACTCCCTGATCTCAGAGGGCTTTTCCAGCCTGGGATCCTGTGCTTTGTGGCCCCGTGTTTGCTGACGGGCTGGACAGGGACGTGTGGCAGAGTCGATTTGTCTTCTCCTCTCCCCGATGTTATTTTGGGCTTTCTCACTTATCCAACCGCCCGTCAGGAAACCTGCTGGAGGAGCAAATCCCTGAGAGCTCTGCTCCAGTTTGAAACCGAGTTTGAGCTGGCCAATATATGCAAAAATTAAGAAGGATGGACAGTTTGCACTGGCTCTGTGACCCTGGCTTTTCCTCAGACTGAAGTTGGGAACAGCCCTAAACCGGGAGCAGTTATTAAACCTGTCAGCACACGGCTCCCTAATTCGCCTTTTACAACTGGAGAACCTAAAGCAGCCCATCAGGAAGGCTTTTCTTCTGCTTCCACTGTCAGTTAGAGGCTGATTTATCATCCTCAAGCAGGATGATTTAGGTCCCCTTCACGTTTTTCTTCCCAACTGCTTTGCAGTGCAAACATGGGTTCCCATCATTTGTCCCCGTGCAGCCCCTCCCTGGGCTCAGCCCTTGCTGTCAGGGTGTCTTGCACAAAATATCACCCTGTGGAAACCAAAAAAATCCCATTTTTTTCCATATTTTCAGTTGTGAACAGCCCTTAGCTGCAGCACAGATACTGCTTTTTATTGGTCTTTATCATATCCCCTCACAGCAGAGCTAGTAAAGGTTAGTTTTATGCTGATTTCTGTCTTACAGATCCTGGTGAAGGGTTTTTTTATGGCCAGATCTGCAACTTTTGAAGGGTTCTCTCCTTGCAGAACAGCCTGGCATTGATCAGGGTCAAGGTCAGGGAGAAGCCAGTGAGACAGATGGACACATGTACATGGCATAAATCTTGTTTAATTTACAAATCTGGGCAAAGAGAATAATTTGTGCTTAAATTAATTAAGTACCCCTTTATTCTGAGAGAAGGATGAGAACTTTCTCCATGACCTGAACTTGGACATCAAAGTCCCAGAGGGATTTGGGAAGTCAGCAAAAGGAGACTGGGAACAGATATGCAAAAGTGGATTAAACATCAGCTCCCCCATGTTTAACCAGGTATTTTTTGTTTGTTTCCAAATTCCTTTTGAAGTTCAAAAAAAAAAAAAATAATCCCCTGGTGACACTTGGTGCAAAGCAAACAAGGTTTTCAAAGCTTTGAGCTGGAATTCAGGAGACCAAACCCCTGCCTACAGGTTTGCAGCATGTTTTATTCTCCTTGCTTTTTATCTTTACGAAAAGGGCTGTAATTTGGGTGATTAATTGCAAAAGCACAGGAGCAATTTTCTCATCCTGACATGATATTGCACTTTGAGAGTCCATTGTCTGCCCAGAGCGGATCCTCTGAGTGCTGTTCCCACATCAGCACAGAAAGGGGTTATCACATCGACTCCTCTTTGGATTCTGAATCAATTAAACCAGGTTGAGGGGCTCCAGCCAGCCTGGTTGTCCTGGGGAAAGATGTCACATCAATAAACCCTCCAGCCTGCGCCGTGGGAAACCCTGGATGAGAGAGGCAGCAACGGGCTCTTCCAGCCAAAAAACCGAAGCCAGTGAGGTGGTTTCCCCTTCAGAAAATGCGGTGTAGAGAGAAGAGATGCATCAAAACGTGCAGCAATGACAGAATTTAGCACTGCTTGCCTCAGAAGGGAGCTTGTCCATGGGCTTGGCCATCCCTGGCTTTCCCAGCAGCTGCACAGAAATACAGGATCAATTCAGCTGGAGACCATCGAGGCCAACCTGTGACCCAACACCACCTCTCTACTAGACCATGGCAGGAAGTGCCACATCCAGCCTCTTCTTAAACACCTCCAGGGACGGGGACTCCACCGCCGCCCTCCTCGTGGTTCGGGTTGGAGAAGGAATTCAGCAGCGACACGACGTGGTTTTTGGACAAGATCCTGCACAGCTCTGCAGGTCACTGCTGCTTGGATCACATCTCCCACCCTGCCTGGGTGCCTCAGAGCCGAGGGCTGGGGAAGGGAGGTGGGGCTGGTGTAAATAAGAGGTGACTCATGGAAGAGCCAGGGTCTGATCCAGTCTCCTGATTCAGCTCCTCTCCCCTGCGGTGCCTCTGCCTTGGTGCTGCTTGATGTCTCCAGCTCTGTCTTTCCATCTCATCCCCAGAAACCTGCAAACTCTGATTTCTGCCCGAGATTAAATACCCACAAGCTCTCCAGGAGACTTGTCCTGCAGGGACAGGCCCAGATGGGGTCAAGTGCAAGATTTAGGTTGGTGGAAAAGTGAGGTTTTGGGCATCAGAAAACCTACAGTGAACCAAACTTCACACTTAATGGTGCCTGCAACCTCCTTGTGAGGGGAATAAGAGGGACAGGCACTGATCTCTGGGGGGACCAGGGACAGCAGCCAGGGAATGGCTGGAGCTGTGTCAGGGCAGGCTCAGGTTGGATCTCAGCCAAAGGTTCTTCCCCCAGAGGCTGGTTGGGCACTGCCCAGGCTCCCCAGGGCAGTGGGCACAGCCCCAAGGCTGCCAGAGCTCAGGGAGGGTTTGGCTGATCCTCTGGGGCACAGGGGGTGACTCTTGGGGCTGGGCCTGTGCAGGGCTGAGAGTTGGACTCCAGGATCCTTGGGGGTCCCTTCCAACTCAGCACATTCTGGGATTCTGTGTGAACCCAACACTGAAATCATGGTAAATGAGGAGTTTTGAGCTCACTGCTCCTTTGTCATGGCCATGGATGAGCTCATCCTAAAGAAAAGGGAAGAGATGAATATTTCACAGTCAAAAGCCAAAAAATCCAAGGTTCCAGGGTGGCATCATTGCTGAGGTTTATTTGTCCCTCACCACAGACTTCCAGGCTGACTAAAACAGAAAAAGTAGATGCAAGGCTCACTTTAGAAACACAAAGATATGGGAAAAACCCTAAAACAAGGCTGAGGATCCTCTCAAAGTGAAACACCTCAGCACTGCCACCCAACTCTGGCCAACCAGGCAGTTCACAAGCCCAAGCTCAGCTGCTGAGGCAGTTGATCTGGAACTCAGATAGAAACCACACCATCCCAGCGAAAAATATCACACGTGGCCTCCACTTCAGGCTACGTTCCAGTATCTGAAGGAAGAGATCTTTTAATTGAAAGCCTTAATGCTTCTCGTTAGATTTAAAATTAGAGCAGAACGGCAATAAAATTGGTCATGGGATTGGGAGAAGTTTTAAGGGAGGGAAGGAAATTTATCCTTCGTTTTTTTGCATCTGAGCATCCGTTAGAAGCTTGTGCACATCTGATTACGTCAATGCAAGGATTAATAATTAAAGGAACAACAACCACAGGCCTCTGAGATCCACATGAGAAGGCAACAGCTCGGGCCAGAGGCTGAGATTTCTTAGGATGCCCTGTTTTTGCTGGCATTTTACCTCTGCCTGGTCCACCTCATCATTAGCAAAGCTCTTTCCCACCAGCCTCTGTCAAGTGATGTCCTGTGAGCAATCTGCAGCTGCTGCCCGGGAGATCGTATCGGTGCTTGTTATCAGATTGATTTTGAGGGGAGATGTGAAGGTGTTCACAGAGTCACAGAATGTGCTGAGCTGGGAGGGACCCCCAAGGATCATCAGTCCAACCCTGAGCCCTGCACAGGCCCAGCCCCAAGAGTCACCCCCTGTGCCCCAGAGGATCAGCCAAACCCTCCCTGAGCTCTGGCAGCCTTGGGGCTGTGCCCACTGCCCTGGGGAGCCTGGGCAGTGCCCAACCAGCCTCTGGATGAAGATTTGTTTGGGGTGAAGCCCTACAGCCACCAGCAGAAACCCCTGCAGAGCGACAGTGATGCTCCAGCAAACCCGACAGCCCCGAGCCAACGCGGCTCACGGCCACCATCACCCAGGACTAGCAAAAAAGCAGGATCCCAAACTGCTTCCTCTCCACTCCCTGGAGCCAGATGGACGTCAACAGGCCACTGGGATGAGACAGAGCCATTTCACTCCCTGGAGTGGCCCCCAGCCAAGCAGATGCCTCAGCACAACACTCTGCAGATCCGTCCCCAGCCCCGCACCGGGAGCGCCTTGCCGGGCGCTGGAGTCACTTCAAAGCCTTGGCTTGGGCAAAGGAGTCTCCAACTTGACTGCAGTTCTCCCATCCAGGCCCAAACAGCTCTTCCCTCCCCATCCTTCCTTCCTCCATCTTGGTAGTCTTCTCCTTCATTAATAACCTGCTAATTATCTCAGCAGCTTGGAACCGGGTTGCGGCGTGGAATTAGAACCAGCTTTTCGTTTTGGCACCCGTCACTCCGTCTAATTAATAAGACAAGAGAAAGCCAGAACATGTGGGTCAGCCCAGAGTGCAGGGAAGGGATTGGTCAGACATGCCAGCACTGGGATGCTCTGAAGCTGGTCTTGGCGAGGGTGGGTTTCATTTTGGGGCCAAACTGGGGAAAAGAAGAAGATAAGGCTTTCCAGGCTGGTCGCTCCTCTTGTTTTTCCTCCTTTTAACTCAAAATCTGGACCAGTGGAAAGCCTGCACTCCATCTTCATCACCTCTTTGCTGGGGAGGGAGTAGGGAAGCAATGGCAAGGCTTGAAGACGTGTTTTGGCCAACCCTGCCGTGCTGAGCAGCCCGAGGTGCCCGCAGAGCCCAGGCTGTTGCAGGTGGGTTTTGCTGGAGATCTGGAGAACGACTGGAGGAACCTGGAGCCGAAGGAGGGATCAGCGTCACTCACTGGGTTGTCTCCCCACTGCCTTGGCACGAGCAAGTGGCCGCCAAATCCAAATGGAATTGCTTCCCAGCTGCCTGGATTCCTCCCTGGATGCAGGCGGGAGGCCGAGCACCCCGTCCTGCAGAGCTGAGCTGGGGTGACGCAGCCCTGCCCCGCCGCCCGCTCCACCCATGGCAGGGCGACGCCTCCGGGCACTGCCGCAGAGTGGTGGCACCACCAAGGCACCACCATCCTGCTCTGGACCCACCGGGGCACTGGTAGAGCACCGACTGCCCTCCCTGCACCCGCAGGAGTTCTCAGGCTCCCCTCGCCCACCCTGCTGCCGGTAGAATCCCCCCGGCCACCCACCGTGCTCGGGGGAGAGCTGATTTACAACTTGTTGTTGCTGCCACCGAGCAACAACTCCTGTTGTTGCTGCTTCCTCCGGGCTTCCCTGGCTGCCAGGATGCCCCCGACGGGCGGCAAGGCACTGCCGGAGCTGCCAGGCCGGGGCGGCAGAGCGTGGCTCCTGGGGGAGCAGCGCTGCCAAATTGGGGTTCTAGCCCTTTAAATCCGATCCAGTACTGCAAAAAAAAGGACGAGCGAGCAGGAGAGAGCCTTCAGACTCTTTTAATTAAAGCTTGTACCATATTCCGTATTCCCAAGTCACGGCAGTCACTCCAGCTTCTCCAGGACATCTCGGGGCTCTCCGGCACCGCGACATGGATGGGGGGAGTCTCTCACCTGGGACCGGCGGCAGGAGGTACGCACGGAGGGACGGGGCTGCTTGCATGGCTTCTCCCCCTCTCCTGCTGGCAGCTGGAAGCATCCCCCTGGTTTGTTTTTTTTTTTTTTCCCCGTGTTTTCGTTTGCTGGAGAGAAAGTCTAACGCGATGCTCGTGGCTCTCGGGGCAGGAGCATCCTCCCAAAGCACACCTGGGGGCGAGGGGCTCCCCGTCCTGCCCCGCTCTCTCCCCTCTGCTCTCCCTCCCTTTAAATGATTAAGTGCATGACCTCGAGTCGTGCATGGTTTGTTTTTTTTTTTTCCCCCTCGCTCCTTAAATCCCAGAGCTGCCATTCAGCAGAAGATAAGTTGGGCTGCCCGCTCCATAAATCACCGCTGAAGTTGGTCGCGGTCTCGCCGCTCTCGCTGCCGGTTGCCCCCTCTGGCTCCTCTCCCTCTGCCTCCCCAGGTTAGGAGAGTTTTGCCATATCCTTCCATGCGCATTGCAGAGCATTTCTTCCGAGCCTCATGGACCAGAACCCAGGGTTATTAGGAGAGACAGCGTTGTTTTCACGCCGGAGTCTCATCTCCTCGGCACAATAAGCTTTAGCTGGGCTTATAAATCGCCCTTCAGCAGGAACATTGTGCACAGAGAGCAGCTCACTGCTAACTGCCCCAGCATTTACCTGCTAGCTCCCCCAATACTGACCTGCTAACTGCCCCAACATTTACCTGCTAACTGCCCCAGCATTTACCTGCTAACTGCCCCAACATTTACCTGCTAACTGCCCCAACATTTGCCTGCTAACTCCCCCAATATTTCACTTCTAACTACCCCAACATTTACCTAACAACCCCAATATTTACCTGCTAGCTGCCCCAATATTTACCTGCTAACTACCCCAACATTTCACTTCTAACTACCCCAACGTTTACCTAACTATCTCAGTATTTACCTGCTAACTACCCCAACATTTCACTGCTAACCACCCCAATATTTAACTGCTAACCCCCCCACATTTGCCTGCTTATTCTCCCAATATTTCACTGCTAACTCCCCCAACATTTCACTGCTAACTCCCCCAATATTTAACTGTGAACTCCCCCAATATTTAACTCCCCAACATTTCACTAACTCCCCTCTCACCCATTGATTTCCCTCTCCTCCTGACTGAGTGATCTCTCTGGTTATTTATTTCCACAAGGCTATTTCTTTAAATTATGTATTATGCTTCCTTCCTCCCCGTCTCGGGCTGGTGCATCATTAGGGTGCCCTGACCTCAATGAGAGCCTGTTTTTCTCTTGGCAGCGGGTCCCAGGTGAGGTTGGGTCTCTCTCCTGCCCAGATCCCCAGAGGGAAACAGGCTCTGCCAGGAAATATTTGTCCCGGTGCCTATCTGAGGTTAATAACACTTTTGACAAATAGCAAACCTCCTCGGGGCTTGAAATAGGGTTGGAAAAGCAGCCACTAATCTCCTGGAGAAGAGCTCGCTGGTGGCCACCTCTCTCAGTAAATCAGGGGCCGAGCTGTCGGTGTGCGACACCGGCACGGCAAAACAACCTCCCCCTGCTAAAGCACCAGGAAAACACCCGGCCTTGCCAGCACTCCCCAGCACTTGTGCAGGGAATCCTGAGGGCTCAGCACGGCCCAAAGCCCATGGCACTGCGGGACTGGGTCGGGAAAACTGGTTTTTTCCTCACTGCCAGTGTTTGCCATAAGTGAGAGAGCGACGGGCCGGGAATGTGGAAGTGAGCAAGGGAACAGGAGCCGTGTGTCGGTGTAGGAGCAGCTGAGCAAGAGCACCTGGAGGGATCAGGTGGTTTGTGGGCAGCAAGACACTTCAGCTTGAGCAGTTGAAGGAATGAAACTTGAGAGAGGAGGAGGCTGAGAGCAAAAGCAGAGATGCCAGGACAGAGTGAAACCCACAGTGCAGCTCCGGGATTAACTCATGGGCTGCAGGGCTGGGGAGGGAAAGGAAGGTTGTGTTTATTGGTTTCCCTGTTCAGGGTTGTTTTCCTCAGTGGCTCCCATCCCTTTGGTAGAGATTTAACCATTTGTGGGTTTTGGTGACACGAGGAAGAGCTCGTCCCTTGTGTCCCAGAGGTGGGATAATAACTCCCTTGTTCCCAGCTTGCAGAACAAATGACCTGGCAAGGAAACCTGAAAGGGCCTGAAAGTCAAAAAACCTGTTCCTGTGGGCTGAGCAGGGCAAAGTGTTCTTGAGTGAAGCCCCTGAAACCCGGTTCCTCCACCCAGCAGAGCTGGAAAACACAGAGTAGGGTTTGAAAACCACCAAAAAATACAAGCGAGGGGAGGAAAGACAAACAAAATGTACATCTTGGTTCAGCAAGGCATCTCCAGCCTTGCAAGCATAAGGAGGGTGGGGAGTAATTATTTATAGTGCCATCAGCAGAAATAATGGGATGAAATGAAGGGCTGAAAAGTTTTGCTGACTCTCAGGGAATGTGTCCTGGCAGGGATGGATATTTCCCGGGCCCAGCCCTTCGCGGCTCCAGCGCTCCCAAACGTGCAGCCTGGAGAGGCAGGGAAGGGACCCACAGGGAGCAGCTGGGCAGAGACACAGAGCTGAGCCCACCACGAGGATGGAGCTTAAATAGCAGCTCCAACTTCCCCCCTGAGCCACCTCTGCTGCCCAAGCCTGGATTTATCTCCTGCTGGATTCCTGAGCTGGGACAGGAGCAGCCTCGGCGGCGGGGAAGGGCTGGGTGGCCAGGTTTGGCTTTTCCATTCTAATTCTGTGAATATTGAGATTAAAAAGGGAGGGAGGGAGTAATTTTTGAGCTCAGCAGTTAGTGGGATTGAGTGCTTTGTGCTCTGTAATTAAGCTCTGAGTCCTGAGTCTCAGTGACGCTCTCGAACCCGATGACAAAAGGATTGGAAGGGTTGGCAGGCAGGGAATTGCTCACCTGGCATCACTCGCAGTAGAGGTGACCTGGGCAAGGTTTTCTTTTCTAAATTGAGGAAACTATGTTTGGACTCTTCTTTGTGGCTTTGTGATGATGAAAAGGCCTCTTTTTTCCCTTTTTTTTTTTTTTTTTAACCTTCTTTCTTCACCTGGGGACGATGAGCAGTGTCAAGGCTGTCCCTCCCCGTCTGAGGGAGGTTCTGAGTTGTCGCAGGGGAAAGGGTGGATTTGAGCCCGGATCAAGTTGTGGGCCCTCAGCAGGTGTGGCAGACAGACACAAACATCCTTCCTAAAATCTCTGTGCCACAGGTTTTCCACAGTCCCAGAGCCCTTTCCTTCCCTCAGGCTCCTTGACAGCACCACAAGAGCCCAGTCCCCAGGTGGGCACAAAGATCTGAGCAAATGGTCCCACCAGGCCATTTGCTCCATCCTGCCTGTCCATCTCCAACCACCCAAGACTTTCCCACTGCAAACAAGAGCTGAATTTCTGAGGAACAAGCAGAAAAATTCTATTTTTATTGCAGGTAATAACCTTCCTTACTTCCTTTGCTCTGTACAGTGGAAAGAGCACAAGCACAAAAGGCATAACTCCGATTTTTGCTTTTTTCTTTGCCAGTCACCTTTAAACAACAGAAAACCTGGAGCAGGAAGGGACCAATATGTATTTGATGAAGATAAAACCTAAATTTACTACTTCTAGCTGCTAGAAATGAATATATTCTCCTACTCAGAGCAAGGGATGTGTGTCAAGCTCGTTCTACATCTCTGGCAGAATACTGCAGTTTGAACTAGTGTGACAAATTAAAACCAGTCTACAGAAGCCCTAAATCGTAGAAATGGATCGTGTGAATGAAGTGGCACAGTTATTAAGAGGAATGTTGGAGGTATAAACATCAGGGTGGAGGAATCAGAGCAGCCACAGCCAGGGAATTCAGCAGGATCCAGCTATGGATCGGGACAACCTGTAGGGCTGGATGATCTGATCATCTGTGCTGATGGGCTGGGGGTTTGCCTGGATTCAGGTGGCCTTTCAGAGCAGGTTAATCCACCTTAATGCCACAGCCATGTCTTCTTTGATGTTTTTGCCTTTTTCCCCCCCCTCCTTCAGGGTCTGTTATTCCCCTTTGAACATCAGCCACTCTCAGTGTATTATTTTAGCCCCCGTTTCAGTGGAAGGAGGTAAAAGGCTGCCCAGACAATGCAAACCTGGCTTTCCACGGCCACCCAGAGACTGCCAAAAATCAATTGTCTGCTACAGGCTGATCTTCAGATAAAGTTAAGCCACCTTGCTTCAGAAGCCCTGGGGATCCTTGAAAGCAGATTTTCAAGAAATTCCCGTGCAGATGTTGCCCAGTTTGATGGAGGTTTCACCCTTTAAATCCTTTCGTGCTGCGACCTGGGCTGCTCAGGACCTGAATCCCTCTGAATTCCTCCCGGCTCCAGCCAAAGCAAGGGCTCCAGTTTGAGAACTGCTTTGGGAGCCCAAGGCACTGTTTCAAAGTGGATTAATAAACCCTCAGGAGCTGCTGATGCTTTGCTGGAAGCTGGCGGGATGCCCCTGCTGGTTTTGGAAAGGTTCCTCTTGGAGGCTCCACTGCAGGAGCAAAGGCAGGAATGGGCTGGCACAGCCAGAGCTGTAAGTGAAACAGGAACACAGGAATCTTCTGAGAGGGTATTTTTATTTGTGCTCCCTCATAAATCCAGTGGGGAGAAACAGCCCATGAAGCTGGGAAAGGATTAACTTGAGAAGAGCAAAGGTCTCCCAGGGTTTAAGAGCAGGAAAGTTGCTGGTTCTTGAGAGCAAGGAGATGCTCCAGGACTGGTGGTGTCACAGAGGAGCCACCAAGCCTGGCTGCCCCTTGGACCTTCTGCTTGTGGTGATGTGACAGCACAGCACAGCTCCAGAGCTGCAGGAGGGGAAACCTGGAGGGTGTCACAGAATCCCAAATGGGTCAGGCTGGAAGGGACCCCAGTGGGTCACTGGTGCCACCTCCCTGCTCAGGCAGGGCCAGCCCAGAGCACAGGGCACAGGATTGTGTCCAGAGGGCTCTGGAATCTCCCCAGGGAGGAGACTCCAGCCCCTCCCTGGGCAGCCTGTTCAGAGCTGGGGCACTGCCCAGGGAAGAAGTTCTTCCTCCTGTCCAGCTGGAGCTTCCTGGGCATCAGTTCCTGCCCGTTCCTCCTGTGCCATTGCTGGGCCCCCCGAGCAGAGCCTGCTCCATCCTCTGCCCCCTCCCTGCAGCCCCTGACACACAGGGGGAGGGCCCCTCTCAGGCTCTGCTCTGGAGGCTGAACAGCCCCAGCTCCCTCAGCCTTTGCTGCTCAGGGAGATGCTCCAGTGCCCTCCTCATCCTCACAGCCTGCGCTGGCCCCGCTGCAGGAGCTCCCTGGCCCTGCTGTGCTGAGGAGCCCGAGCTGGGCCCAGCCCTGCAGATGTGCCTGCCCAGGGCTGGGCAGAGGGGCAGGATCCCTCCCTGCCCTGCTGGCAAAGTGTCAGCCCAGAGGGGATCCACTGCTGGCTGGTGGTTCCTGGGAAGGGTGAAGTTCTTCTGTCCTGGTGATGGAGATGATGTTGCTACAACGTGTGTTACACTTGTTACTGTGCTGTAATGTGTGAGCTGGGAACGGTGCCAAGAAACTTCTGTAGGGTGGCATCGCCCCCTGGCACTGCACAGCCATCCATGCAGAGCTGTGGTATTTTTGTCAGTTCCTCTCAACGAGCTTCCATCCAAAAACCCATTTTCTGGAACAAAAGCTGCAGATCCAAGAGCTGTTGTAATGCTAATAACACCGGGGGGGATTAATCCCAGCCAATCCTGGCCTCGGAGAACAATCCAGAGCAAAACCTGGTGGGGCAGGACCCCGAGCAGCTGAGGGTGCCAGACTCAGCCAGGAGCCCCTCTGCTCCCACCCAGCAGAGCCTGATCCCACAGCCAATTGTCTTCTGAGTTCCTGATGACCAGAAAGAGTGGGAAAACAGATTCAGGCATTTTAGGTAATCCTCACCCATAAAAAAACCAGCTGGAAGGGTAGAGATGGGGTTTTTTCTCCCTCAGCTTGGCCCATGGACCGAAGGTGCAGTTTTGTCCTGTGACCTGATTGAAGCAGCACAATCTCACAGTGCTTCTCAGCATGTCTGATAAATATTTTATCCCCTCCTGAAATGTAAGTTGTAAAAGATGGGCTTTCTCCAGGGTACAAGGAGAAGATGGATCTGTGGAAAATGCTCTCAGTGCCCTTTAAACCCCAGCTGAACTGCATGGCTGCAGGGAGAGGGTTTATGATGAGGTGATGTGGGCTTGCTCTGGGTTTGGCACAAAAGGCAGCAGAGGCTCCACCTCGGGTCTCATTTAAAGCTTGAGAAAACCATCACAGCTCTGGAGGGGTTGAGAGCAGCCAGAGGCACCAGGAAACCCTGAACAGTCCTGCTGACCCCTTTTGCTGACCCTCTTTCTGCCCCATGGCAGCTGCTAAAAACCCAGCAGACCTTGTTGTGGGTAAGAGGGACACCCCGAACTGCTCAAGGGTGGGCCAGAGGCAGGGGCCAATTGTCACGATCACTGATGTGCTCCAGTGGTGGAACAAGATGGGTTTTAAGGTCCCTTCCAAACCAAACAACCCTGGGATTCTGGGATTCCACAACAAGCCTTGGCACTCACAGGATGGTTTTCCAGAGGTGACTGTCCCAGGCAGGATGGCCCGAGGGGAGCTGCTCTGTGCCCATGTGTATCCATGAACAGGAGGGCACAGGAGTTTCTGGGACCTTGGGAGCACACATGGGGCTGCAGACCTCGGTCTCTGTCAGCATAAAATCACAGAATCACGGAATCCTGAGGGCTTGGAATGGAGCTTAAAGACCCTCTAGTCCCAACCCCCCCCTGCCACGGGCAGGGACACCTCCCACCACACCAGGTTGCTCAAGGCCTTATCCAGCCTGGCTTTGGGCACTGCCAGGGTTGGGGCATCCACAACCTCCCCTGGGCAACCTGGGCCAGTGTCTCCCCACCCTCACAGTAAAGTGAAGGTGTCCCTCTGTGTCATCTCATGGGCTGCTGGAGAACAGATTTGAAGAAAATAAGGTTTGTTCATAAAAAAAGTGCTGGCAGTGTGTGGGAGGAAGCTGTGAAGGAAGGACAAAGCTGGAGACACATGCTGGTGTTTCCCTGCTGCTGAGATCCATCCCCCAGGTGTGGAGAACAGAGTGCTGTGATGCAAAACACCTTTTCATCAGTGTGGGTACAGCACAGCAGGCTGTTGGTCTAAGACTCAGAGCCCAGGACTAATTCTGGGACCTGGAGGAACCAGAGTTTGCCACCGTGGCTTCCCCCTTCCCCTCCCTGAAAGTTTCTTTAAAAAAAAACCCCATGAAAGTCCCTTAAAAAAAAAAGATATTTATTTTTTCTGATGCTATTTCCCACGTCAGATTCACCATAAAGGGTTTTAAAGAGCAGACTAGCTGACTTTAATAGTGTGAATTATGAGGAGAACCTGCTCTGTGCAAAGGACAGGGTCATAGGGGATGATTCACCAGGCTTTTTCTTGACCATTAGTTAAACACTTTCTGTCACAAATGTGATCCACATAAAATTGCTGGAGGATTTCTTCCAGCTCTCAGTGTCCAGAAGCTGCAGGAGGAAACATTTTCTTCCCTGCCAGTAGATAAAAAGCCACATGGACTCAGGGCAATGGTGTTGGAGCTCCTTTTCTCAGGACAAATTCCCCTCTCACCTGATCTCCTGGAGTGCAGTCCACACCTTCTCCTCCAACTTCCCAACTCCTCTCAATCCCTCCTGGAAAATTCCTGAGCTGAAGGCTGTGGCTGTCTCTGTTTCAATGCATTTTATTCCTCCTTGAACCTATTTCTGCTTTTGAGCACCTCCTGGAAAAACCCAACAATGTAACTGGGCCCTATCTGCAAAAACACTTCCTCTGCCACCTTCTCTTTATTTTAAAAAGTTATTCCTTGGTAGTTTCATCAGGTGCCTCTTAAGCCTGGAGCTGTGAGAAACAGCAGGTCCTTGTTGTCTATTCCCTTTCTCTGTGGATTTCTCCCTTAAAACCCTTCTTTCAATAAGTGTCTCCTCCAGCCCCTTCAGCCCCCTCTTTGCCAGACTGAAGGGCCCTGAAGTGTCGAGGTATTTTTGTGCACAAGCCACTCTCTGTCTCTGCCCAGGCTCAGTTCCCTCCCCTTTCCCTGCTGTGTTATCTCCCTCTGGAGTGCCCTGAGCAGGGCTTGATTCGCCCTGGGGTGCAGGGGGGGTTCACACAACAGCAGAGTTTCAGTTTTGGTCTCTATTTCTCGCCCAGAAACATCTCACGTTATGTTTTCCTGTGGCTGTGCTGAATGTGGAGTGGATGTTTTCCAAGCAGCATCCAAGTTTCTCCCAGTAAATCCTCCCTGAACAGCAATTCCTAGTTCAGAGCTCTTCATCTGGTAGGAGACCACGGGATATTTTCCTCCTGTGCTTTTGGCACTGAAATTCAGCTCTTTGTTCTTCAGACATTGGATTTTGTGAGGGGTTTTTTTGGGATTTTTTTTTGCAGCTCTTGCAACCAACTCAGGTTTTGCTCATCCTGATTGATTTTGCCTCATTAATAAACGTTGTCACCTCACTCCTCACCCCCTCCCAGGGAATTCCTGACAAACCAGGGGGTATTTTACAGGGGTTGCAACGGGGAGTTACTTTCATTATGGAAAACTGTCCATCTTTGCTCATTATGGAAAACTGTCCATCTTTGCTCCTTCTTTCCCCACCACCTTCATCCTGAAAACAATGCCAACCATCCCCTTCCCCTCCCACCAGGCCCTGTCTCTCCTCAGTGTGTTTTCCTTGGGGATCATTTTTCAGCCCCCCCAAACCTCCTTCCCCTGATATTTCTGATGAGATTCTGTTGTCACCTCTGACAGGTTGTCATTCCACCCCATTTTTGGCCTGTCCCACTGTTCCTCCCCGTGCAATTTGTCACATCCAGGCATCTCTTCCCTCTCTGAATACACTTGTGCTTTTTGAGTAATGCCTTTTAACTTTCCTGCTCTGCTGCACAACCCTTTTTTTTCCTTTTAACTCTGGTTGGTTTGGCAATCTATGATTATTCCAAGCTTGAAATAGAGAGCTTAAAGCAGTTATTTTAATCTTTTAACTTCTCCCTTTTTATTGCTTTTTCGAGCAGCTCCTTAATTTTTAATGCAGTTGTATAAAAATCGATGTATTATGTATTTATATGTTTAGATATATTTAGTGTAATATTTTTAATATATAAAGATGTGTGTATATATGCTGAATATATATATTTACAGCCATATGAGCACTGTGAATATCTTGAATTTCGGAGCCAAACAGAGCTTGTTTTCTGCTTCCAGAGTCAATAATTTTGCATTCAGTAGTTATTTGTGGTCTCCAAATACTGTTTCAGAGCTCATGCCTTGTGAGGTGTGGTAGATGGAGTCAACCCAGTGTGTGTCCTGGGTTCACAGAGCCCACCAGGAGCCTCTTCCCAACAAAGTCCCAGTGCCAGCTGTATGGACACCCACATGGGTGTCCCCAGGTTTTGATTTCCAGCGGCAAAAATCTTGAAGAGAACCCCTCTGAGCTGTGCTCCACCACCCTCCCTGCTCTGGGGGGCTGATAAATCAAGTGTAGCTGGTTTCCACTTCTCAATTCCAGCTGGAGATGGTGTCTCCAGTCACTGGCCAGGAGAACTCAGGGCCATGGTGGGAGTCAGGATTCCAGCCCTTTGCACATGGATATGTGCCCTGGATACCACATCAACCCAAGGGGTGCCCTCCCTGCCTAAGCCACATCTTCAGAAAGCAATGAAACTACTCCAGGTGGAATCCACCGTGTTGGAATCATGGAATCACAGGAGCACTTAGGCTGGAAAAGCCCTCTGAGATCATGGAGCCCAACCAGCCCCCCAAGGCCCCCACTAATGATGTCCCCAAGTGCCACATTCATGTCTGTTAAACCCCTCCAGGGATGGGGACTCCACCCCTGCCCTGGGCAGCTGGGCCAGGGCTGGGCAACCCTTTCCATGGAGAAATTTTCCCCAATATCCAACCTGACCCTCCCCTGGCACAGCTGGAGGCCGTTCCCTCTCCTCCTGTCCCTTGTTCCCTGGGAGCAGAGCCCGACCCCCCCCCGGCTCCCCCCTCCTGTCAGGGGGTTGCAGAGCCAGAAGGTCCCCCCTGAGCCTCCTTTTCTCCAGGCTGAGCCCCCCCAGCTCCCTCAGCTGCTCCTGCTGCTCCAGCCCCTTCCCAGCTCTGTTCCCTTCCCTGCACACACTCCAGCCCCTCAGTGTCTCTTGTCAGGAGGAGCCCCAACCTGCCCCCAGGATTGGAGGTGGTGCCTCAGCAGCGTGGAATGAAGTCACAATATTGACATCAACACTCGGGCACTGGTGAGAATTTAAACCCCCTTCCCTTGGAAGACGCTCCTGCGTCGCTGTGACAATGGTCAAATTAGAGGCAGCAGGGCTATTCAGGCAGGCCTAAATTAAGTAATAATTGAAATGTTTGAAGGAAAATGAGTGTGGCTGTTCAGGGTCAGCCTTAAATATGTTTTGCTAACAGCTTGCAGGAAAAAATTTTGATGAAAATTGCAGTGCTGTGCGAGAGAGGACTGGCTTTTATTTCAAAGCAAAGAAGAGGAGCAGGAGAGGAAGGAAGGGGGAGGACACACGAGAGCACAGTTAATAAGATGTATAATCAAATTAAAACTTTTGCACAGTTGAGGCAAAACTGCAGAGTTTAAATCCACAACATATTTTGTTTACCAAAGCCCCTGAATGTTTGAAAGCACGTTTGACTAATACATACCTCCCGTGCTTTATGGGGTATTTATTTAATGTAGATAAGTCAGGGAAATGAAGCACTTTTTGCTAAATAATGACTCAAATTACTGCTGAAAAACAACAGAAGCAGAGAAAAAGTTGTTTTAGAGAACTCAGGAGCTGCCAGCCAGGCCCTGTTTGAGAATAATATGTAAATTCAAATGCAGCAACTTCACTTGATGGCCCATGAGGTGAGGGGAGTTGGGTGTTCTGAAAAATCCTCACATTTGCTTTCCTGAGCCAGGAAAATCAGCTCTTGATTTCAACAGCAGCACCAATTCTGTGCTGTAACAGCCCCAGCTCACTCAGGCTCACCTGGCAGGAGGAATTTCTCCCTGGAAAGGGTGGTCAGGCACTGGCAGGGGCTGCCCAGGGAGGTTTGGAGTCCCCAGCCCTGGAGGTGTCCAAGGCAGGACTGGAGGTGGCACTCAGTGCTCTGGGCTGGGGACAAGGGGAGGACTGTGACAACCAGTCACAGGGTGGATGATCTTGGAGGGTTTTTCCAACCTCAAATGATTCTATAAATGTGATTCTGTACCCTGGCACAGGTGACCTTCAGAGGAGCCCTATTTAAGATGCCAGGACAGGTGACAAGTTTTTAGATGTTCATCATCTGAATCCCAGTTCCCCCACGTTTCTGAATCCTGGGATCAAACCTCAGGGCACTCATTGCCCTCAGCATCCTCACCTGGGTCCCAGCCATGGCCAGGAGCCCATTTAGGCTCAGCCCTGGGCCCTCAGCCCCAGTCTGTGCTGTTTGTGCCCATTTCCCTGGGAGGACCTGGGAGCTGTGTTGGAGATCCCTTTGCTCCCAGCCTGTCTCCTGGATGGACCTGCACTGTAGCTTTGTTTTCAGGCTCATCTGCTCCTGACTGAGCTTTTTGGGTGGAGCTTGCACTTAATGTCTCCCCTTTTCAGTGACTGTTACCAGCACTCTCAGTTCAGACCCTGCAGGACTTCTCTGGGGGGGCCACCCTTGGCCCCTGGTTCTGTTCTTCCCACCAGGGAGCAGATCCATCCCTGTCACTCCCTGACACAGCTCTCCTTGACCTGCCCTTCCCTCCCTGAGCCTGTCCTGCTGAGGCAGTGCCAGCACAAGTGGCACCGATGGGGTTGGGGTTGAGTTTGGCTTCACAGCCCCAACATCCAGGAGCTGGTGGTGCCGAGGTCGGGAGGAGGATGTGGGAATGTGGCTGAAGAGGCCTCCTGAGCTGGACCAACGAGCACTGTGGGCTCCAACAGCTGCTGAGCTCCCTCCAGCTGAGCCTGGACACCCCTTAAACGCCCAGCTCTGGGGCTGTGCCACCCCTGCTTGGCAGAGGCTGCAGCTCTGAGCTCCAGTAACTCTTTGCCATTGGACACTGGGCATTCCAGCCATCCCTATAAACACCTGCTGAAGCTCAGCTCAGATCCAGCCCAGCCAGATTTGCACATAAACCCCTTTTATTTTTGGTTCCTTTGCTCTTGCTTTCACTCCTGGTCGGGTCTTTGAGGGCAGGAGCCTCTTGTTCCACCTGAGGTGCTTCCACCTTCTCCCAGCAGCACCTCTGGGGAATTCTCTGCAGTTCCATGAAGGAAGTTGGGTGAATGGGGAGCAGCAATAATTTGCAAGTCCTGCCAACAAAAATCTCTTTCATTTTTGCTGTTGTTTTTTTTTCCTCCCCGTACCTTGGCAAGGCTCTTTCCTGTTTTTCTTTCATTACATGGCAAATGCACAATAGGAACAGGAGGTCAATTACTCCAAATTCACAATTCCTAATTTTTCTGACATTGCCAGTTGCTTTTTCTAAAGGCAGTGAACAATGTGTGAAGTCCTTGTTGGGTAACAGACATAATTAGACTCTTTCTGAATTTCCAAGAGCTTTTGGGTGCTCAGCACACTCCTTCCCTAATACCCTGTGGCTCTGTGTTTGTGCTAATAAACTGAATTGTGTCCAACTGATCCTGCAGATTTCAGGAACAGTATTGGAAGGCAAAGAAGGAACAGCTGGAATGGGAGATTCTGTGCAAGAATCCCACGTATGGATTCAGAGAAAAATATTGTTTTTGTCAAAATTCTTCCAGGAAAGCTTTACAGGTCCAGGGGAAGGGATAAGAAAGGATTGTTACAGATCCATGAGGTCAGATAAGCAGGGCTTGGTGGACAGGGAAAACATGAAATACTGCCTCTAAAAATAAAAATGAGTGAAATTTCAGCTGGGTGGGGACAAAAAGGCAGCTACAGGGAGGAAAAGTGAAAATCTCAGTCAAATTATGACCAAGCTGACAGCTCTTTCCCTCTGCCAAAGTGGTACCCCCTGGTTTTGGTCAGAGAGCAGTTTTGGGTCAACTGGAGCAATTTGAACGTGCTGATTTCAGATTTAGAGGAATTAATAATTCCTTTCTAATTTAAAAAAAAATCACTGAATAATTTTCTTTCAGGGGATCATTTTAGTTTGCACAGGAAGTTCTGAGTGGAGAGCTGAGTAACCCCCACCCCTGGGCTGGGGGCAAACAAGCCCCCAGGGACTGCTGGAGCTGCCTGGATGGGCCACAGAGCCAGCAGCCTTCCCTCCTGTTCTCCTGCTGCTGCCTTGCACTGTAGGAATAATTGGAACTGAATACTAAGGAAAAAAACAATTTACTGTCTGTTTATTCCTGGTGGGATGAGATATATGAGCTCTGCACTCTGTCCCAGGGAGTATTTAAGCATTTCTTGTAACAGGAGCCAAAGCAGCTCCTGATTTCTGACAGCCTGGAGTTTAGGCCACGCTCTTTGCTGCTCCAGACCTGTCTGACTGGGCTCTCAGGCACTTGAGACATTAAAGCAGCATTTTGTACAAGCAAATCTCAGCAGCTCAGCTTGCTAAAGAGCAGGTTTGGTGCTTCCCAGTCCAGACTTTTATGCCCCATCCCAAAATCCCAGGTGCCAGCTCTGCTCTCAGACACTCAGAGGGGATTAAACCTCCTCCTTGTCCCAGTGTTAAAACACCAGAAAAGGCTCCGAGGGGCACTGGGTGATCCAGGCAGGGGGATTATTTCCAAAAACCCTGAAAAACAAAAGCCACAAAATCCCACAAACAGACAAAAGAAAACCACCAAAAAGGCTCCGAAACAAACAACTCCCCCCTGGAAAAAAAATCAACTCCCATAACATAATAAGCAAAAATAAAACCAATTAAAAAGGAGGTCACCTGCCTCCCAGTGGACACCAGTGGGGCTCAGAGATGAACCTCCTCCCTGCAGTGGTGTCTGGGGGACTCAGCCTTGCTGGGCAGCCCTTCTTGGCTTTTATTCACTGCCAGAAAATGAGGTGCTTGTCACCGGCCACCACCCTTTGGCAGGTTTGCTCTTTCTTCGTTGGCTTAAAGCCACGGAGGAATTTGGGGTTGGCTCAAGCTGAACTGCAGGTTCTGCTGAGATGAGCAGGAGAATGAGAAGTGTCACAGCCAGTGACCCTCAGGTGGGCTGGGGGTGCAGGGGGGGCTCTGCCTCCACCACTGCCCGACACAACTTCCGAGCTGCACGTCGTGCTTTGGGAACAGCCACGGACCTGTTCATCTCTCCCACAGCCTCACCCATGACCAGGCTGTTTCCCAACCTGAATCCCTCCTGAAAATGCTGGCAGAGGGAATTTAAGGCATTTCAGGAGTGCTCATGGTGGTGTATTTCTGTATTTCCATATTTCTGTATTTCCATCTTCCCATCCCCACCGGGAGCAGGGCAGACTGAGCTACACCCAACCTTCCCACCCTCCCTCCAGGTGCATTTCTTCAGCCTGTTTTCCAGCTCAGAGGGCATTAAGAAAATTATCCTTCCATCCAAGTGCCTGTGAGGGATGTCAGAGATCCTGGATGTTCCTGAGTGCCCTGGGAAGGACAGTGCTTTGTGTACAGAGGGGATGATGCTGCACTGCCTCCCTCCCCTCCTGGCTGCACCCTCCCAGCCCTCTGTCACATCTCTGAGCCTCTCCACTCTGCCCTGCCTCCCCTAGAAAGAAAAACGAGATGTGAGAGGAAAAAAGCACCGAGGAAAATCTGGGAATCCAGATGTCTCAGCATCAGTCCAAGCCGTGTCCTTCCTGGCTTGTAACAGGGAGCTTTGGAGTGAAGGAAAGCCCTGACCCCCAGCCAGCCATTGTACCTGCTCTCACCCCCTTCTCCAAGAGGTGAAGTCTGGAGCAGCCTCTGGATTTCATTTTAAATCTTTGGGTTTGGGCTATTAATAAGCCTGGAAAATAACCACATGTTCTCTGAATTATGCAACAGATGTTAAATTCCCCAGGAGGAAGAGGTGTCAGCCTGATGGAAGAAGTGATGTGAGGACCTTTCTTTTCCCCTTTGGGCTGCGTTTCTCTTCTTATTAACAAAATTGATTATCTGCTGAGGGAGAGACAGGGATAACTCCGATCCCCCCACCAGCTCCGACCCAACCCCGCCGTCCCCCTTCGCTTTGAGAAGGGTTTGTGCCCTTCTTGCCTCTCTCCAGCAGCAGATTTGGAAGACAAGTGTCATCCAGATCGAAGTCCCGTTGAAAGAATGTGTTGTGATGAGGAGCTGCTGAGTGAGTCACTGCTCGTGCTGGCACCGAGCGCTGGGGACGGGCCAGATCCTGACGCTTGGCAGGAAGAGCAGGAGGCAAAGGAGGAAAGGAAACTCAGGGCCAGGAGCTCTGCAGAGCTCACCCAGCCAAGGGGGCTGGGCTGGGCTGCAAATGCAATCCCAGTTAACCATTTCAGTGCCACAGCACCCAGGGAATGGCTGGAGCTGTGTCAGGGCAGGCTCAGGTTGGATCTCAGCCAAAGGTTCTTCCCCCAGAGGCTGGTTGGGCACTGCCCAGGCTCCCCAGGGCAGTGGGCACAGCCCCAAGGCTGCCAGAGCTCAGGGAGGGTTTGGCTGATCCTCTGGGGCACAGGGGGTGACTCTTGGGGCTGGGCCTGTGCAGGGCTCAGGGTTGGACTCCGTGATCCTTGGGGGTCCCTTCCAGCTCAGCACATTCCATGATTCAGTGTTCCCAGCCTCACTGGGGCAGTGTGAGATGGGCTGGAGGGGAGGACAGAGGAGGTGTCTTAGGCAGGAGGTTAAAAAGGGTTTCCTTCTGTCTTCTTTTTGATGATTTATTTTTTTTAAGGTTGTTGTTCCTGATCTTCCTCTGTCCCAGAGTGAGCACTCCTGGCTCCACATGGGGAAAGGTCCTGAGCAGCTCAGGATGGTTTTAACCAGGGTGGCTCTTCCTTGGATCCCTGTCTTAGTCCCTTGCATGAAGACTGAGGGCACACCTTGAGTATGAGGATTGGAGGCTGCACCTCAGGTCCCAGTCCTGGGACCTTCATGACAAGAGAGACACTGAGGGGCTGGAGCGTGTGCAGGGAAGGGAACGGAGCTGGGGAAGGGGCTGGAGCAGCAGGAGCAGCTGAGGGAGCTGGGGGGGCTCAGCCTGGAGAAAAGGAGGCTCAGGGGGGACCTTCTGGCTCTGCAACCCCCTGACAGGAGGGGGGAGCTGGGGGGGGTCGGGCTCTGCTCCCAGGGAACAAGGGACAGGAGGAGAGGGAACGGCCTCCAGCTGTGCCAGGGGAGGGTCAGGTTGGACATCAGGGAAAATTTCTTCCTGGAAAGGGGTGTTCAGGCACTGTCACAGCTTCTCAGGGTGGTGGTGGAGTCCCCATCCCTGGAGGTGGCACTCAGTGCTCTGGGCTGGGGGACAAGGTGGGGATGGGGCACAGGTTGGACTCGATGTGCTGGGAGGGCTTTTCCATCTCGATAATTCCAGGATTCTGAGCTGGAGGGAGGCTGTCACCAGCTGTGTGAAACACAGCCGAGCAGCCCCTTGGGAGAGACGTTCATGCACATGGATTGAAGCCCCAGGGCCCAGGGGGACCACATTCCTGAGGCAGACTGACAGCTGAGCCTCTGCTCTGCCCGAGGTGTCCGTGCTCCTGCCGGTGAGCCCTGGCTGCTCTCCTGAGGGGTGACTCTGCTCACAGGGTTGGTTCTGAGCCCTGCTGCACCATCTCCCGTTCCACACCCGCTGGCACCACGGCTGTGAGCCCTTCTTCCACCACAAGGGGCCCTTTCCTCCTGGGAATGCTGCTGGGAAAACATGGCTCAAGGCAGAACGAGCTGATGGGGGGAAAGTCCTCCTGGTGTTCCACCACCACCAACATTAATGTGACTGTAGGGAAGGGCCCTCCTGGATTCTTCCTTTTTTCACATCCTGTAGCATGAAGAGGAAGGAACTGAAGTGAGTTCCTGCTAAATGTGAAATCCAGCAGGGTTTGGAATGTACTGGGAATCTCCTAAGTGCTGATATCTAATCTGGACACCTGTGACAAGCCTGGGTCCCCCATGCAAAGAATTGATTCTTGGCCACTTTAAGGTAATAGAAAAGAAACGTGGAGTCTGGTGGACCAGATTTTGAGTGTTTTCCCCATTTCTCAACAGTTCCCCTTTCTTTGTCCTTCAGGAGCAGTTGACAGGCTTGTACTCTGTGTTATTCACCGCTCACCACTGATTAATGGGCCCCTAATGCCATTACTTGTTTCATTATCCAATCTGGGAGATCAGTCATTATCAGGAATAAAAAAAAGGCAATTTTTCACTGGCATTAAGTGGTTGGCTGGAGGGGTGAAGTGCAAGGTTCGCTTTTCAGAACAGGAGCAAGCCACTATTAGGGAGAAAAACTGCAGTGAAAGTCATCTGTGAGTTTGTATTGCCCAAGGAGTGGAGCTCAGCTATGGAGGAGGTGTTGCCAAACCCAGAGATAAGGGAGAGAGTCCAAAAAAAATTAGGACTGTATCGAGAAGGTGCTCTCAGAGGGTTGAGAATAACAATAATAATTGGAATTATTAATAATAATACACCTTGGAGGTCAGAGCTCGGGCTGTGGGGGCTGTGCAATTACAGACAAAACAGCAAACAAATTGTTGCTTGGAGTTCTCCTCCTGTGTTGGGAGGAGAGGAGCCAGACGGCGGGTGACAGATGGCAGGGCGGGGGGTGACGGCGGCTGGCACGGGGCTGGCACGGGAGGGATGACAAGGGGCATATGTGCATCACCTGGGGGCACCAGGGCCAGCACAGGGCAAGGGGGAAAGGGCCTGTTCAGAGTGTAAGGAGAGGCTGAGAGGGTTTGTTTGATGTTGCAGGGTGACTGAAGGCATTAAATCATGGAATGTGCTGAGCTGGGAGGGACTCACAAGGAGCATCCAGTCCAACCCTGAGCCCTGCACAGGCCCAGCCCCAAGAGTCACCCCCTGTGCCCCAGAGGATCAGCCAAACCCTCCCTGAGCTCTGGCAGCCTTGGGGCTGTGCCCACTGCCCTGGGGAGCCTGGGCAGTGCCCAACCAGCCTCTGGGGGAAGAACCTTTGCCTGAGATCCAACCTGAGCCTGCCCTGACACAGCTCCAGCCATTCCCTGGCTGCTGTCCCTGGTCCCAAAAGGAATCAGGATGGTGGGTCAACCAGTCCAAGCCATGAAGGGTCCTGGCATGGGCACAGTGGCTTGTCCTGGATGCAGAAAAGAAGGAGAGGTGTGTCCCTGGTGGTGGGGAAGGAGTGCAGCCCGTGCTGGTGATGGACAGGAGCTCAGGGACACGGCACACAAGGTGTGGGTCAGACTCAGAGCTCTTGTCTGTCATGGCTGGAGAAGAGACACCTCCCTGGGGCCTTGGAGGTTGGGGGTACCTGTGGTGGGTGCTCTGCAGAGGGACCTGTGTGGCCCTGGCTCCTCGTGCTGTGCCAGGTGGTGGCATCACATCCCTGGAGCACGGGAGCACTGGCTGGACCAGGGCAGTGGGCACAGCCCCAAGGCTGCCAGAGCTCAGGGAGGGTTTAGCTGATCCTCTGGGGCACAGGGGGTGACTCTTGGGGCTGGGCCTGTGCAGGGCTGAGGGTTGGACTGGATGATCCCTTCCAGCTCAGCACATTCCATGATTCAGTGTTCTCAGCCTCACTGGGGCAGTGTGAGATGGGCTGGAGGGGAGGACAGAGGAGGTGTCTTAGGTAGGAGGTTAAAAAGGGTTTCCTTCTGTCTTCTTTTTGATGATTTATTTTTTTTTGAGGTTGTTGTTCCTGATCTTCCTCTGTCCCAGAGTGAGCACTCCTGGCTCCACATGGGGAAAGGTCCTGAGCAGCTCAGGATGGTTTTAACCAGGGTGGCTCTTCTTTGGATCCCTGTTTTGCTGCCTTGCATGAAGATTGAGGGCACACCTTGAGTATGAGGCTGCACCTCAGGTCCTGTGTCCAGTTCTGGGTCCCTCATGACAAGAAAGTCATTGAGGGGCTGGAGAGTATCCAGGGAAGGGAACAGAGCTGGGAAGGGGCTGGAGCACCAGGAGCAGCTGAGGGAGCATTTGGCTGATCCTCTGGGGCACAGGGGGTGACTCTTGGGGCTGGGTCTGTGCAGAGCTGAGGGTTGGACTCCGTGATCCTTGGGGGTCCCTCCCAGCTCAGCAGATCCTGTGACCCAGATATCCCATGGGAGGGAGGTGGGCACACACCGTGCAGGGACTCTGTGCTGCCGTGCTCCAGGCTGGCACCGGTGGCACTGGGCTCACGGCGTCACACGTGGATGTTTGGAGGTGCCTTGCCAGCATCTTCCCAGCGCTCCTGAGCCAATCCCTGTGGATGCTGCAGGTCTGGGCTGCAGCTGGAGCCAGCCCTGGCTGCTCCACTTCATCTGTGCCAACCCTGCCCTGCAAAACACCCGAGCCAGTCGCCCTTGCCCCCTGGCAGGAGCAGAGCTGTGTCCTGGAGCGCAGCATTCCCATGGCATTTCCACATTCTCTGCAAAGCCAGCTTTTATTTCCAACTGAACATCTGTTCCAGATGTGGCTACGCTGCCATTGTTGTCCTGCTCCTCACTGAAAGGCTGCCATGAATTATTGAGAGATGGGCTCTAAATAAATGATAAAGTGGGACCGTGCCTGCGCTGAAGTTTTTTTCTGTCCACCCCTTCCAGAGTCACACTCCGGGCTTTGATGTCCCCATGATGAGCTCACCCAGCGCCCAGAACCTGCCAGCTCACCCTCCTGATGGGGCTGATCGAGGAGCGAGGAGAGGGGCAGCCCAAGCATGAAGGTGGCCGAGGGGACGAGTCTCCCGGGGAGAAGGAGAAGGAGGAGCCGCAGCAGAGGATGAGACAACCCGAGTTCCCCTCCTGGCAAGTGCTTTTCTCCTCTCAAATCCCCCCTCCCCGGCGGGGGTTGCCTGCACAGGGCTGGGAGGGGGCTGCCAGCCCCCAAGGCTGGGCGGTGGGGATGGTGGTGGGGCTGGGAATGTGCTGGGAATCTCACAGCCAAAAGGGTTTGGAGCTAAAATCCCGGAGCAAAACCTCACAGGGAGTGAACACAGACATCCCCACCCCATCCACGGGCACGTGATACGAGGGCAAGGGCACTCTGGGGCTGAGGGTCCAAACCACCCGAAACCTCTGTGGGTCCAAAGCAGCCCCTCCTTTTTTTGCTGGCTCTCCTCTGGGAAGTCCGAGTGGAATTTTGGAAGCCTGGTAGCCTTGGAAATTGATTTTATTTAAATTATTGTTTCTTTTTTTTTCTTCACCATTTTGAAAAATGGCTTGACTCACAGTTGCATGAGGCTGTGGGGACTCGCAGCAGACCATCTGTTTCAGCTGTTAGCAGTCATTAATTTTTTCATATTTTTTGCTACTTTGGAGACACTTTGGGAGAAAAAAACCCATGTTCTCGATGGCATTGGAGGACTTCAAAGTCACTAATGGTTTTTTTTCTCAGAGAGACAATATACAGGGAATGCAGTTGTTATAAAAGAGTTCCATTTTTATTGGGCTTTCTAGATGGGGAATTTGTCTCCTGTGGACATGCAGGAGGACAGAGTGTTTATCTGCTTTTCTCCATGAACTTGGCTAAACCTGCACTGCAATGCATGTTCTGAGGAGTATTTTTCTGGGTTAAATCTAAGGCAGAAAGGCTTTTATTTAAACAAAAAAAAACAATACAGGGAGATTTTCTTTTAAGCCACTCCGTTTCTGGAACTAAGCACTTCCTGATTAAATCAGCCCTATTGTCTCCAGTTATTCTACCCAGAAACTGGAAAATTACTCAACTCCTTTGACAGGTGCTCCCAGCTGATGGCTCAGGTTTGTGGATCGAGTGCTGGGGCATCTGGCACGATAAATAACAGGACAAGCTCCTCTTCTGACACCGACTCCCTCCAGCCTGGGCACGTTTGCCCTCGTGCCCGTCGGTCCCTGAGCCAGCTCCTCTCCAGGTGCTGCCTCTGAGCCACTGCTGGAGGGTTGGTTCAGCTCAGCAAAGCCCTGGAGGGCTGTTCCCACCAGGGCCTTGGTGTGATGGGAGCCCACCAGGGCTGGACCTGCTTCCCCAGGGCTCGAGGGGCCCCGTCCCCCCGGGTCTGTCCCAGGGGTTCCCTCCTGCTTTCCCTGAGCTTCAGGGGAGGTTTGAGGTGCAGCAAAACAACCTCCTGGATTTTAGCAGGGAGTGACAGGACAAGGAGAATGGTTTTAAACTGCCCACAGAGCAGGGTTAGGTGGAATATTGGGAAGGAATTCCTCCTGGGGAGGGTGGTGAGGCCCTGGCACAATTTGCCACTGTGGCAGCTCGAACATCCCCCAGGCTGCAGGTTCTTGGGACCTCGTCCCACCCGAGGAGAGATGGAGGAAGGATGTTCATCCCTCAGCCCAAGCAGCTTCACTCACTTCTACCCTGGGTTTGCCATCCTGAGAGAACTGCTGCTCCCAAAAACGGGATCATAGAACAGTTTGGGGGGGAAGGGACCTCAGAGATCAACCAGCCCAACTGGTGATTCAGCCATTCCCACAGGGAATGGCCTCCCACTGCCAGAGGGCAGGGTTAGATGGGATATTGGGAAGGAATTGTTCCCTGGGAGGGTGGGGAGGCCCTGGCACAGATTGCCCAGAGAAGCTGTGGCTGCCCCATCCCTGGAAGTGTCCAAGGCCAGGTTGGATGGGGCTTGGAGCAACCTGGGCTAGTGGGAGGTGTCCCTGTGGCAGGGAGTGGGATGAGTTTTAACCCTTCCAACCCAAAGCATTCCATGATTCTGTGGATTATAAATCATGACACAGGATTTAAGGGGTGTTGGGAAATGGAAGAAGGTGCAATATCTTGCATGGAATTAAGTGGTGGGAGATGGTGGCAGCTCCTCCAGAGGATGCTGAGGCCTTTGTCCAGCCATGAAGCCCTGGGCTGGTACTGGGCAGAGCAGAGAGCTCTGCACTGGGCTCATGGTTGTGCTGGTTTGGGTTGTGCAGCCCTGAAAAGATGTAAAACATGACCCAGGAACCTCCCAACCTGCTCTCGAGGCTGATGATGGCGGGAGGAGGCAGCAGGACGGAAGCAGAGTGGCTTGACCTGCCTGTGACACCTGGGAAGTGACAGCCAGAGAGCTGTGGAGCATTTCCAACCATCCATTAGGGCTGAGGCTTTCAGCAAAATTACAAATGTGTCCTGGAAAAGGCTCCTTGGAGCTGGCCAAGGAGCTGATCCTGGGGTTGGGAGTGGGAGCTGCTTCTTGGCAGCTGCTGTGGGGCTGCACCCAGTTTGTGCCAGTGCAGAGTGAACTGGCACCGAGAGATGTGTGGGGTGGTGGGTCTTCCTGTCCCAATGGTAAACCCCAAATATCTCTGTAGGGCAAAGCAGAGTCCATAGGACATGCCCTGAGAGCTCAACATCAGCTCTGTGTGATCCCACATGAGTTTCCAAGTATGGGTTGGATCCACCTCTTGTCCTTTTCCAGGACATGTCCCATCCCTGCTCTCCTTGGAGCTTGCCAAGGGACAGAGGTGGGTCCTCCTGTCCCTCTGCCTGTGGCACAGGATGGTAACCCCCAAATATCTCTGTAGAGCAAAGCAAAGAGTCCATAGGATGTGCCCTGAGAGCTCAACAGCAGCTCTGTATGATCCCATATGAGTTTCCAGGTATGGGTTGGATCCACCTCTGGTCCTTTTCCAGGACATGTCCCATCCCTGCTCTCCTTGGAGCTGGCCAAGGAGCCATTCCCATGGCTGGGAGTGGGAGCTGCTTCTTGGCAGCTGCTCTGGGGCTGCACCCAGTTTGTGCCAGTGCAGAGTGAACTGGCACCGAGGGATGTGTGGGGTGGTGGGTCCTCCTGTCCCAGTGGTAAACCCCAAATATCCCTGTAGGGCAAAGCAGAGTCCATAGGACATGCTCTGAGAGCTCAACAGCAGCTCTGTGTGATCCCAAGTGCATTTCCAGGTATGGGTTGGATCCACCTCTTGCCGTGTCCCACCCCTGTGTCTCCTGCTCTCATTTTGTGCCCCGGGTGAAGGGGCTCAGCCAGTGCCCAGTGGTGCTGCCAGCAGCAGGTGGGAGGATGAAAGAATTCACATCTGGAGGCTCAGAGATGTTTGGGGACTGCGTGGTTTTCATTTGAGGCCTTTCTGTTGTCGATTGAGTTAATTAGAATTAAAAAGAAGAAAAAAAAAAGGAAAGAGAAGCAGGCAGGATGGCAGGACTGGGCTTTGGTTTGGCTTTTTTTTTTTTTAATCAGAGGCCTGGCTTGGAGTGCTACAGAGCCAATTTTCATTTTGAAATTTCCTCTCATTTTCATTTTAAGGCTCCTCCAAAAGAATTTCGAGCTGCAAACTGGAAGGAGGAGGTGTTAGACTTCATAAAGCAACCCTCCAAATCTGTGAATTGACTCGAAAAACACCTTCTGTTTTGTCCATTTTCTGAAAATTCAATTTTCTGGACAGGCTTTCTGGGGCTTGGATTGAGGTTTGTAGGTTTGATGAAGAGGGAGGAAGGTGATTAGAGGTCCTGGGGGGGTCCCTTTTGTTCTTCATGCCCTGCTATATGTTGGCTTTTTGCTCAGGTGGCCCCTGAGACACCCCACTCACAGCACAGGGCACAGCCCGAAAACCCCCGCCCAGATCCTGAGTCAGAGGGAATAGTAGGAAAAAAGAAAGAAATAGTAGGAGAAGAAAGAAGTAGTAGGGAAAAAAAAGAAAGAAATAGTAGGGGAAGAAAGAAAATGCCAGGAAATTTGCCCATTAACACCCCAGACACAAAAGTCTCAATGGAGCTTTTCCCCCCTGAACCAGCTCGAACGTCTCTGCCTGATGGGAAGTCTAAAAATAAGCCCTGTTCTCCACAAACAGCTTAAAGATGTTGAAAATGAAAAGCAACAAAGGCTGGAGAACGTATGAGTCATTAAATTACAGGGCTATCTTTCGAAGAGCAAAACAAAACACACACCACAAAAAGCCCCTCCTTCCCCCCCAGCCCAAGCCCTCGCTGCTGGAATTTGTCGGGAGTTCTCTCGGGTTTGCTCTGGGGCTCTCTGCCCATGCAGACACTTTGGCTGCTTTTTGTGGGCTCAAAGGGCTGAAACCTTCTCCATTTTCATGGCCTGACGTGCCAGAGCTGCTCTGGAGGAATAAAAAGAGGAAAAGCAGGCTGCTTATGAGCAGGAGGGGCTTTTCTCCTGCACACGGGCGTTTCTGTTGAGGTTTTTTGGGGAATGAACCTCCCTGGATGGGGAGCCTTCTGGCAGGGAAGGGTGTCAGCTCACATTCCCCTTGACAGCATATCCTCTGGCCCCAGAGAAGCTACAAGTGTTTGGCCTCCCAGCTGGGAGCAAGTGGGTTTTTTTGGGTGTGATCACATTTGTCTACAGCTTGAGTTTTGTTGAGATAATGCAATCAAAAGGAGTTCTGGGTTGGTTGAAGGGTTTTTTTTTCCCCTTCCTGAAGGTCTAATTTCAATGAGCTCCACTAGGGTGGACTCTGTTGCAAAGCTGAAGCTTTTTTAGCATTTGCAGATGAGCTCAAATCAAAATCTTGGCGTTTGGGGATGGACTGGAGCCAAACCTGTGCCTACATCTGATGTTTGCAGCCAGCCCCAATCTCCCTAATAGGCTGAGCTGAAACCTTGGAGCCAAGCAGATGGTGGGGCTGGAGATGCAAATCTGCCAGTGCTGCTGCAGCCTAGACCTGCTACTGGGGTGTGTGATACCCTCCCTGGGGTCTGGAGGATCCAGGAATGGGTTGGGTTGGAAGAGAACCTTAAAGCTCATCCAGTCCCACCCCCTGCCATGGGCAGGGACACCTTCCACCAGCCCAGGTTGCTCCAACCTGGCCTTGGACACTTCCAGGGATCCAGGGGCAGCCACAGCTTCTCTGGGCAACCTGTGCCAGGGCCTCCCCACCCTCATCATCAGCACCTTCATCCCTCCTCTTCCTCGCTGCAGGGTGGGGAGGAAGGGCAGGATCTCTGGGAGACCCTGGCCTGTTTTCCCGAGTCCATTGTGGTCCAAACTGGCTCGTTCCCAGCCCAAAAACCCACTGATCAATAAATCAGTTGCCTGAGTTGGCAGGTCCAATAAAAGCTGTGCTCAGTGATCATAAATCCTGGAGCAGAGCTGGCTCAGCGGTGATTTAATCTCGATATTCCATTCGGAAACGCGCTAATTAAACTTCAGGATAAAGCAGCCGGAGCGAAAAGGAGCCGGATAAAAGAAGGAAAAATAAAAGTTTCTCCTGGAATAATTAACCATCATTAAAACATGAAAACCCGGGCTAGGGAGCAATTGTGTGCCTTCCACAAAGCGTTTCATCAGAAATAATGGGCTGAAATGAAGCAATACTAAAAATGAAGGCTGGAAGTTGAGAAACTTATCCCACTCGTGAGACCCATTAGACTGGGAAATGCTTCTGAACCCTCCCCAGGGAGTGGGGGAGTGGCTGTTTCTCAGGATATTTGAGATTGGACTGGACAGAGCCCCCTGCCCAGCACTGTGGGGGTGACTGCAGACCTCCTTCAATGGACCTTCCCGAGCTTTCATTGCACAGGGCAAAGCAAAGCCCTTTAAACCCAGTTGAGGACTTTCTTATCTGAGGGACCTCTAAGTTTGACCCCACTGGCCTCACATTTAGATACAAGGGATATTTTGAAGGCACCAGCCTCTTCTAAAACCATCCCCTGGCTTGCCCTGCCTCCCCTTGGACAACCAATTCATCGCTGCCGACTCACGGCGCGTTCGCTCCACATCCCAGAACGAAGCCCTTGCCCTGCCTCTGTGGCTGTGGGTTTGCTCAGCAGCTCCCTGCGAGCTGGGAGGGACCCAAATTCCATCAGCCTGACTGGTGTGCAACAGCTTGATAGCAAATTACATCAAGGGCTAATCCACTCGTTATCAGAGTGACAGCTCAGTGCTGGCGGTGACAACTCCGGCCAGTCCCCACCAGCCACCAACCTGCCCTCCCTGGCATAATTCTCCTGTGTGATGCTTTGTCACACTGGTATTATATTGTCTCTCACTGTATCATTTTCAGGAGGGTGATGTGAATCTCACAGGGCTCATTCCTGAGGCAGCCCTTTCCTTCCCTCTCCCACCGCCCCCCCCGGAGCTGCCGTGGCAGCCAGGACGTCCTAAAAACAGAGCTGTATTTTAACAAAAATACATCAGAGCTATATTGTAACAAAAAAAAAAAAAAAAACAACAAGAGAAAAGAGCCATGGGCTGCTCTTATTTATGTGGACACAAGTTTGGAGAGATCCTGGATCTATTTAGGGATTAATGAGGACTCGGTCGTTTAACGATTTTTAATAATAAATATATAAACATAATGGATTTTCCAGCTACTGTTTTCAGCCATGAACGTTGGAACCTTTTTGGGTTAATGTTTTCCAGAGCTGGAGGAAAGGAAATTAGCTAAAGGCAGGGAATAATGCTCACAAATGAGGGGTTTGGCCCCCACTTCACTCCCATGAACAGCCCAGATGGAGCTGAGGGAGTGGCAGGTGAAAGTTTCCTAATGGATCAAGATAAAAACAAAGAAATGAATAAGTAAAAGGATGAGAAGAGATTGATGTGAGTCTCATCCTGAAGAAACATTTGGTCCCATCATTCACCTTCCACTGCTGCTGTTGAGGGCCAGGTTGCTGGGCATAGAAATGCAAATAAATTAATAAAAATGGTTAAATTGTGGGTTTTAACCAGGCCTGAGGGTTCATAAGGGACTTGGACCATGGCTAAATTCCTGAATTTCCATCCAGGCCCAGGACCTGGGGAGCAGGGAGTGTCCAGGCACTGGGCAAGGGGCATCAGGATGCAGAAATGCCACCCTTGGGCAGGACAGCTGAGCTGGTGAAGCACAAAGAGTTTAATTCCAATGGGGATGGGATTTGTATTCACACAGGGAGCAGAGCAAGCAAAAATCCCTCTGCCCCTGGTTCCTGAGCTGGAGATCATGTTCCTTCTGATGGTAAAATCCCAGCGTGGGGAACACTGTGACCCACGAGGCTGAAAGGAGGGAAACAGGAAGGATTTTACATCAGAAAAGTACAACAGAGACAAGATGTGAATTAAACACCTTTGAGCCATAAAATCCACACTCTGAAGGCTTTGTTTGATGCCTTACACGACTGTGGGAGTGTTGCTGTCGGTGACGGGTGTCTCTCCAGGCTGTTTTCCAGATCCAATTGAGGCAATTTTAGATGTGCTGGGTTCCCATTAAGACTCTCCTGCAGTCAGCTGCTCTCCCAGCACAGCAGCTCGCCATGTTTTTAACCCAAATTGGCTGAATTGGCTGAATTTCCCCCCTCTGGTGCAGCTCTCCCCATGTTTGGAGGGTTCAGTGATCCGAGGAGCGTGTGCCTCAGGTGCATTCCCAAAGGGACTGGAGAGTCAAGCAAGATCCTCGGAGCTCTGGGAACACACTGAAGGTGACTGCAGCAGGGACAGGCTGAGGTGGGAGTTCCAGCTCAGCTGAGAAGCCCAAGGAGGTGCTCAGCAAGCCAGGAGAAGTGCATTCCTTCAGGCACTTGTTCTTTCATGATGAAGAAGCCCAGGACCCTCTGGACTTGTCAGAATCAGTGATTTGGATCTCCCTGCTCTGCTCCTCTGCCTTCAGCATCAAAGAGAGGGTCAGGCAGGCTGGGGGGACACTGGGTTCAGGGAGACACACAGGACACACATGCAGATGGGGTTTCTTCTCCTCCACTGCTGTGGCCTATATCAGCCCCAGTGTGGCCAACAGGACCAGGGCAGTGAGGTCACTGTGCTGGCACTGCTGAGGCACCACCTCCAATCCTGGGCTCAGTTTGGGGCCTTTCACTTCAAGAAAGGTCTTGAGGGGCTGGAGCGTGTGCAGGGAAGGGAATGCAGCTGGGGAGGGGCTGGAGCAGCAGGAGCAGCTGAGGGAGCTGGGGGGGCTCAGCCTGGAGAAAAGGAGGCTCAGGGGGGACCTTCTGGCTCTGCAGGGAGAGGGGACCTGGGGGTGGTCGGACTCTGCTCCCAGGGAACAAGTGATGAGAAGAACCACCAGGAGAGGTTCAGGTTGGATATTAGGAAAAATTTCTTTATGGAAAGGATGGTTGGGTCCTGGCACAGCTGCCCAGAGGAGTTATCATCCCTGGAAGTGTTCAAAAGATGTGTGGATGTGGCACCTGGGGACATGGCTTAGTGGTGGGCTTGGCAGTGCTGGGTTAATCATTGACTTAATGATCCTGGAGGTCTTTTCCAACCTTAATGATTCTGTGATTCTAAAAAAAGGAACTGGCAGCCGAACCCCTCTCCCTGCCAAGAAGAGACCTGGAGAGCCTTTGGAGAGCCAACTTCCCGAGGGGCTCAGCCCCACAGGAGCGATTCCTCCCCGGGGTTCAGCTCAGGGAGCGTTTGGACGATGCTCTGGGGCCCAGGGTGTGACCCCTGCGATGGGCCCGTGCAGGGCTCAGGGCTGGACTCGCCGCTCCTTGTGGGTCCCCCTGGGCACGTTCTGTGCCCCCGCGATCCTCGGGGTCGTGCCTTTGCCCGGAGCAGGGCGGGCCGGACCCTCCCGGGGCGCGCAGCATCCCCGGGGGGGTTGGGGGCTGGAGGACGGGGAGGAGGGGGCGGCCGGCGCCGAGGCAGCGGCGATGAAGGGGTTATGGAGGGGGGGCCCTGCCGCAAGGTTGGCCGCGGCGGAGGGTGGTCCCAGGCGGGCGCTGCGCCGCCGCCCTGGCCGGGGGTGCCGGGGGTGCCGGGGGGAGCGCGGCGCGGCGCGGCGGGGCTCGGGCTGCGCTCGGGGGCTGCGGGGGCCATGGGGCGCTGAGCCGGGGCTGCCGCGCCGCGCCGCACCCCTCCTCCTCCTCCGCCAGCACCCCCTCCTCGCCTTTCGTTTCTTCGCTTGTTTTCTTCGATTCCATCCGTTTTCGTGGGGGTTTTTTATATATATATATTTTTTTTTTCTCTCTCCCTCCGCCATCCTCGCCGCCCAGATCTCTCTCTCTGTGCCTCCTCCCTCCTTTGAATAAGTCGGCTAAAGGAGAGATCTGGAGTGGGGAGGGAGGGGGGGATAGTGGAGCCGAGCAAACCTGTGGCGGAGGAGCCGGCGGGTGGAGAGGTGAGTCGAGGAGGTGGCGAAGGGTGGGGAGCAGCGGGTGCCCCCCAGGCGGGGAGGGGAGGGTCGGGAGGGAGCCGGCTGTGCCAGCGCAGTGCCCTCCCCTGCCCGGCTGGGGGGCTCCAGCGGGGACCGACCTGTTGGGGGGTTCATCCCCCCCTCCCAGCGCGCTCAGACGGGGCGGGAGCTGCGCCGTCCCCCGCGGGGCACAGCGGGGTCCGCGGGCGGCCACGGGGGGTCTGCGGGTGTGGATGCTCGGGATGCTCATCCCGAGCAGGCGGGAACGCTCGGTACCCCATCCCCTGGCGCGTGCGGCTAATTCCCGGTTTTCCCTCCCCTCTCCCGGGCTGTGTGCGGCTGTGGGCGCACACACGGGTGTTTGTGGAGTTGCCATGGAGCAGCAGAACAGCACTTTTGCTGCCCAGAAAACCTTTTTTTCCTAATTTCTTGGCCCTCTCCCGGTTCGCGCCGTGGGTGATGTAATGAGAGCTCGGTGTCTATGCGGTGTCCTGCTCCCGTGGAATTCCACAGGAATGGAGAGCCCAGAGCAGAGGGAGCAGCCGCCATCTGTTTGAATAGATGGGTCCTAATGAATCTGTCAAAACCAACAAACGTCCTCGACAGAGGAATTTGGCCCCAAACACCTCCTGATGCCGCTGTCGGCAACCAAAAGACTCCCGGAGCGAGTCCTGCCTGTCACCCAGCCCCTGCTCGGAGCTGTAATTTATTCAGCCCAGCCCGCTTTTATTTCAGCTCTAGTTTCAAGCCCAGGTCTAACACCTGATTTGCAGCGATTGCCTTCTGATTTCCCCACCGAGGGGCTGCTCTGAGGGTGGCTGAGCTGCCGCTGTGTCCTGAGCGTGAGCTGTTCCTCCTGTTACTCACCAGCAGCTCAGACCTTTTCCACCCACCAAGTTTGAGTGTTTCCCGTGGAGCAGCCGCCTCCCCCCGAGCACCCGCCGCGCTGTGTCGCACTAATTCGCCGGGTGCCTCACAAGCTTTGTCTCTCAGTGGCTTTTGGAGAGTGTTGGAAGTCGTCAGGATCCGGATGGGCTCCGTCGGGAATGCTAGCGGGACGGGAGCGGCGCTGGGAGCGGCTCGCTGAGCTCTGGCCGGGCTGGGCTTGCCTGGAACTCCGCGGGAGGAGAGGTGTGTGATCCTGTGTGGCTTTGCCGGACTCCAAGAGGATCTGCTCGGTGCCTGGGAAATCGAATTCCCCCATTGTTCAGCTGTAAAATAGCTGCACCAGGCCGTGATTGGCAAAGGACTGGATGCCCAGGTTGCTTACATCACGTAGGCAGCTGCCACCGAAATGACACACTTGATTGAAGGCCAAAAGAACCATATACGTAACTGCCTGTGATTAAGCTCCATATGATGCCTCAGAGCAAGTAAAAACCCCTCCTTCATCTCAGCTTGCTTGTAACGAGACAGCCGTTGCAGGGATATCATTTGGGTCATGTTGTGGCTTTTGGGGGATTTTTGGGGGTTGTTTTGGGCTGGGTTTTTTTTTGCTTCTGGCTGTAAACTTCCATGACCTGCACCAATCTGCTGTTGCACCCTTGCGTGATGCCCCATGAGAGCCTGGTGCTGTAGGTGTGCTGGTAGCTGGGAATACAGATTTTATCAGGTAAGAGCTCCCAATGCCATCTTTTTATCAAGGAATATTCCAGCTGGCTTCTTCTGGGGAGGGAGAGGGTCCTTGCATGTGCCCTGACCTGCGTGTGCGTGCGCTGGGACTTTATTTCTGGGAAGGGTTTGGTAGGGGAAGGTTCATCTTTGCAGTTTTGGGAGTCCTGGTGGGGGCTTAACTGTTTCCTTAGAGGATGCACTGGACCTGTAGCCAAATCCTCTCTGCACTGCACCTGTAGATAAAGGCTCTGCTCTGGCTCCAGGGAGGTGGTCTGTGTGTCTCCAGGCAGAATCCGGGAGGTGAGGGATGGGGAAGGGTGGTGGATCCCGGCCAAATCCTGCTCCAGGTGAAGCTTCCAGGTGGTGTAAGGACTTCAGGGGTCTCTGCAGGGAGGGGTCTGCCCTGCAGGAGCTGGGCTCTGCTCCTGTGTCCTCAGTGGTGTGCAGACCTCACCTGGTTCTCACAACACCTCCCTTAACTTTCCGGTGGGGCAGGATCAGGCCGGGGCTCTATCCTGCAAACGGATTTCAGCAGGGAACAAAAGCACTTTGCAAGCCCTGCTGTCGAATCCCAGGGCAAAACTTGGGTTGCAAAGGGGGGGGGAAGCAAAAACCCACTTGAAGGGAAATAGCTGGCCCAAATCTAACCCAAACCTCCTTCCTGCCCTGTCTCGGCAGGGTGGGGAGTCGGGGTCGTGCCTCCTCGCTCCGAACTCACACTCTTCATTGTCAGGCAGGTTTTGTCCAATCATAATGTGCTGGAGGATTGTGCTGATGCAGCTTATTCCTACCAGATCATGATAGATAGGTACATAAATATAGATGGATTTCCAAACAACATTTTGGTGGCTGCTTGTCCAGGCTTTCCTTCCTCAGCCCAAAGCCCAGCCCAGGGTCGGGCTTTAAATGGCTGGTCCTGTGCGTCTCCCACAGCCTCCAGAAAACCTCCCCCTGTAAGTTCAACTGCAATGCAAGTCTTCTCATTGTGTTTTGCTTTAAAAGCCTGGCTTGACCCATAGCAAGGTGATGGTGTTGTGCATGTTTTACCTTCCAGAGTTGTCGTGAACCGGACAAAAAGCCCACTGAGAAACTGCCGGGCTTAGAAATACCAGCAAAGGTCCTTTTAGCCCATTTGTGCACATGGAACTTTTATTGATCCGGCACGAAAGATGGCAGGCAATCTGTTAGGAGATGGAAAACGGACCAGGCAGAGCCTTTTCAGCAAATGTTGGGGATGCTGAAAGGGTCTGAGAGTGCTCATTTTAACCAGGTGCCTTCTTAAGGTAAACTGAAAGGATTTTTTTATGAGTCAGTTTTATTCAGTTTTATACAGTCCCCAGCTAAGATACATTGGTTAATTCAGCACTTAACTGGGGGGATTGATCATATGGAGAAGCTCTGCAAGGCTGGGAGGGTTTCATTGTTTTTTTAACCTGTGAATGTGGTTAATGTTAAAAGTGTAAGCACGAAACTAAAGTAAATGCTGGGTATTATGCAATAGTTCTTGAGTTATCATGGAAAGAGGGCAATAGAAACAAACTGCTTTACAGGTCTGCTTTTAATTAAATGCAGCCTACTTTGATAAAAGCACTAAAATGTGAAAATGTTTCTTAGAATAAAGGCATTAAGCAGTGGCAATAAAAGCCACAGTCTGGATTTAGTTCTGTTGAACCTGAAGTCCACGGGCAGGACATGGAAAATGTGGACAAATTCAGTGGGTGGTTTTAAAACTGCCCTCTCATTCCTTGAACTTAATATCTGCTTGTGGAGGCTTGCTGGGCATGATTGCATATACATTTTTACAGCATGATAAAAGAAACCCTTAAACATCTGCACTGCATGTTGTCCTCAGGTCTGCTCACAGCTGAGGCTTCCAGGCAGCTCAGACCTCCCTTTTCCAGCCATTATCGAGCCATTTAACCTGGGTGGGGGGTTTGGACCCGTGCTGTTTGTTGCCTGTAACCTTCCCCTGCTCTGTTGGCATCTCAGCAGCTTCAGGGGGTGTCTCCTGAGGTTCAAAGTGGGGTGACAAGGGGCAGAAGCTGCCAGGTTTGTGTCTGAACCCCAGCAGTGAGCGGTGCCCAGCGGCGCTGGGGGAGCTGCAGGTTCAGGGCTTTCTGAGCCAGCCCTTTTCCTTCCCCTCCTGTTTATTGAAGTCCTTCTCCGTGGTCTCTGCAGAAGGGGGTTGGATATTTAGAAATGCCCCAAGCCCCCAAATGAGGCTGCTTTGCCTTTTAAATCGCTGCTGGGTTTGCCTGTGGTCACTCAGGTCCTGGAGGACACTGGTGTGGGATGACACAGGTGCCAGTGCTGTGGGCATGTGTGTGCAGGGAGAGCCCCAGGTGCCAACAGTTTCCTTGGGAAACTCTTTATCCTGGATGCTGGCACATTAAACATTAATGTGAGGGAGCCTGAGGAGCTGGAACATTGTCCAGCGGAGGGAACGGCCGCCACTGACGTCCTGCACCAGCTCCACTTTGGCTTCGTTCCTTCCTAATCCAAATTCCCTGGGTTTGGGCTCCTCCCTGCCCAGGCCTGATCCTGCAAACAGGTCAGTAGGGTAGAGCCTCTTTAATGAGCTCCTCTGCACCCTCCTCTGTTTGCAGGACCGGGGCTGTTTGCTCAGATCCCAGAAGGGTTTGAGGGGTCCCCTCACCCTACAAAGCCTCAAACAGCTGAGCACACAGCTCAGGGGAGCACTGCTGCCCCCACCTTGTCCCACTGCAGGTAACTGGAGTGGCTGTGGCTCCTGAGGGGGAAGAGTGTCCCATGGGCACGTGTTTAAAACCTGGGCGTGTTTGTGCTGCTGATTGGCACCTCCTCAAAGGGTCTGAGGAGGGATCCAGAGGCTCCCAGGATGTCACAGTAATGTGTTCTTTGAGGTATATTTATATATTCAGCCTTGATCTTGGATACTCTGCTCTGACCCCTTTTAAAAAGTGGCAGTTGAAGAAAAATGGCCTCTCCACACTCTTTTTTCCCCCTGCATGTTGTTGACCTCTTCCAGGGCACTGATTTCCCCCTGGCACATCAACTACTATGCAAATGAGATTCCAACTAGTTGATCAACCCTGCCAGGTATTAAGGTTGGGAACAGCCAGCCCCAAAAGCAAATCCCAGGAAAAAACAAGCGAATGAAGTCTCCAGAACTGTTTCCAATTATTCAGCCTCGCTGCTTCTCCTTATGTTTCAAGAAGAAACATGTAAATCTCTCCGGGTCAAGCTTGTTTACAGAGTGCTTGTGGGTTTAAAATCCAGCCAGCATCAGGTTTCTGTTGTACGTTTCCTGCAAATAAATGCTGAAATAAAAATAAGGATGCTGTAATTTGTGCCACCCCAAGAACTAAATATTGTGCTCCGGCAGGAAATGAGCGTTTGGGTTTCTTGGAGCAGCTTTACTATTCCCAATCTTCCAAAGACCAGGAGCTTGCAAGGAAAGAAGCACAGACTTACACAGACTTGGGAATTAAGGCTGTGGATGATGAGGTGCTCCAGCACATGCTCAGATCTGGCTGAATCCAAGTGCTTCCCAAATCTTATCCCTTGGAGAAGGTCCACTCCCAGTGGATGCACATGTAGGGGGGTCACTGAGGTTTGGGGTTTGGTTACAAACTCTTGCTATAAACAGCTAAATAGTGCAGTGGTTGGTGTTAAACAGCTGCTCTGGATGGACAATGGATAGACAGATGAATGGATTCATTCCCAGGTCACATTTGCCACTAGTGCTGCAAGTCCTGTGTGTCCAGAGGCAGCTGATACTCCCAGTTTTCTGCAGGAGAGAAATCCTGAGCACAACAGTCTCTGAACCCTCTCTCACCACAGCCTGGCCCTGGTTTAGTGCTAGTTGATAACCAGCCTGGAAGTGGTTCTGGAAGCTTTTTGTTGGGACAGGTCTTTGTTTGGGTCAGCTGACCCTCTCCCAGCAAGAGAACTGGGATTCTCTTTGTGAATTTGGATCCTCTTTGTGAATTTGGATCCTCTTTGTGTGAATCTGAATCCTCTTTGTGCAAAACTGGATCCTCTTTGTCAATCTGGATCCTCTTTGTGTGAATCTGAATTCTCTTTGTGTGAATCTGGGTCCTCTTTGTGTGAATCTGGGTCCTCTTTTTGTCAAACTGGATCCTCCCTGTGAATCCAGATCCTCACTGTACCTCTGGATCCTCCTCTAAAGCTGGGCCATCCTATGTGCTTGAAGACACTTTTCCAAGGAAATTATTAGCCCTGAATGTTTGCAGTGGGGAAGTGCTTGGAGTGCCTTGGTTGGAATCTTACACTGAGATCCACCTCAATTTATATGAGAGTTATGGGTGCCCTCATCTCTTTAATTACCTTCTGCTCATTTATACCTGTTGGTGGCTCCAGTTCTCAGAGCTCCCAGGGAACTTTCTGCAGGAACCATCAGCTCTTGCTTTTAAAAACCCAACCCTCATCAGATGTCTAAAAGCCTATTTTATAGGAGAGGACTCCCATATTTACTGGGAGTAATTAATTGTCCCGTTAAAAACCCTAAATGTTTTGGCATTTTATTAATAATACGTAACCAAGAGGCTGTTTGGAGTGTGTTACTTTGTTAAATCCGCTGTAAAAATGGTCATTATTGATAGATTTCATGTTTATAATTACTCCTGGGTGACACAGTGGGCCTGTTATGAATAATCCATTGTATATTGTTTTCGGAACTGGGATGTTTGCTCAGCGTGCTGGGGGTGCCAGGAATCACTGCTGCTGCTGTCTCCCTGCCTGATTTATGCCTGGGAAGGGAACTGGACACGAGTAAATGAACAGAAGCTCAGAAAACTCCCCTCCAGACACAGTCAATAAGCAAACAGCAGTTGTGAGTGGAGGAGAAAAGGAGAGCAGGGAGATGTGTGAAGGGGATGCACAAGAACATTTCCCCCCGGCCTGGCCGTGCTCTTCAGCTCAGCTAAAAGCTCAGGGAGGCTTTTTTCCCCTCCCTGCCAACAAAGAGCACCATCAGTTAGTTCTCTGTGATCTTCTCGTGTTCTGCTCAGAAAAACACGAGCCAAGTGTTGCAGAAAGAAACCCGAGGGTTTTGTGTTTGAGCAGCCAGGACAGCAGGGGGGGTCGGCGTGACGGGCTGGGAGGTGTGGGGTGGTGGCACAAAGCCTCTCCTGCACCTCTGCCCTCCGCTGGTCGCTCATTGAAACCTCTCAGTGTTGACTTTGTCGTCCCCCCGTTCCCGGAGTGCTGGGGGAGCCGATTGCAGCCTCCCCAGGGGCAAAGGCTTCACTCCCAAACTGAGTCTTTTCGTGTTTCCAGGTGAATTATGAGAAGGGGGAAAGAGAGGAAGGTTTGGAGGGTTTTGTTGTGTGGAAGAGGAAGGTTTGGAAGGTTTTGTTGTGTGGAAGAGGAAGGTTTGGAGGGGTTTGTTTTGTGGAAGGGAGGAAGGTTTGGAAATTTTCTGCAGGAGAGGAGACATGAGCACGACAGTCTCTGAACCCTCTCTCACCACAGCCTGGTCCTGGTTTAGTGCTAGTTAATAACCAGCCTGGTGGTTCTGGAAGCTTCTTGTTGGGACAGGTCTTTGGGTCAGTTGATCCTCTCCCTGCAAGAGAACTGGGATCCTCTTTTTGTGGATCTGGATCCTCTCTGTGAATCTGGATCCTCTTTTTGTGGATCTGGATCCTCTCTGTGAATCTGGATCCTCTTTGTGGATCTGGATCCTCTTTTTGTGTATCTGGATCCTCTTTTTGTGAATCTGGATCCTCTTTGTGGATCTGGGTCCTCTTTTTGTGGATCTGGATCCTCTTTTTGTGGATTTGGATCCTCTTTTTGTGGATCTGGATCCTCTTTGTGAATCTGGATCCTCTTTTAAAACTGGGCTCTCCTATGAGCCTGCAGGCTGCCAGGGAGCCCCTGGGTGGGCACAGGGTGGGCATCACTCCCCTTGCAGTATTACCTGGACAATTTGGGCAGAGAAGATGAAATCCAGGTGAGGTGGAAGTGCTGAGGGAGCTGGAAGGTCCCTGAGCTGCCTGTGTTCTGCTCTCAGCCCCTCAGCAGCTCCAGCTTCACAGACTCCTGGTTTTTAAGGCCCAGGAGGAATGTCAGAAACGTGGAAAACAATCGATCACAAGCTGTTCTCACCCTGTTAACTCCAGCACCTGCTTGTGCTTGGCTGAAGTGCATCTTCCACCAGGCATCAGGGCTTGTCTGGGACCAGACAGGACGTGTCACTCCCTCTGCTCGTTTGTTCCAGTGGTTAATCACCTTTGCCATTAAAAACTCGGCCTTAATTTCCAATTTGCACGTGTGCAGCCTTCAGCTTCCCACCACAGGAGCCCTGCACTGGGACATTTTACAGCTGGGTTTTTTTAACCTGTGTTGGCTTTCTCTCATCAACTCTTCCCTCCTGAAATGGTCTTTTTTTTGGAAGCCCCTGGGTGATGGACACCATGGGCCTGTTGTCTTGTGGAGGAGCTGGACCCACAGGAGGGAACAGGACACACTGCAGCCTCCCCAGGGAGAAAAGTTATCCCCAGGGACAAAAGTTTCATTTCCAAACTCATTTTTTCATGTCTCCAGGTGAATTATTAGAGAGAGGAAGAGAGGAAGGTTTGGAGATTTTTATTGTCTGGAAGAGAGAAAGGTTTGGAGATTTTTGTTGCCCCCCCTTTTTTTTTTTTTAACTTTTTATTATCAGCTCAGAGGCTTCTTCCAAATCAACTGTGATTTATATGAAGATGTAATTTTGGACTAACCTTGGCTAAACACAGCTGGGGGCAGCAGCATCAGCAGCTGCATCTCAGTGACAGAAAGTGGGAGAGGGCAGCAAAAATCTTGTGATTTCTGGCTGCAAAAGTTGAGGATGAGTTTGGGAGCTAAGAGGAGCCTGGGGAAAAGGATGAAAGGCTGGTGAGTGGGTTATGATGGTTCTTTAATTAGATTTAAGCCCGTCTGGGGAGGGAAAGGGGTCTTTATCCCTGGAGATGCAGAGCTATCAGGTCCTTGCAGCCCTTTCCTCCTGGCAGTTTAAGCTGAGGATGAGCCCAGACCATGGTTAAAAACACCAAACAACAGCTCTGGTTTAAAGCTGTCCCACTGTGTCCTCACATGTTCAGCTTGCAGAAGGAGATGTGTGTGTTTTATACTTGACCTGGCATCCTCAGCTCTCCCTTCCTGCCAGGACTCAAAGGCAGATGTGAAGCATCACTTGTTCAGTGATGTGATGTCTTTTAAAGTGACCTTCCTCTTCTTTTTCATTCCGAATTTACTGCAGAAGGTGGGGGAAGGAGGGAGGGGGAAAAAACAGCACAAAATCTTCTGAAGCTCCTGTTGCTTTGTAGTCCTTGAACCTGGAAGTTGGTGGCTCCTGAAGTGCCTTACATTACATTAGACTTGTCACTCAGATCTTGTTTTCTGCGTTTCAGAAGGTGTTCTGTTTTGTTTTGTTTTGTTTTTTCTCAGTTCCATCCTTGAATGCTGAAAACTGTCTGTTTGTAAAGCCTTTTTATCCAGTGATCACTTCATTGCTGGTATGTGCCAGCAACAGCTCCAATTTCTTGGTCATTGCCTGAACCAGGGGAATATTTTCCTGGTCTTATGCCAATAAATAATCAGATCCAGCCCAAATGCCACGGGCAGGAGGATGAGGGCACTGGGTCTGTGAAGGGTCAGGGCTGAAAGTGTCCCCAGGGGCCAATTTTAATCTGTACCTGCATCACCCCCAGCAGCTGAGCAGTGAATCTCACACGTGTGTGATCCCTGTAAAAGGGATGAAATGAATCTGGATGGATTAATTTGCTGAAAGCCCCTTGTGTGTCCGTGCTGGTTCCAGCTCCTGCCAGCCATCCACGCTCCCAGACAGTGGGAGCACTCCTGTTTTCCAGAAAAACTCTTGCAGAGGCAGCTTTAGGGCTCACCTGCACTCACAGCCCCACGACTTTGCATCACAGCCTGAGGAAATTTGGCCTCCAAAAGTGGCCCAGGGTTTTATTGCTCTGTGACCAACTGGGAGCAGGGAGGCTCCTGCCTTTCTCTCCCTGCAATAGATCTGTTCATATACAGCCCAAATGTGCTTTTCCATGTTTTTGGGGGGTTTTGATACCAATAAAGATTGATATCAACAGTCAGAAAATACAAACTTCCTCAAAGGTTTTCCTCCCTGGGAGGATCTATTTTAGGGCTTTCTTTTAAGGCTCTCTATTATTTTTCTCAATTCCAAGGCCTCTTTATATTGGATTTGGAGCTGCAGATCAAACCATCTGCCTGAGCCCTCAGCCCTGTGTCTCTTTACACACCTGAGCTGACAGTGATTAAAACAAGAGTCTGCATTTTATTGCAGCAGCTGAAACCTTCACACCTTCCAGAGCTCTGCATCCTCAGAGCTCCTCCCAGTACCAAAAGGAGCCTCTTTGAGCCCCTCAAAGAGGTTTGGGGGGTTTGATACCAATAAAGATTGATACCAACAGTCAGAAAATACAAACTTCCTCAAAGGTTTTCCTCCCTGGGAGGATCTATTTTAGGGCTTCCTTTTAAGGCTCTCTATGCACCAGATCTTATTTTTCCCCATCCCAAGGCACCTTCCAAGGCCCCCTTTTATTGGATTTGGAGCTGCAGATCAAACCATCTGCCTGAGCCCTCAGCCCTGTGTCTCTTTACACACCTGAGCTGACAGTGATTAAAACAAGAGTCTGCATTTTATTGCAGCAGCTGAAACCTTCACACCTTCCAGAGCTCTGCATCCTCAGAGCTCCTCCCAGTGCCAAAAGGAGCCTCTTTGAGCCCTTCAGGCTTTTCCTGTGGCAGCTTGGGCTCATGTTGCATTTGAGGTGCCAAGTTTGTGTACAAAATAAATTAAAAAAAAATCTTTAAAGCTATTGTTGGCAACAGGGAATGCAGGTGATAAGGGACAAAGTGACTTAGGGCTCTTCCTGGCAGAGGGATGTTGCCAAGGCCACGTGTCTGCAGTGAAGCACTTGAGTTGTCTTCCCTTAACTATATTGGCTGCAAACACGGAGATTTAGTCCAGCTCAGTCTCTCCTAAGCCAGAGATTAATCCATGACCTTGGAGAGAGGGAAAGCACTAGTGCATGGACAGCAACAAATGGAAAATGGAGCAGGAATAGTGATGGGAAGCCGGTGGTGTCCCCTGGCTGGTGTGTCGTGCCCAGAGCAGGGAGGATCAAACAGCCCAGGAATTTCCCAGGGGATGCTCAGGGCTCTGTTTGCTCTGCCCTTCCCCTTGGATCCAGCTGGATATCACACAGAAGATAATGGCAGTGCTCCAGCCCCGGGGAAAAGGGGATCCTCTCCTCAGAAGTCACTGCTCTTCTTTGCTTTCCATGTTGAAACGTTGCTGTGCCCAGGGAGAAGCATCTTTAACACCGGTACTTCATTTGATGAATTTTTAAAGGGTTTGAAAGTGAGCTGAGGGATTTTACAGCTACTCTCTTCCAGCTTCCCAACCATCTGGTTGCTTCACAGATTTTCTGTGGATTCCTGTATTTCTTGCAGCCCCTTTCCCTAAGAAAGCAAAGCTTTTGCTGTTGTGCTGCTCGTGTGTGTTTGTCCACCCATATCCCTGTGTTTCCCTGCACCTCCAGCTGGAACTTTCTGCCAGATTTGTGGGAGAGATGGAAATCTCAGTTTCACCCTCATCCCACGTTTCCGTCATTCCTGTTTGACACCCTGTGGGGATGGTCAACATCCAGCCTGGGGAGCTGCTGGCCCAGGTTGTTACAACCTCCTGGGACCCCCAGAATTCCAGCTGAATAAAGGCAAATGCACGATACTGGCCAGGTGGGACCCAAACAGTTGTGTGTTATCTGCTTGGGGATGTTAAGCCAAGAGGTTAAACCAGGGTCAGCTCCTGGACATCATTTTGTGCTGCACTTAGGAGGGAGTTTAACAAGAAACCTTTTCCAAATTGGTAACTCCCAAGGGAGATCCAGGATAAATACAAATTAATCCTGATCCCGTCTCGTTGATGATATTTGAGCTAAACCTTCCAGTTGAATGTTCGTGTGGATTTTGGGTCTTGGAAGCCTTTTTAGAAAGCTGGGGAAGGATGCAAACCATGAGGAGACATGTGAGCAGCATGGAGATGTCTTCTTTTTTTTTTATCCTGATGGCAAATTGCTTCTGAACACCTTCTAAAACCCCCCAAATGTGGCTGTGGCGAGAGGCAGGAGCGGGGCTGGCAGAGCTGCCACCCGGCATTCCGGGGGATGGAACCTGCTGGGGAGCTTGGCACAGGCACTGCAACCTTGGCAAGGTACCATGGTAACGTCTCCAGACACATGTTTATGGGTTCTTTGAGGCCTCTTTGGTTAAATGTCAATGTTTTCATGAGATTATTCGAGGAGATTTCACTGCTCCAGAATCCCACTCTGCCTTTCGGGTTGAGAGTTGCTCTGTGGAAAATCACAGAACCCCAGACTCACAGAATCCCAGGATGTGCTGAGCTGGGAGGGACCCACAAGGATCCCAGAGTCCAACCCTGAGCCCTGCACAGGCCCAGCCCCAAGAGTCACCCCCTGTGCCCCAGAGGATCAGCCAAACCCTCCCTGAGCTCTGGCAGCCTTGGGGCTGTGCCCACTGCCCTGGGGAGCCTGGGCAGTGCCCAACCAGCCTCTGGGGGAAGAACCTTTGGCTGAGATCCAACCTGAGCCTGCCCTGACACAGCTCCAGCCATTCCCTGGGGCTGTCCCTGGTCCCCCCAGAGAAGATGTGTCTGTCCTGACTGCTCAGAGATGGAGAGCAAAGCTCAGGGTTCAGTTCCCTGCTTGTTGTACAGCTCTGGGAATGGGGCAGGAGCTGAGGGGCATCTGCCCTAGTCCCATTCAGGACATCTGCCCAGCTCCCAGCCAGGGGAGAGGAAAATTGCTGCAAATTTAACACATTGGAGAGGTAGAAACCCTTTGGCTCTTTGCAGTCCAGCACCAGCCCTGGGCAGGGCATCACCCCAGTGTGGGCTGGATCCCATCAGCACCAGCTCACTCATGCTCTGAGCTTACCCAGGGCCTCACCACGTGAAGGTTTCTGTGTTTCCAGCATGGACATTTTGGTGAAATTCAAAATGAGCCTTTCACAGAATCCCAGACTGGTTTGGGTTGGAAGGAGCCTCACAACTCATCCAGCTCCACCCCCTGCCATGGGCAGGGACACCTTCCCCAACACAGGGTTACTCCAAGGCCTTGAACACTTCCAGTGATGGGGGTTCCAGCCTGGACTGATCTGGCTGTGCTAGGACAGGTCTTTTTTTTCCAGACAGGCATCAGGCACCCACATATTCCCCTGAAGCTTTACTCGGATTTCAACCTTGAGTGCTTTACAAAACCTGGTGCTGTGTTTCACCAGCTCTCCCACAGCCCACCCTCCCTGTGCCCCTTTTTGCTGTTTTTTCCCCTCCTTTCAGGCCTGTTTTTGGCCTCAGGCTCCTCTCTGCAGGTTGCTGAGCGTGCCTGAGGTGCAGCTGCACATCCCTGTTGGACACCCAGCACAGGAGCTGCTGCTGGTCCAGTTCTGAGCATCCCTGGCTCAAACTGGAGGCAGGTTGAGAGCTGTTGAATTCCAGCAGCTCTGCAGGTTTTCTGTGGAATAATATTAGATTTTTAAAAATACTAATACATACCTGGGTGGTAGAATTGAATCCTGGATTTCTCTCCCCAGGGTATCACGGGTCTCCTCCAGCACTAAAACACATTCCAGGATCCCAGGGAGCTGATTTTAAACACTCCAGCCCTCAGGGGAGATGCATTGTCATTTTTTCTTTTTTTTTTTTACTGCTTGTAGAAGCAGAGGCAGGGAAAGTGATTTCAGAAATGCTTTAGTGAACTTAACTGCAGGGTTTGCTGCTGCTCCAGCGCTGGGGGAGCTCAGGGAGGGAGCACAACCCCGGGCTGGGGCAGGGGGGTGCTGGGTCCGTGCCCAGCCCCACGGGCTCAGCACACTCTGGGTTTGCAGTGCAAGCACATCCCCGTGTTGGATTAAACCCCTTTCATTCAACAGGGTTTTGAAAACCCTGTTGATGGATGCTGTGATTTTTGGGGTTGTCCTGTGCAGGGCTCGATGGTCTTTGGGGGTCCCTCCCAACTCGGGATATTCGGAGATTCCCTGGGGTGTTTTTCAAGAGAAAACAAGGATCTAGCATTCCCTGAATACTTTGTGGTGGGCCTGGAAACTAAGAAAGGTAAAATTCCCACCTTAGTGCTGAGAAAAATATGTCAGAGCCAGCAAGAGATCCCAAGGAAACACATTAATTGGCAAGTGCTGGGAAATTACAGATGTGCTTAATGAAAAAGAAAACCTTGTTTACGGTTTCTAATGTGCTGCTGAAGGAACTGGCTCCCAAATAAAAATACTTAAAGTTACGATTAGGATTTATTTACATAATTACTGCCAGAGAAATTCCAGGGACGTGCTGAGCAGTGCATGAGAAGCCTCATGGCTTTTCCTCTTTGCTTCCCAGTGTCTCCAGGTTATTTTGCTCTTGGGGAGTCTCTTGAAACTGTTCCTGACTCAGTGAGGCAAGGAGGCATTTGTTACAAAATTAATTCATATATATGTGGATATAGATTTGTTTTATTGACTGTGGTAGGAACATATGGCTGAGTAAGAGCCAGATCATCCTTGTAATTGGAGTGCTGGCTGGAGAAGGATTCAGGAGGTGGCACTTATGGCAAGGCAAGGATGCTCCATGGCTACAGCAAAGATGCCCTTGGAGTTTGTTTCCAAGGGGCTGTGACCCCCAGGGACATGAGGGGGTTGTGCCAAAGCATAAATTGATATTAATGGAGGGTTGCAAACCGTGCCCAGGGTGTCCTGGCCACCTTCCAGCCCCTGCAGAGCCCCTGGGCCGGATCCCAGGGGATATTGGTGTGGCTCTCCTGATTTATATCCACTGGAAACATGGAACAGAAAGGCCCACAATGGGTTTGTGCTGCCTGGATCCAGCCAAGGGGATGACAAATCTCCCTCTTAATATTTCAATTGACTTTGGCAAACTTGCCTCTTTCTTGTGTATCCTAAATCAATGTGTAAGTGCTGCTGACAGTAATTCCCACTTTTGTCTGTGCAGATGGCTGCCCTTCACTCTGCTGCCGTGTTTATACCTGCACAGTTTGCAAACACCCTGCTGCTCCAGCCTCCTGTTGAGCAGTATTTTTCCTTCCCTATCAGAGTTGGGAGGTGAAAATGTTCTTTGTTGGGCCCTGCCCGAATGGGAATTTTCTTCTTTCTTCTTCTCCCTGAAGTCTGGAGCCCAGGAACTGGTGGTGACGAGCACCTCGCTCAGGGAGGGTGCCCTGGGTGGGGGGTTAAACCACCTCAGGGGCCTGGAAGCTCCAGAGCAGGGGCTGAGAGATGGTCTCCAGGCTCTTGCAGGGCTTTGGAAGTTGTGCTGCTGGATCTAGTTGGGGATGTTGCATTTCTGGGATTGTCCAAGGCCGGGTTGGACAGGGCTTGGAGCAGCCTGGTCTAGGGGAAGGTGTCCCTGCCCATGGCAGGAGGGTAGAACAAGATGAGCTTTAAGGTCTTTCCAACCCAGACCATTCTATAATTCCATGATCTTATGGAATCTTTTCAGATTTTTTAATTGCATGTCAATGCAGACCCCTGTGCACTGTGAAACTATTACCAAGAAGCAAATCTGGAGGCTGAAAGCTGCCATACGAGTGCTAGAGAGTCCTCTTTTCCTGCTGCTCTGTCTCTGCTCACTCTTCTTCATCACCAGGAAGCAGCAGCTGCATTTTTGTTTGTTTAGCTCCTCTCTCAGACACTCAATCAAACCTGCAGCCCATCAGTCACGCGCCAACCTCGCCGGGGACGCTTCGGCCCAGCTACTCCCTCAAGGCACACACTGCTCTTGTACCATTCCAGTAAAACAGGGCCAAATCATTCCAACCAACCATTCTTTTCCCTTTCCTCTCGTTCCCAGGGAGAAGATGCCATTCCACCATGTGACAGCTGGCTTGTTGTACAAGGGCAACTACCTGAACCGCTCGCTCTCCGCCGGCAGCGACAGCGAACAGCTCGCCAACATCTCCGTGGAGGAGCTGGATGGTGAGCACATCCGGGGGGGTTCCCAAGTTGCTTTTCCAAATTCACCTTTTCCACGGTGTTGTCAGCAGGTGTTCTCCCCGTGGAGTGAGGAGGAAGGGATGGCTCAGCAGGTCGGGCGCAGAGAAAAGGGCCCCGAGCGTGGAGAGCCGGGGAGGGATTTTAGGCTCGGATTTCGTCCTTCTGAGAGGCAAGAAGGACAAAGTCAAGAAGTCAAGAAGGCAGCTTCTTGAGACAGGAAGGCTGCATTTTATGGGCAAAAGTGCAAGAGAAAATTTAGGCTAATGTGTATTGCAAAGATGCTTTTAGCTTTCCTGGAACCTGCAGAGCCGAGTCTGTCCCTTCCGAGTCGTCTCGTTTGCTTTGTGGCCTTTCAAAAGTGAGGTTTCTCTGTGTCTCAATAAAACAAGATGCATGGAGGCAGCTTGTGGCTTAAGAAGCTGGGAAGGGCTTTAAAATTCCCTTTCACAGGTCAGTGATTGGGAGCACAGCCTGGCCTCAGGCTGGCAAAGGCCATCAGGAGGGTTATCCACATCTGCTGCCTGTAGGATCCCATCATTTTCTGCCTGGAAGCTGGTTGTTGCTAATCCCTCCTGCCCTGCAGAAAGGATGTGTGGCCAGGTAGACTCCCAGCCTGGTTTGTGGTGGGAAGGTCTCCTTTGTAGATGATTTATGGCTCCTCAGGGTCATTTCTAAGCAAAAGTTAATTTGTGGACAGCTGGGCTTTGAGTGCTGTGGAACAAACTGAAGCTCTTGGGTTGCTTCCCAGTGGACATTTGGTACAAGCCATGATCATAAGGAGTGGCCTCGATGGAGAACTCCAGGAGGAAATGATCAGGGGAAGGGTGCAAGGGGGAAATGGTCCTTCCAGGGCAGGCTGGAGGAAGTTTGGCAAACATTTCTTCTCACCCTCCCCCTCTTCATGTGTGCTTTTGTAAATCAGAGCTCGGTTTACAAGCCTTTGGATTTGGGTTTGTGAGCTTTGAATTAACTTATCTTTGGTACAAACAGGGCTTTCTCCTCCCTAGTGAGTGAGAAGGCAGCTCAGAGGAGAGATGCAACACGAGGAACCCCTTTCAGGGCAGCTCAGCTCAGACCTCAGGACTGCCCAGGGCCTGTCCTGGGCTCTTCTGGGGCACAGGAGCTTGGCTTGAAGATTGAAGTTCAGCTGAACTGAGGTGACTCAGCTTCTCTGCATCCTAGAGATGCCAAGCTGTGTTGCAGGTGAAGCTTTGCTGTTGTCCCTGTGGCAGGAGGTGAGATCAGGTCCTGCAGTTCATTCCAAACACAGACAACGAGGGGGTTTTTGGTTGTGCCAACCCTGGTCAGAGCACAGCTGCTGTAACTGGGATTTGCAGACAACTGTCAAGAGCTGATCCAAGGGGTGGTGTTTGGTCAAAGGTTGCACTCAATGATCTTGAAAGTCTTTTGCAACCTTAATAATTCCATGATTCCATGACTCTATGAAGTGGCATCAGGGCTGGAACCCACTGTCAGGGCTGGGACACACTGTCAGGGCTGGACACACTGTCAGGGCTGGGACACACTGTCAGGGCTGGACACACTGTCAGGGCTGGGACACATTGTCAGGGCTGGGACACACTGTCAGGGCTGGAACCCACTGTCAGGGCTGGGACACACTGTCAGGACTGGGACACACTGCCAGGGCTGGGACATACTGCCAGGGCTGGGACACACTGTCAGGGCTGGAACCCACTGTCAGGGCTGGGACACACTGTCAGGGCTGGGACACATTGTCAGGGCTGGGACACACTGTCAGGGCTGGAACCCACTGTCAGGGCTGGGACACACTGTCAGGGCTGGAACCCACTGTCAGGACTGGGACACACTGCCAGGGCCATCCCATCCCACTCATCCCTGGTTTGTCTCCCTGCTGTGTGCACAGCAATGACCTGTGGCTGGAGTGGGAAGGCAGCCCAGCTCATCTCCACCCTTGCCGTGCCCCCCTGACCCCCGCTGGACTCTGCAGGCTCCCAAACCCTCTGCCATCCCTTTGCCCTGCGGGGTGGGAGCAGCAGCTGCGGGAGAAGGGCCCCCCCTTCCCCAGCACTCCAAGGCTGCGGAGCGCGGCTCATCTCCCTTAATTAAGGCAAATGAAGCGAGTTAGGTGTGCAGGAGTTGCCCGGGTCGCTGCTAATGCCAGTCCCCCATTAGCCCCCTCGGTGCCCCATTAGCGCCGAGCTCCGAGCGGGAGCGTTCATTCAGCTCCGGGCACAAAGAGCATCCCCCTCGTTCTCCGGGAGATTTAACTAATCAGCCATTTATTTCCTGCCTGTTAAGCACGGGCTTCCTGCTAGAATTCAGCCAGATTATTTTCCTGAGAGCCCTGTGCTCCACAAGCCCCTCTTTCCGAGGGCTTTGTGGCTCTGCCAGGAGGACGTGCCCCGGTGCTGAGGAGAGCTCAACCTCAGGCCGTTTTTTTCCACCTGCAAACACAGAAGTGACACCAAATTGATTCGTGTCTGCTGAAGGCAGAGCAGCATAAGAAGCTGCAGAGAGTTTTCTGTGTGCCAGCCAGCAGCACACAGCCTCTGGAATTTATGTTTAACATTAAGGCAGCATCTCTGTCTTGCTGTGCTTTGTCACTAATAGCAGATCAGTGCCTAGGTGTGCTGGTAATTGGGGAAGGTACCACTGTTCACTGCCCAACCTAAAACAGAATTAGTCTTTCTGCCTTTGAGCATAAACTGTCTGAGGGTGAGTAACAAAATGTTCTTCCTTGAGAAGTTAATGTCAGGGTATGGGAGCTTTGTGGATATATCAAGCTGTGATAGCTCGACGCCAATAACATATTTGCATTTAATCTTACAGGGTTGGGAAAGAGATGCCAAAATTCTCCTTGGTTTCTTTTTCAATGAGATTTTGCTCCTGAGGGAGTTCCAGCCTATTGAGAAATTCCAGTCACACATATTAAATTATGAAAGGTTTGAAGCTGGGGAAGTCAGTGGGAATTTTCTGTAATGTTCCCTCTGCGCTCGGGGCTCCAACAAGTGCCTGATCTGCTGGGGTTTTTCCAGCAGATTTTTTTTGTTTTCCATGTCTAGCATTGCCTGTCTCAGCACTTGGGGAAGGATTTCTGGAATTGTGGGCTCTGGGATGCTGCAGGATCTGTGCAGCCTGACTGGAATACAGGCTGGAACACAGCCTGTCTCCCTGCAGTGAATACTGAGTTCTCCCTGTTTGCAGCCTGAGGGTGATGGGTGAGGGATAATATGGAGATCAGGGAATGAAAAAATAGTTCTGGCTTCAAGTAATGTAAGAGAAAAGGAGTCCAGGTTTTGGGATGGACATCCAGTGTGCTTAAGGTGCTGCTCTGCCTCTTCTCTGACTGGTTTTTCTAAGAAATATTTCGAATCATGGAACAGGTCAGGTTGGAAGGGACCTTAAAACTCACCCAGTCCCACCCCCTGCCAGGGACAGGGACACCTTCCACTAGCCCAGGTTGCTCCAAGCCCTGTCCAACCTGGCCTGGGACACTTCCAGGGATGGAGCAGCCACAGCTTCTCTTGGAATTCCACCCCAGCCCTTCACCACCCTCACAGGCAAGAATTCCTTCCCAATATCCCATCTAACTCTGGCAGTGGGAAGCCATTGCCCCTTGTCCTGTCCCTCCATCCTTGTCCTCAGTCCTTCTCCAGCTCTCCTGGGGCCCCTTTAGGCCCAGGAAGGGGCTCTCAGCTCTCCCAGAGCTTTCTCTTCTCCAGGCTGAACAATCCCAATTTTCCCAGCCTGTCTCCATAGGTGAGGTCCTCTTACCAACTCCAGACTTGCTTCAACAATTCCATGTCCCTCCTTTGTTGGGGGCACCAGAACTGCCCACACTATTCCAGGTGGGATCCAACGAGAGCAGAGTAAGTTTTCCCCTCTGAAAACTTCCCAGACTTCCATCAACCATCTGTCAACTTGAACTGGGCTCTGGTTTTTTTCCATCCTGCTTTAAACACAGTTCTGGCAGCCAGGGAAGAGGCTGGAGAGATAACAGGTCACTGCTGATGCCTCTTCTATTCCGAGCAGCCACGCTGCTATTTGTGGTTCTCTTTGGGGCTCTGTAGTAGTGTGAGGGTGTTTAGGAGCTGTCACCGCCACAGAAGGGGAATTAACTTGCACAAAGCCATATTAGGAGCTCCTTAACTTTGTTAGCAGCCACCAAATGATGAAGTTGGAGGTGGCAGCACATCCATAACCTGCCTCTGAGGGGCTGCAAAGCACGGCGGGGTTTTGGATCGGAGTTATCGCCGTGTGCTTGGAGGTTTCTGGGCATGAGATTATAAATCAAGGCTGGGAGGGGCTGGTTTTCTACGTTAAGGCTGGGAGGGGCTGTTTTACATATAGATTTCCTGGCTGCTGTTGGGTGCCATGGAACTGTGGCGTGGTTTGTGCCGACCCTGCGGTTTCCACGTCCCTCCTCAAACCACCTCCCGTCCCCACGTTTGGAGTATTTTTAATAAAAAAAGTGGTGGATGGAAATAATCATGTCAAGCTTGAGTCATCCACCTCCATAGGCACTATCTAAAGGGTATTGTCAGGAGGCAAAAACATTCCCATAGCAGGAATGTGACAAATATCACCTGAAGGGAGGCACACGCGTGAGAAGCAGGCTTTGCAAAAAGTGCCTGGGAGATGTGAACCAGTCAGTGCCTTGCAGAGAAACCCCAAAGCTGAACCACAGCAGCAGCTGTTTGTCCAGAAAGACATCGAGAGAAATCCTTACCTGCCCCAGATTCCTTTGAAATCAGCAGGAGGAAATGGTGCTGCAGGACAGCTCTTGGCATCTGGGGCTGCAGGTCACGCAGCTCCCGCCCCGGGAGGTGGGTCTGGGGTGTCTGTAAGGGTTTTTCTAGGCTGGGAGAGGTGTCTTTTGGCTTGAAGGTTGAGCTGCATCTCCAGTTTTGCCTGCCTGAACTGGAGATGTCAGCAGAGCAGCACGTGGAATGGGGCAGAGCTGCTGCCTGCAGGAGCTTGGGGTGCAGCAGCTCCAAGGCAGGAACGTGGAGATTCCTCAGCAAGAGGCTGTTCTGTCACTGTGGATTTTACACCTCCTTGCAGGATGTGCTTTACTTGGTTTCTGCTTCTTCCCAGCAAGCTCCCTTTTGTCACCCCCAGCAGCTCTTTCCTGGGCTCCTGTGTAGAAGAGAACCATGAGCAGCTCCAGAGTACCCTGGGAAACAGTTCTTGAAATAATTTAAAGGTCATGGTTAAATGCTGCCCCACATGGAGTTTAGATTAGCAGTTCTCTCCTGCTTGCCAAGAACACAGGCAGTGCCAAGTGGCTCAAGGTGTGTGGGGGCTGCAGCAGGTTCTGGAGCCCCAGCAGCAGGGCCAGAAGGGCAGTCATGGGGCTGGTGACACTCTGGGTCCCTGCTGGGGACACACTGCAGGTGAAATGGCCCCACAGCAGTGCCATCCTAACCCTGCCTCTGGAAATAAGGCCAAAATCAGGGCTGCACATCCGAGATGATGGTCCTTGGATGTTGTATGCCCTGGGAAGGGAGCCTGCCCCAGCTCCAGGAGGGTTTGGCTGATCCTCTGGGGCACTGGGTGTGACTCCTGGGGCTGGGCCTGTGCAGGGCTGAGGGTTGGACTCCTTGATCCTTAGGGGTCCCTTCCATCCCAGCACATTCTGTGACTCTGTGACTCTGGGATTCTGTCGTGCTGTGACTGTGATTTGATGATTCTGTGACTCTCTGATTCTGACTCAGTGATTTGGTGATTCTGTGATTCTGCGACTGTGATTCTGTGGTTCTGTGATTTGGTGACTCTCTGATTCTGTGATTCCATGATTCTGTGATTCCGTGATTCTGTGGTTCTGTGATTTGGTGACTCTCTGATTCTGTGGTTCTGTGATTTGGCGATTCTGGTTCTGTGACTGTAATTCTGTGATTTGGTGACTGATTCTGTGGTTCTCTGACTCTGTGACTCTGTGATCCTGTGGTTCTGTCACTCTGTGATTCTATGACCTGGTGATTCTGTGGTTCTGTGATTTGGTGACTCTCTGATTCTGTGATTCCATGATTCTGTGGTTCTGTGATTTGACGACTGTGACTCTGTGGTTCTCTGATTCTGTGATTCTGTGACTGTGATTCTATGATTCTATGATTCTGTGATTCTGTGGTTCTCTGATTCTGTGATTCTGTGACTGTGATTCTATGTTTGGTGATTCTGTGATTCTGTGGTTCTGTGGTTCTGTGATTTGGTGTCTCTGTGATCCCGTGACTGTGTTTCTGTGTTTCTGTGACTGTGGTTCTGTCACTCTGGGATCCTGCAGAGCTCTGTCTCCAGGCACTCTCGTTTGGGGGTTGTTATTTAGCACAAACCTGTGAGCTGTGAGGATTGTGGCTCATCCAGACCCTCGTTCTCTCCTGTGTCACCAGGCAGGTTTGATCCCAGTCCCTTGCCCTGGAGAGCCGGGGCTGTTGTGCAGCTCCTCATCTCTCTCTCTGGGTGTTGATATTTCTGGCTCTGTGTTTCCAGCAGGGATTTCAATCCTGCTGATGGCACAGCACAGAAGGGACAGGGACAGGCAGGTCCCCTCCAGCCTCCCCAGCCAGCTGGCTGTGCCCTGTGGGGACCAGAGTGATTATCTGTGCTGTCCCAGGTGAGATCAAGCCGTGTTTTGGAAAAGGAATGTGCTCCAGGAGGGAAACCCAGGGGAGAGGGGAATTAGTCACTTGACTGAGTCATGGAGCAGCAACAGGCTGAGTCTGCTCTGCTCAGCTTTGTGTCCATGGGAAGGGGAAAAAACGCTTGGAAAAGGGGAAAGAGGAAGGAAGGCAGGCACGAAAGGAAGGGAAGGAAGGAAGGAAGGGAAGGAAGGAAGGAGGGAGGAAGGAAGGAAAGAAAGGAAAGAAAGGAAAGAAGGAAGGAAAGGAAGGAAGGAAAGGAAGGAAAAGAGAAGGGAAGAAGGGAGGATATTTTCCTGGGCCAGCAGCCATGCCAAGGTGGAGGAGCACTGGGATACAGCTCCCCTGGGATGCTCTGCACATGGAGTCCTGCACAGCTCTCCAGGTCCATGCTCAGTGTAAGGACTGCCTGTTAATGAAGTGGATGGAAGTGCATAAAGCTCATTTTCTCTTCTGCAGGAGTTTTTTTTTAAGGAGAGGTTTATCCAGTGTCGCTGCTGTGAGTGGCCATGGCTGGCAGTGGAATTATTTATGTCTTCTATTGGGCTTTGATAGTGTTTCATGTCTCTGAATATAAAATTGCAGCATCACCGTGCAGAGTCTGGTGTGGACAGGAGCAGCTGTGCCTCTCACTTCTGCTCAGCTCCTTCTGCTGATTTTCCAGCTCCATATTTTAATTACAGTGTGGGTTTCCTTGGGACTTGGGAGTTTGAGGTATGAAACAGTAAAATGAGAAAATCTGGTGCAATATTAATATTCTTAGAGCCAGAGAATCCTGGAATGGTTTGGTTGGAAGGGACATTAAAGCTCATCTTGTTCCACCCCCTGCCATGGGCAGGGACACCTTCCACTAGCCCAGGTTGCTCCAACCTGGCCTTGGACACTTCCAGGGATGGGGCAGCCACAGCTTCTCTGGGCAACCTGTGCCAGGGCCTCCCCACCCTCCCAGTAAACTCTGCAGAGTATTATTTTATTCCAAGGCTCCCATTTGCTCCAGGCAGTTCCTGTCCAGTGGAGTTGCTGCTGGAGGGTGGGGGGTACCTGTCCCAGGCCATGTCTTCAGCCCTGCTGAGGTTTAAGGAATCCCCCAAGGCAGAGGTTTGTAGTTCTCATTCCCTGAGGTCTGTCCCAGCCTCACTGGAAGTTTCCAGATGTCAGGATTGCTGAGTGAAGCCCTTGCCCAGTGCAGCTGTGGGGGCTCTGTTCTCCTGAGCTCCCTTTGGGAATGTTTCCTCTGGGGCAGCGAGGTCCTAGGAGCCCCATCCATCCATCCACCATCCATCCATCCATCCATCCATCCATCCATCCATCCATCCCCCATCCACCATCCATCCATCCATCCATCCATCCATCCATCCATCCATCCACCATCCATCCATCCAGCCACCATCCATCCACCATCCATCCATCCATCCATCCACCATCCATCCATCCATCCATCCATCCATCCATCCATCCACCATCCATCCATCCAGCCACCATCCATCCACCCATCCATCCATCCATCCACCATCCATCCATCCATCCATCCACCATCCATCCATCCATCCATCCATCCATCCATCCACCCATCCATCCATCCATCCATCCACCATCCATCCACCATCCATCCATCCATCCATCCATCCATCCACCATCCATCCACCATCCATCCATCCATCCATCCATCCATCCATCCATCCACCATCCATCCACCATCCATCCACCATCCATCCACCATCCATCCATCCATCCATCCATCCATCCATCCATCCATCCACCATCCATCCACCATCCATCCACCCATCCATCCATCCATCCACCATCCATCCACCATCCATCCATCCATCCATCCATCCATCCATCCATCCATCCATCCATCCATCCACCATCCATCCACCATCCATCCACCATCCATCCATCCATCCACCATCCACCATCCATCCACCATCCATCCATCCATCCATCCATCCATCCATCCACCATCCATCCATCCATCCATCCATCCATCCATCCATCCATCCATCCATCCACCATCCATCCATCCATCCATCCATCCATCCATCCATCCACCATCCATCCATCCATCCACCATCCACCATCCAGCCATCCATCCACCATCCATCCATCCATCCATCCATCCATCCACCATCCATCCATCCATCCATCCATCCACCATCCATCCATCCATCCACCATCCATCCACCATCCATCCATCCACCATCCATCCATCCATCCATCCACCATCCATCCATCCATCCATCCATCCACCATCCATCCATCCATCCACCATCCATCCATCCATCCATCCATCCATCCATCCATCCACCATCCATCCATCCATCCATCCATCCATCCATCCATCCACCATCCACCATCCATCCATCCATCCAGCCACCATCCAGCCCCACCATCACCAACCTGCCACTCCCAGCCTCCAGGAAAGCTTTTTCTTCCCTGGAATCAGCATCACTTCCCACCCCAAACAGTGTTTGAACACCCAAGGTGTCTGAGCACAGGGAGCTCCGGCTCCTCCAGGTTTCATGGAGAGGAGGAACCATGTCAGGAGGGGCTGAGCTGCTGCAGGGACCACCAGGGTTTTAGGATGAGCTCTGGGGTTTCTCCAGCACTAGGGATTTTCAGCAGGAAGGTGGCAGAAAACTGGATGGGGGGGAAACTCCAGAACTGAAAGTACCTCCGCCCTCCAGTGCTTTGCATCAAGCCCCACACAAGGTGCCAATACTTTGATTACCCAGGGGGACAAACATTTTTTAGGGTTCAGCCTTGGGAAGGGCTTGCAGAGGCTCTGTTTCCACTTTTCCAACCTCCCTCTGCCAAGGAGAAACGTGTCACCTGGACTCCCTGCCCCCAAAATCCGAGAACAGGCATCAGCACCATCTCCAAGGAAAGAGTCCTTGCAGCAAGAGAGTATAAATAAAATGAGATTGGCTGCCAACAAATTAGAATTACAGGGACACCATCTGGACAACAATTAGAGAGATTGTTTGAACTCCAGCTCTGCTGACACAGTGATGGGAACGGGCTGGTGGATATTCAGACATCCCTGGGCAGGGCTTGTTGCAGTGGAGAAGGAGCCTCTTTGAGCTGGAAGAAGTTGGTTTGGGGGCCTTCATGCAGCTCCTTCCAGCTCTGCTGGGTTTGCCTCCCTCAGCAGAGACACTGCCCCAGAACTGTGCTGGGCTGAGGCTCCTCATTCTGGTGGGATGAGCTGAGAACCTGCAGTGCCTCGGGCCATGGGCATGGAGCACATTCCCATCGAGAGCTAAACACGCTTTAAAAGGCACTTAAATCTCACTGTGACACTTTTATCCAAATTTTAATACGGATTTTTAATTTTTTATGCAAGCTGCTGGGCTGGGTCATTAATTTTACAAGTTCCTTCCATCCCTTGCCTCAAAACCTTTGGTTTTAGCAAGTGGCTGCTGCTCTAGGGAGTGTTTCTGGGTGGACTCAGGGGTCTCATCCTTGTTGCTCTGCCAATATCCCCCCATTGCCCTGTGTGTGGGAGGAGGTGGGACGGGGCCATAAGGAATGACAGACACCCTGGGGTTGGAAGCAGAAGAGCCTGGATGCCTCTGGCTCCCTCATTTTCCAGCTGGAGGCACAGGGAAGCTGTGGATCCAGCCAGGTGTTGGACACTGGCTGCACACCCAGCATTGCTGAGAACATCACTCCTGCTCCCAGCAAGCTCCTTTGGGATGCCAGTCTGGCCAGAGCATCTTTCCTTGGAAAAGGGACACATCAAGTGCTGACCAAGCTTTGGGAGTTCTGGGGCTGAGCAGGGCTGGCAGTGCCACAGGAACAGAGACTTTTGGGAAGTGTCCCAGAAGGGAGCTGATGGTGCTTCCTTTCTCAATCCCAGGACACTGGGAAAACTGAGGGCTGGACTCCATGATCCCTGTGGGTCCCTTCCAGCTCAGCATCTTCTGGGATCCTGGGAAAGCTCAGCACTGCAGAAGCCACAGCAGCTCTGGGGAGCCAAAATCCCTCTGCTGAGCCACTTCTCCTTCAACTGCCCAGCCAGAGGCACAGGCCTGGACTCTGCCCTGGATTTTAGACATCCCTGGGTGGCCCTGAGTGCTGAGCAAACATCTCCCCAGTTATTTCAGCTCTGGGGCCTCTTTAGCAGCTCTGGGCTCAGGGCTTGGAAAAGGGCTGGAGAAGCTGCCATTGGAGTATGTTGGAAGATGGATGGTGAATCCCAGACTCCCAGCAGTGCAGCCCTGGGTGCCAAGCACGGGGGCAGGGTGGAGCTGAGGGTCCTGTGGGTGCTGCCAGGTCTCTGTGTGGTCACACCCAGTGTCTCACTGTCAGCACTGGGCTGTGCAGCTCCAGCCTTTCATTTGCTAGAAGTGAGGGTTTGGAGGTTGTTGTGATGCTCTGCCTGCTGTGAATGTGCCCTTTTCGGGATGCTGGACTGTCAGATGTCCCTCTGAGCTGTGGACACACATATTTTAGCCAGGCTGGGCAAGTTCACTGTGTCTTTCAGCACTTCAGCTTTAATCAACTCACAGCAAAGCTGAATCGATTCCCTTGGCTCTGTCGGAGCAGCCAACTCACCAAAGTGCAAACACCTGCAAAAAACCTCTGTTCTGCACTGCATTCTACAGAGGGACAGTCAGAAAACAGGTTTTCTCCCTAAATAATGAGGTTTGGGTACTGGATCACAGAATATTCTGAGTTGGAAGGGACCCACAAAGATCATGGAGTCCATTCATTTCAGAGTTGGACTCAGAATATTCTGTGATCTAACACATAAAAGTCATTATTTAGGGGGAAAGCCTGGTTCTGAATGTTCCTCTCTATGGAGAAGCAGGAAGCCAGGTATCTATCTGTGATCCTTCCCTGGGATGTTTTGGGATCACTGATCCCTTTGTGCCTCAGTTTCCCTGGGATCTATTTGTGGGATGCTCTGGCCATCAGTGATCCTTTTGTGCCTCAGTTTATCTGGGATCTATCTGTGGGATGTTTTGGGGTCACTGACCCCTTTGTGCCTCCATTTCCCTGGAATCTATCTGTGGGATGTTTTGGGATCACTGATCTCTTTGTGCCTCAGTTTCCCTGGGATCTATTTATGGGATGTTTTGGGATCACTGATCCCTTTGTTCCTCTGTTTCCCTGGGATCTATTTATGGGATGTTTGGGGATCACTGATCCCTTTGTGCCTCAGTTTCCCTGGGATCCATTTGTGGGGTGTTTGGGGCTCACTGATCCCTTTGTGCCTGAATTTCCCTGGCAGCAGCAATGCTTGGGAATGGGAAGGAGAGCATTTGAGCCCCCCCAGCTTTGGGTGCTCTGGGTGAAGCATCCCCTGAGCAGTGGCTTTCCCCCCTCCCCGTGTCCCTGTGCCCGTGGTCACACGGTGCCTGTTGGTGCCCCAGGAGGGGCTGGCACACCAGGGCACTGCCCTGGCACGGGGCTGCTGCAGGAATGACAGGGAGGAAAACCCAGTGATCCGGGGAGGGTTTCACCTGCCTCTTTTGAAGGTGTTTTTTCCAGTGCCACTGGAGCAGAGCTGTGTCAAGGGCAGTGCTCCCAGCCCTGGTTTGGCTGGCAGGGCACCTGCTCCAGGCAGGATCCTGCTGCTCTCCTGGGCAGTGCCCACCACCCACAGGGCCCTCTGTGCTCTGCTCTGCTCCCTGTGCTCTTGTCCCTGGGTATGAAAGTGCATTTAGTGCCCTGAGGACGAGGCCAGTGGCTTGGCAGAGTGAGAACTCACCTAGCTGTGAGTGCAGCTGAGGGAGGGCAGGAATGCCAGGAATTAAACCAGCAGACCTGGCTGTCCTCTCCCTCCAGCTGGAAATCTCTGCTTCCCGCTTTTCCTGGCCCAGAAGTGGGTCCTGAGACCATCCCAGCCCCAGCTGAGACGAGAAATAAGTCCAAAATCTGGGATTACTAAATGAGCTGTGGTCCCTCCCGGGGTTTGCACTGGGTGGTCTCCAAAAAAGTCAGAGCTGGGGAAGGCAGGAGGAGAGGAGGGGAGGGACGTGGGGCTGTGCCCAGTGAGGCAGGGCAGGATGGGAGGGATGGCAGGATGGAGGGCACACTTTGGAGCTGCAGAGGAGGTGGGATGATGGGCAGCTGCCTCCAGAGCAGGATTTGCTGTTCCTGGAACATAAATGACGGGCAGCTGGAGCCACGTGCAGCCACTGACTGGCACCTCAGGCCCCTGGGGCTGCAGCCACCAGAGGGGCACAGGGCAGGAGCCCAGCAGGGAAGTGCTGCTTTTCCAGCTCCACTGGCTTTGGTGACACCAAAGAGGATCAGATGAACCCTCTGAAGTCAGGCTGAGCTCCTGCCTGCCCGTGCACACAGAGGGTGCTGGGGGTGCTGTGCAGGGCTGCAGGGACCCCTCAGGGGTGGGGCTGCTCCTGAAAACACCAGGGAGGCACAGAGGGAGGTCACCCTTTGCTGTCCTGCTCTGCCTCCCCACCAGGGCCGTGTCCAGGAGCACGGGGATGCAGCAGAGCTCCCGGGGAGGCAGAGCTGTGGTTACCAAACACTCTGTGCCAGCCCTGCCACTGCAGCACGGGGTGCAGGGCTGATCTCACTGCAGCTCCTCAGCCTGGTGCCAATCTGGCTCGGGTTGTGCATTCTCCAAATGAGATGAGTTAAAGCTGGGCTGGAGTTTGGCAGACTAAGGGCAGCCCAAGGTCCTGCTGGTCCCTCCTCACTGGGTGATGCTGCTCCAGGCAGGCAGGGGGGGCTCAGTCAGGGGCTCTCTGGGCACCCTGGGGTGGGTTTTGGAGGCTGAGCTGAGCCAAGACCTTGCTCTGTGCCTTGGTGTCCCCTTCATCTCCGCTCTGCACGGCCCCTGTGCCCTGATCCAGCCAGGAGGATACAAGGGAGGGACTGTGGTGTGCTGGGACCAGCAGCAGGACCTGGGGGAGCATCACGCCCCAAACTGAGCTGTGACACGAGATCCTGGACCTCAGTGTCCTCAGGGACAACGTTCCCAAAGTCCTGGCACCCTTCAACAGTGGGAAAAGCAGATGGGATCAAACATCCCTCTGGCATTGGAGTGGGTTTGACTGAGTTGCTCAGACCTGAGGTGCCACAGGCAACACTGAGACCTATTGCAGCAACACCCACGAGATAAGTGAGAGCAAGAAAAGATAACTTCCAGAAATGTTTGGAATTTTCAGTCTTTAGTATTGCACCAAGTCTTTCTTAAAATGTTTCCTCTTTTTTTGATGACAATTACGAAAAAAAAAGAAAGAAAACCCCAAAGCTCTGGTAGTGAAAGATATTTGTGTTAGGATGTCTTTTAAGAGAAGTCTCCCTTTCTAAATAAGCCATTAGAACACAAGCCTGTTAGAAACATGTGGGATGAGGCACTATTTTGTATTTTAGGATTATTCTTTGGGGCAATTTCTGTTTAATTTGTTAGGAAACACAAATCTCATTACTTTTCTTTCAACTAAACCTAATCCAGGGCCTGAGATTCTGGGAATAGGTTTGGCTGGGGAGGGGGAAGAACTGTGGCCGTGGAACTGATTGTAATTGCTGTTACTTCCTGAAGGTAAAAAGGATTTTGAAGCATTTTTTTTCCCCCTCAGCAATTCTTCGTGTTTGCACATCAGGAGTAAATTGTGCTTTGAGGGGACACAGTAATTTCTGCCTTTGAAATGTGAAACTGTGCTTGCCAATGTGTCTGAGGGCTGAAATGTCCATCACAACGACTTAAATGCAGCTTGTCACCGCTTTGTAAATTTGATTCCAGTGTTGCAGGAGGGAAAATGAGAAAATACAGAGTTGGAGGGTATCACCAAAACCGTGTTCTGTCCTGCTTTGCCCCTCGGGGGAGGTGGAAGCGAGATGGGCTCAGGTTTCCCTCTCTAAAAGCACCAGGAGTAACAACATCCCTGGTTGCACAGGAGGGAAGAACCAAGTCTGGACCTCAGGGAGGGTTCACAACCAAGTCTGGACCTCAGGGAGGGTTCACAACCAAGTCTGGACCTCAGGGAGGGTTCACAACCAAGTCTGGACCTCAGGGAGGGTTCACAACCAATCTGGACCTCAGGGAGGGTTCACAGCCCCAGGACAGGCACTGCTCCCAGATTCAGGGATTTTTCAGTTCACTAGAGTTAAAAAACCCAATAAAAATAGGGGAAAAAACAAGTAGGGGGACCCATTTCAATTTAAGCCAAATCAGCACATTCGAATTTTTGCATTTTTCTGCCATGAATCAGAAGCTGGAGGGGGGAAAAAAAACCCCAAACATCTGTTCCAAAACAAAGTGTTTCATTTTGAGTTTGAGCTTTTTAACTTATCCCTGTTCTGAAGGTGTGGCAAATGTGTGGATTTTGGCTGGAAAAGTCAGACACTTCCAGTGAAAGAGTCAAACCCAAACATTTCCTTTCAGCAGCAGCCCGGCCGTGTGTCCCGTGCAGCTGCTGGAGCTGATGAGGTGTCTCGGAGAGGCTCCCTCTGTGTTTTTTGCTGAAAGCACTTCAGGAGACACATTGTCTGGTGGTGTTGGCCAAGCCAAGGAGGAGGGTTGGGCAGAGATCTGGTCCTGACCAGGTGGCAGAGGGTCCCTGGGAGTGGAGGGGTCAGAACTGAGTCACTGGGAGGTTTTGTGTCCTCGGGGTCTCATTCCTGCACTGACACCATCCCACGAGGGCTCTAATTGCTCTGGGGATGAGCTGAGCTGGGGCTGCTGGCAAAGCCACAGGGAACACAGGGACAGCCCCCAGGGAATGGCTGGAGCTGTGTCAGGGCAGGCTCAGGTTGGATCTCAGGCAAAGGTTCTTCCCCCAGAGGCTGGTTGGGCACTGCCCAGGCTCCCCAGGGCAGTGGGCACAGCCCCAAGGCTGCCAGAGCTCAGGGAGGGTTTGGCTGATCCTCTGGGGCACAGGGGGTGACTCTTGGGGCTGGGCCTGTGCAGGGCTGAGGGTTGGACTCCAGGATCCTTGGGGGTCCCTCCCAGCTCAGCACATCCTGGGATTCCAGCCCAGCGCTGCTTCTGAGCAGTAAAAATATCCAGGGTTTGCTTTGGATGGAGATGCAGAAAAGACACTTCCCCCTGCCCACCCCGCTCTGGGTCTGTTAAAGGGGTTAGGGCAGCTAATGGCTTCTTCAGGGTTCATTCCAGTTGCCTTCCAGGCTGGTTTCTCAATAGCTTTCCTTTGCTGTATTCCCCATCTTCTCTTTTGTCTCGCTCTCATTTTTCACAATAAAAAGGGAATATATGAGCCGAGGAGATGGAAGCAAAGCAAATAAAGAGGCTGCTTAAATACAGGGTTCTGGAGGGACTTTCTGGCTTTTCCTCAGGCTTCCCTGCTGTCCTGCACTGAGGTCTGGTGGTTCTTTATGTTTCTGTTTTGATAAATAGCAAACAGGAGACGTGCTTTGATTCTTTTCGCTCAGGGTAAGACTCAGGTGTCCCTTTAGGGGGAGGAGGTCACAGCAAAAATGCACAAGGAGATTAGATTAGACAAGCAGCCTCACACTTAAAAAGCTGCTGATCATTACTTTTGGGGATTTAGAGAGGATTTTTTGGGAGTTTTGTTCAGTTTGTTGCCTCACTGTAACAGTGCAGCAGGTCAAGGGATGGGTGACGTGATCCCTGAATTTCCTCATGCAGGGAGAAACCACCCATGGAGTGTTTCCTGGGAGGCAGAAGGGTTGGTGTCCTTCTCCTTGCTCAGCCCATGGAAGAGCTGCTTCCAGCTTGGAAAGGGACTTGTTGTCTCCAAAACAAAACGTGCTTTTTTTGCAAATGTGAAATTCTGAGCCCATGGATAGAAGGAGCAAAATTCCCATGGACAGAGCTGGGCTTTCACCCTCTGATGCTGAAAGAATCCCATAACTGGGTAATCTCCATTTCTCTTTCTGAAGGAGGGGTTTTAGGACCAATCCTAGAGGAAGTTTCATCCTCACAGCCTGAGTTTCAGCTTCCTTGGTGCTGGAATTCTGGACATCCCATCTCCTCATGGGGTGTTTTTTGGGGATGGAGCTGCCTGTGTCCACCTGAGCTAACACTGGCATCTCTTATCTGCTGCCTGAGAAGGACCTGCACAGAACCAGTGCCATCCCAGTTTGCAAGGCTGAGCCTGCCTGTGTGAGTGGGCCAGCCCAAGGCTGGTGGGGGTGTTCAGACTGGGAATGAGGATGATGGAAAAGAGGCTCTTTTGAACCTCAGTCCTTTGGGTAATTACCAGGATGATAATTGATGTGGTTCATTAGCAATCAACTTTCTGCCTTCCCACTTACCTCGTCCTGCACTTGCTCACGAGGCCCCTGAGGCTTCCATGGGATGAGAGCAACACAAATTCACAGAGGGGGCTAAAAAGTGGAACTCTGAGGCAGGAGGGCCATGGAATGTCTGGTTTAGCCCCAAAACAGAATAAACAAACAGGTTTGATGACCTTTTTTTTGACATTTTCTTCCCACCCATGCAGGGAGACACTTTCTGCATCTCCATCGTGGCCTCAGCTCTGATGGAGTTTCCCCATGACCTTGGTGGGAGCAGGACCATTTCTGGCCACCCCAAGGGCTAACACAGACCTTACCCTCAAGGAAGGGAGAAACCCTGCTGTGGTTCATGCTGTGGGCACAGTTTTCCTCACCTGAAGAACTCATTGAGACTTCTCTAACCCCTGGTCTTCTGTTGTCCATGGAGACAGCTGGGAATTCTAAAGGATGACCCTCGGGAGCTCCAGGGAGCGATTCAACCTGTGCAGCTCTTTCCAGAGGGACCCTGAGCCTCCACTGAAGTTATGTGGGATAATGCTGGACAGCTGTGCCAAGCCCTTATGGATGTCAGCACAGCGTGTGTAGGAATGTTGGAGTCATAAATACTTGGTGAGGGTTGCAGTGACTTTTTCATTTTAGTGGGAAAAGCAGAATGTGGCAGCCAGAAAAAAACACGGCCCAAAAATAGTAGGAGCCCTTTTGGGAAGAGGAAATGTTATTCCACTAAAAGCAGCCACCCCAATTAAATGGGAGCCTTTAAAGAAGGGAATAGCTAATTACCTAGATAAGGACGAGGCAGACTCTTGCACATGGCAAACAGCTTTATTGGGGAACTCTTCGCTCTCTACATATGTCCAAGATGATTTATTTTCTTGCCACAAGCCCAAAATTGCCTGTGCTTTGTAAATATTGTGGTTGATGGCTGTAAAGATTTCCGATGAGATCAAGTTGGAAAGAGTCATCTGGTCAACCACAGTCACCAGGACTGGGGAATCTCATTAATGGGTTTGGGGGCACGGCCAGGCCTTGTTTTAAAACAACCACCAGCACTGGGAACCCCCCCTGGTGTGTGGTGACCTGGGGTGACTCTGCTGGAACAGAAGATTTTTAGAAGCAGGTTTGTTTTACAGCTTCTAATTGTGAGAGAAGGGGGGTACATTGATTTTCCAAGTGGGAAGTGGCTCATGGCTTTGCTGCTATCATGTGTTGAGGAGGATGGTGATGGGTTTGGCCGTGGTGACAAATGAGGAGATGGGAAGAAACAACCAGGGGAGGTTTAGGTTGGACATTCGGAAATATTTCTTCATGGAAAGGGTGGTCAGGCCCTGGCACAGCTGCCCAGGGGAGTCACCACCCCTGGAAGTGTTGAAAAACATGTGGATGTGGCACTTGGGGACATGGGTCAGTGGTGGCCTTGGCAGTGCTGGGGGAATGGTTGGACTTGATGATCTTGGAGGACTTTTCCAACCTTAGTGATTCTGAGATTCTGTCCTGCTCCACCTCAGAGCTCCCTGCACCCTCAGGGGGCCCTTCCCTGCTGTCACCTCTTCTAATATGAATTTCCATCACTTTTTCCTGTCTCCAAGTCACTTCTGGTTTGACATTAATAAGAATAGCAAAGAGTTCGGAGAAAGTAGTTTTGGCATCTACTGTATTTAATTTGCACCAACTTTCATGTGGAGTTTAATTTAGACTGATGAGAGAGGCAGCTTTATGAGTATAAAACTCCATTAATTACAGATCCTGTCTTAATTATAAATGGCTCTATTTTAAAGTGAGTTTTACAACCAAAATTAAGACTTGGAGCAGTTCAATCAATACAAACATCAATTAGACCTGACTTTGTACTCCAATTAATTTATAAAGCTTCCCAATGAAGTGTAAAAAGTGGGCCACTTTGTACTCCTCTTTCTGCCATTCCTGGGCATCAGGAGGTCTCTGTGGTTTCATTAGCAGCCTCCTCAGGATCAGTGTGGATGGAATAACAAACTTCCCAACGAGCTGCTTTCTCCCAAATAAACCATCAGAGATTTTAATGGCTAAAATGGTCTGACTTGGCATAAGCAGAAGGGAAAACAGAAACTCTTACTAGTGCTCAAATTACATGTGTCTTGTTCAGCTGGCTGTGGTCCAGCAAAGTCTGGGATCCCGAGGTGGAAAGCACTGTCCAACCAGACCATGGCTGCTCCAAGGGGCTCCAGGAGGCCCCAGGGTAGGACATGGTCACTTGTCACAAATATCACAGTCACAGGATGGTTTGGGTTGGAAGGGACCTTAAGGATCATCTCATCCCACCCCCTGCCATGGGCAGGGACACCTTCCACTAGCCCAGGTTGCTCCAAGCCCTGTCTGACCTGGCCTGAAACACATGTGGACCTATTTAAGCCCTGTCCCTGTTCAGTGTTATCACCCAAACTTCACAGGACAGGCACAGATCCTTTCCCTGCTCCACCTTTTGAGCAGCTTTGCCCACTTGGAGCAGTTGGTGTTGCAGCTCCTGACTCTGGGGACCTGTGTCCTTTACAATCCTGGTCAGGATCCAGCCCAACCCAGGAGTCAAGATCTGCTCCTGGTGATGTCAAGTTGGCCTGAATCCCTCCTGTCATCTCGACCCAGTGCTGCAGATGGTGGTGAGCTCACCCAGACTGCACCAAACACGCTTTTTCTCTCCACCAGAGGTTGAGATGGAAGGACCTGAGGGCTCCCAAGCATTAGCAGAGGAATTAAAATATTTCTTTGCTTCTAAACTGAGTGCAGCTCATCTACAAACTGCTGGGAAGCAGCACATCTTGATTCCCAGAGAGTCACCTGGGCCTTCAGCAGAAGGATTCGGGGAATCCCACAATCCCAGAATGGTTTGGGTTGGAAGGGATCTTAAAGACCATCTCATCCCACCCCCTGCCATGGGCAGGGACACCTTCCACTAGCCCAGGTCACTCCAAGACCTGTCCAACCTGGCCTTGGACACTCCCAGGGATGGGGCAGCCACAGCTTCTCTGGGCAACACCCACCCAGGTGTGGATGCCCCATAAAAGGTCTTAGGAAGAGTGAAACCCTTAATGGAGGACTTGGGACCTCTCTGTGAGCTTTAGACTGGTCCCAGTTGACCTCTCCTCCCACACAGACAGAGACTCTCTGCCCATCCAGAGGTAGAGCTGCTCCCACGTGGGACCCCAAAAAAACCCGACAAGAAACTGTAATTTGACCCCACATAAGGCCATGTGGGAAGTGGGGAAGGTGGAGGTGGGTGTCAGCACAGTTTTTATTGCCTTTCTGGTGAAACTGGGTGTTTTAGTGAAGCCAAGCTCTGGGCTGTGCAAGTGTTTGAAGTTAGGAAGAGAAAAAGGCAGGCACGCAAAGCGAAAACCTGCTCTGCATTATCATAAGCTTTTTTTCTTTTTTTTTTTTTTTTCTTTTTTTTTATGTTTTAAATCTTTTCAAGCAGAGCCATTTGTACCGGAGCAAATTCTCCCGAGATATTTTTAGATGATACGAGCAGAAAAATATTACTCCACAGCAAGCTGTTTACAAATCTGCTCCCCTTGTTTAGTGCTAGTAAAGCTGCCGGGCTGGTGTGCTCGGAGCTCACTAATTGCTTGACAGGAATCATGCAATGATGCCTCTCCAAAAGTGATGCCCACTGCTTGGCCCCGCAGCTGGGCTCGTGTGCAGCACTTCCTGTAATGAAGTGTGAAAGTTTCTGCAGCTTTTCCATTCAAACAGGGAGGGAGAGGCAGGAAAGAGCCAATTCCCAGCTGCTCCGTGTTCCTGTGATGGGGTTGTTCTGGAAATGGCCACTCTGGGCAGCAGCAGCTGGTTTGAGCAGCCTCAGAGGGGCTGCTGGTCGAGCTGCTGCTTCCACCTCGGTGGGAGGTTGGTGGGGATGGTTTGGAGGGTTCCTGCTGGGGATGGATGGATGCTGGTCCCTTGTGTGCATCTGCTTTAGGAGATGGGCCCTTGGCTGAGGGTCAGGTCTGCTCTGAGCTGTTGTCACCACTCACAGGACACAGCACTGCTGCTGGGACAGCAGAGATGTCACAGTCACAGGATGTGCTGAGCTGGGAGGGACCCCCAAGGATCATCAGTCCAACCCTCAGCCCTGCACAGGCCCAGCCCCAAGAGTCACCCCCTGTGCCCCAGAGGATCAGCCAAACCCTCCCTGAGCTCTGGCAGCCTTGGGGCTGTGCCCACTGCCCTGGGGAGCCTGGGCAGTGCCCAACCAGCCTCTGGGGGAAGAACCTTTGGCTGAGATCCAACCTGAGCCTGCCCTGACACAGCTCCAGCCATTCCCTGGCTGCTGTCCCTGGTCCCCCCAGAGCAGAGCTCAGTCCCTGCCCCTCCTCTGCCCCTGCCCAGGAAGGTGGAACTGCAGTGAGGTCTCCCCTCAGTCTCCTCTGCTCCAGCTGAACACACCAAGTGCCCTCAGTGTCCTCACACAGCTCCAAATCAAGGCCCTTCCCCATCTTCAGAGCTGTCCCTTGGTCAGTTTGAGCATTCCAGGTCCTCTTTGGTTCCCTTCCTTGAGAAGAGATCAACTCAGCTTGGCTTCAAATGGACAGAGAGTAGGTTTAGACTGGATATTAGAAAAAAGTTAGGAGTCCAGGCACTGGTCACTGTCCCTCCCTGGGCCCTGGCTGGCCATGAGGTGGAGATCCCAGCCATTCCCATCACTCCTGGGATCCATGAGCACACGGAGCAGGGTGTACTCAGACATTGTGGGAATAGGACATCTGAATACACTGAAGATCGAGATGGATTCCTAGGGATATGAGATCCCAGCCTATCCCACAAAGCCTCACTGGCCTGTCCCTTATGCTGGGGATGGGGACGAAGCTTGGAGCCCATGTGACCTCTTCAGTGATCTTGGGGAAGCTCCTGCTCCCGTGGCAGCTGCTTCCAGTACTGGTGTCTGCAGGGAGGTGGTGTGGGATTTCCACCTTGGATATTCAGGGGGTTGGTTTCGGGGGCCTGGATGTTTCTTTATTTTCTTTTGCTGTCCCAGGCTGATGGTCCCATGGAGGGTTTGGTGGGAGCTCTGTGTTTCTGAGGGCTCTGAGTGCTCAGCAGTGGTTGGATGGGCCAAGTTGGAAGGGCAGATGACACAAAGCAAGTTGTGGGATAGCTCAGAGATTTTTCAGCCTGAGCACAGCCAAGGATATGGTAAATCTACGTCTCTAAAGTGGGTGAATGGTGTGGAGAATGAGAACAGGGAACAGTTGTTTGCTGTCTGTTCCAAAACAAGAGCTGCAAAATGTCAGATGGAAGTTGGAGGAGGTGTTTCGGGAGAGGAGAAAGTGGATCATCACACAGCGCATGGAGAAGCCATGGAACTCCTTCCTACAGGACAAACAGAAGTAAATGGGATTATAAAAGAAATGGAAAGATTTGTGGAGGTCTTGGAAGTGTTTGGAGCTGGGCCCTTGCTGAGGATCAGACCTGCTCTGACCTGTGGTCACCATTCCCAGGCACAGACTCCCGAGTGCTGCCGGGAGCTGGAGAGGGGTCGGTGTCCCTGGCTCAGTTTGAGCCTTTCAGGTCCTCCTGAGAGCCCTTCCTGGGGAAGAGATGAGCTCAGCTTGGCTTCCCACTGACAGAGGGCAGGGTTAGATTGGATAGGAATAAGAAATTCTCCCCTGTCAGGGTGGGGAGGCCCTGGCACAGGTTGCCCAGAGAAGCTGTGGCTGCCCCATCCCTGGAAGTGTCCAAGGCCAGGTTGGAGCAACCTGGGCTAGTGGAAGGTGTCCCTGCCCATGGCAGGGGGTGGAATGAAATGAGCTTTAAGGTCTCTTCCAAGCCAAACCATTCCAGGATTCTGTGACTCTAGGTGAGCTGCATCCAGGCTTTGGGGGAGCACAGGGAACATGTGACCTCCTGGGGACACTTCCAGCCCCTTGCTGGGATTTGTGTAGTCCTGCATATGTGATGGACCAGATGGGGAGGAATGGAAGAGGGAAAGCAGCTACAACAAGCTCGTGGTGTGATTCTTGGGGCTGTTCTGTGCAGGGCCAGCAGTTGGACTTTGATGATCCTTCCAGCTCAGGATATTCCCTGATTGTCTGTAACTGGCAGACCTGCTTGGAATTTTTCCTTCTTTTTTTACTTAAATACATTCGGAGAGAATATCAGATGGAAATGAAGAACAAGGAGCTGTTTTCACCATTCCCCCACCTCCTGGACCCCCTTGATCCCGTGTCCACGGGCTCCAGTGGGCTCGTGCTGGGCACAGTCCCCTCCACAGGCAGCTGGGATCCAGGCTATGGAAGGAGCACAGCTGGGATTTCCCTCCTCCTTGTTATCCTTGGCCACTGGGAGATCCCCTGGAGCTGTTGGCAACCTGCAGGACTTGCAGCAGCTTCTCTAATAGCTCTGGGCTGTTGATCCAGTGGAGCAACATCTCCAAGATAACAGGCAGGTTCTGTCCAGCTCAGCTGGAGAGGGATGTGGGGACTCTCTGCAAGCAGGAGCTGCATCCCAGTCTGGGACACAAACCAGCTGGTTTCTGTTCTCAGAGAAGCTGCTTCCATGGGAGAGGGGTGGGAATATCACAGAAGCTTTGGGGTTTCCCACACACACTGACTCAGAAACTTTGCTCCCTCGCAGTCACTCCCTGCTCCTCTCTCTCCCCAGGGGTGTCATAAAAACTTGGGAATTAGGTGCTGGAACAGGGGCCTGGAGCTGTCCCCTCCCAGGGGAGAGCAGTTGTGCCCCTCTGGAGCAGCAGGACACGTGTCTGAGCTTGTCCCTCACCCAGTTTAGGGACTTGTGTGGTGTTTGTGTTGGGAAAGGGATTAGTACTGGATTCTTTCTCTTCCTGCCTTCTTCGTGCTGGGAATCCAGACTAGGGACTAGGTTTACTTTGAATTTAATTATGTATTTAACGGCAAGGCTGCCAAGAGCAGTCAGGTGGGGGGTTTTTTCTTTATTATATTTCTTATGAATCTAAATAGATTAATGTTTGCAAAAAATACTTCCAGAGCAATTTTATCAAACAACTTCACTATTGCCATGGGATATTCAATGCAATTTTAATCTGGGACCAGTTCCACTTTGCATTCCAGCTAGACTGTGAGGTTTAGAGGTAGGCACTGTCTGTGGCTGATGTTGTACATGGATATTGTGATGATAAATTGAGGCTGCTGCTGCTGCTGCCACGCTGCACATGCTGCCCAAGTGTCTGTACTGATGTCTTGTGTTTGCAGGTAATTAGTTAATAGTTGTTGATAATGAAGAAAAAACTCTCCTTGCTGTGTTAACACTTTTAAAAGCAAGACAGGCAGAGCAAAATGATGACAGCATAGAACCATCATAAAATCATGGAATGGTCTGGGATGGAAGGGGCATTAAACACTGTCCAGTCCCATCCCCTGCCATGGGCAGGGACAACTTCCACTAGCCCAGGTTGCTCCAAGCCCTGTCCAACCTGGCCTTGGACACTTCCAGGGATGGGGCAGCCACAGCTTCTCTGCCCAACCTGTGCCAGGGCCTCCGCACCCTCACAGCCAACAATTCCTTCCCAATATCCCATCCAACCCTGCCCTCTGGCAGTGGGAAGCCATTCCCCCTTGTTCTATCCCTCCAGGCCCTTGTCCCAAGTCCCTCTCCAGCTCTCTGGAGCCCCTTTAGGCCCTGGAAGGGGCTCTCAGGTCTCCCTGGAGCCTTCTCTTCTCCAGGCTGAACAATCCCAGCTCTCCCAACCTTCCCTCCCAGCAGAGCTGCTCCATCCCTCTGGTGCCTCCTCTGGACTCTCTCCAGCAGCTCCATGTCCTCCCTGTGCTGTTCCCAGGGCTGGAGCAGCTCTGCAGGGGGGTCTCAGCTGAGGGGGCAGAGGAGCAGAATCCCCCCCTGCCCTCTGCCCACGCTGGGGGATCAGCCCAGGGCACAGGGTTGGGTCATGTGCAGCCTCTCCCCCAGGTCCTTCTCCCAGGGCTGCTCCATCTGCTCATCCCCAGCCTGGATTGATCCTGGGATTGCCCTGATCCAGGTGCAGCAGCAGCACTTGGCCTTGTTAAACCTCAGGAGATTCCCAGGGGCCACTTCTGGAGCTTGTGCAGAGGGATGGTCCCATCCTCCAGGTGTGTCACTGCAGCCTCAGCTCACTGCACCCTTCACCTGTGTCACTAATGAAGATAATAAACAGCAGATAATGAGGAGCAGCACAGTGAGAGCTGCAGCTCTCAAACTTTATCCACTGTATTTATTTTACCCACGAGTTTCTCCCCCCACCAGCAACCTGAGGCAGCACAGGAAGGATGCCCCTGGCAGCTCTCAGGGCCTGCTGGCAGATTGATTACTTCAAGTGCATTTGAAATCAAGTGCTGCACAGGCAGCTCGAGATCATTTCACAAACGTTTCTCATGTGCCAGTAAAGGAAAACCAGGGTGAATAATGCAGCAGGTTGGGAATGGGGAAGCTGCTCCTTCTTCTAAATCTAAAGGGGCCTCAGCATCTCCCCCCCCCTCGTGCCCTTGAGTGCAGTGTAATCATCATGACATAAATAACAACCACGGGGATAGAATGGAATTACATGAGAGGGAGCTGGAGAAATCAGGCTGGCAATGCTTGGAGGAGCTGAGATCAGGGTAGAGGTTGAATTGATTTCCTTTTCTTTTTATCTGGCTGGAGAGAAGGGAAAGAGAGGTCCTGCTATGTTTGTAAAAGCTTCAAGGAGTTGTCCCTGCCTGTTTGAGTGGTGGTGGAGTGGCAGGAACCCACTTCCAGCTGCTTCCAAGGCTTCTCCTTCCATCCCAAGGCTGCTGTGGTGCTCCATGAGCAATCACACAATCCCAGGACGTGCTGAGCTGGAAGGGACCCACAAGGACCATCCAGTCCAACCCTCAGCCCTGCACAGACCCAGCCCCAAGAGTCACCCCCTGTGCCCCAGAGGATCAGCCAAACCCTCCCTGAGCTCTGGCAGCCTTGGGGCTGTGCCCACTGCCCTGGGGAGCCTGGGCAGTGCCCAACCAGCCTCTGGGGGAAGAACCTTTGGCTGAGATCCAACCTGAGCCTGCCCTGACACAGCTCCAGCCATTCCCTGGCTGCTGTCCCTGGTCCCCCCAGAGCAGAGCTCAGTCCCTGCCCCTCCTCTGCCCCTGCCCAGGAAGGTGGAACTGCACTGAGGTCTCCCCTCAGTCTCCTCTTCTCCAGCTGGACACACCAAGTGCCCTCAGTGTCCTCACACACCTTCAAATCAAGGCCCTTCCCCATCTTTGTTGCCTCCTTTGGACACTCTCTGATGGCTTCAGATCTTCCTTATATTGTGGTGCCCCAAACTGCCCCAAAATTCCATAGGAGTGCAGAGCTGGTCTGGAGCTCTGGATGCCCTGGGACAGCTCCTGGGAGCACCCAGGTCGTGCTCTCAGCCACCCCTGGCCTGGGCTGGGGCTGTGGGGGCAGATGTGGCTGTGGGGCAGCTGAAGGACATGGCACAGCTCCCAGGGCTGCTCCTGCTCCCCTCAGTCCAGAGGGTCAGTTCCAGTGGTTTCAGGACAAGGAAAGGTGCTCCTTGCCCTCACTCCTCACTGGCCACCACCAGCCAGGGAGATTGAGCTGAGCTCAGCTGGGCACAGCCTGGTGCTCACAATGCCAAGGGTGTGGGGTCAGTCCCTGGAGGGGCCATTCCCTGAAGAGCTGGACTTGAAGATCCTTTTGGTCCCTCCCAGCTCGGAATATTGTGGGATTAATCTGCTCCGTGGTGCAGGCTGCTGGATCAGCTGTGGGATTCAGCTGGATCCCAGGCAGAGGAATGTACCTGGGTGCTTAAATCCCAAACTGCTCCTTGTCTTCTGCTCCTCACTCTGCAGAGCCACAGCTCTGGTCCTGCTCCCACTGTGGGCAGGGAGGATGGGATTCCATCCAAGTCAAGCCCCCTCCAGGCTGAGTCCTGGGGGATATTGGGAAAGGGTATGGCTCAGTCTTCAGGTGGAACCAGAGCTCTGCAGGGAGACAAACTAACATCAGACCATTCCCATCGATCTCCTGTGTCAGGAGTTGTGTTTCTGTTTTGTTTCTGAAGTTTTGTCTCTGTGTGTGAAAGAAAAAGGCCGGAATTGCTGGGTGGGCAGCCCAGGAGCTCCAGCAGGACAGGAGCCCCAGGGGGAGGAGTGGCTCTGTGTCATCCCTTCCACATCCAAAGCGCTTTCATGCACTTCTCCAACAATGTAGTTTCCTTCAGAGGACCCTGAAGTGTCACTTATCCAAGGAAAGCTTACCAGGAGCATGAGCTTCTGGGCTGGGCTGCAAGAAGCAGCTGGGAATGTGGGAGTCAAGAGCCCTTTCCAGAACTCTTGTAGGCTTGGAGAAAGGGAGGCATCAAATGGCTCTTCCAGCATTGGGTGGAAGCACAGGAGGCAGGAAAAGGGAGGTTTTCTTTTCTCTCACCCCTGCCCACCACCTAAAGGCCAGCACTTGAACCAAACCCAGATGGAAGGAAAAGTTCTTTCCACGCTTTTATATTGGTTTTTTTTCTTATCAGCTCTTGCTGCACTTTTTTTCCCCCCCTACATTCAGCTTCTCATTCCTTATCTAGTTCCTTGCATGAATAAGATATGGCACATATTTCCCTGACATGTCTCCCTCCTATAAATATCCCTCTGAGGAGAGAGAATATGGACTCTATGGGTGTCTATCTGCAACTAGAATCCTAAATGACATTTTTCCAATATTGTGTCTTTAATGGGAAGTCACTGATTAGGTGCATAAAAGGCTCCAGAACACGCCAGTTTCCCTGGGCTCAGTTTTAATACAAAGAGTACTACGGTTGCTAAGAGACTGATACTTCAAGTTTGGAACTCTTCAGCCCCACTAGATATATTATCTTGGCAAAATTGGACTTTTCTGAGTTGGCAGCGAACGGGAAAGAGTAACTTTTAAAAATAGAGATAATTTACGTGACGTCAAAGACATCTGGTGTCCTTTTCTAGCAAAGAGACCCATTTATTTGGCTCGTGTGTATAAATCACCCTGCACCCAATGCCTGATTTATTAATAAACCCCCTCGGTCCTGAAGACATTTAGCCAGGTTTATTTTAATTAAATTGGCTGTGTGTTTACAACACAGAGGGCCTGTCCACCACCCTGGGCATCTGGGAGCAGCTCAGCTTTGTGCCTCTTGTCCTGCCCAAAACCCCCCCCCAGGCTCTGCAGTGACTCAGAGGGGACAGTCACCCATTTACCTCATCCCCTACAGACCCTGCAGTGCATTCCCAGGGGGGCTGCACTTTATTCCCACCTTGCTAATGCCTCAGCCTAACTCCCACCTGGAATTGCTGGGGGCAGAGAAAAGGGGGAGGCGTCTCTGGGCTTAATCATCCCTCATCATCCCTCCTCATCGTCGGGCTGGGAAGTGCTGCTGCTCCTGGATGGCAAAGGAGGCTTTGAGTGACAGCTGGGAAGCAGGCAGGGAGCTGGGAATCAGGGACTCCTGTGAAGTGCACATGAAGCAACTGGAGCAGGAGCTGCAATGGGCAGCACGAGGCTGGTGTGAGAGAAGGGGAATAAATTAGGAGTGACTCAAAGGCTGGCCACGGGAGGAGATTCCACGAAAAACAAGCCATAACTCAGAACTGCTCATGGAATTCTGTCCATAAAAACCACTGGGTCATAGAACACGTCCCAGCAGGCAAAGGAGAGGCTGGCTTGCTGTTGAGTGGGTTTGTCTTGTGATCTTGCTCACTTTTGGGAGGGATGTGGGGCTGTTTTTTTGAGGGAATGGGGAATGCCTGGATTACTTTCCTCCTGTGTTCCTGAATATCTGAAGTATTTCCCATCCAACACACAGGTTACCAAACCACCAGGCTGATTGGCTCTGATATTGCTCTTTATTTAGAGCACATTTGGTCTATATAAACGTATACAAATTAGCTTTTTGATTGATATATATATATTTTATCTCAATAACCTGTGTTTTTCGGCTCCTGGTCAGGCTGCCTGTCCAGGTCTCTGGGGGAGAAGGATTTCCCTTGTGTTTGGGCAGGAGAGGAGGAGAGAAAAGGCATCCCAGGGGGTGCACAGGTAGGGAGGACAAGCAAGAAGAGGCTCAAACATCTTCTGGAGGATTTTCCAGCCACAACCTGTGTTCTGGTGGCATTTTTCATAGGGATTCACCTGAAGTCACACAGAAGTCGTGGCTGCCTCTGTCAGCTCAGTGCCTGCAAGGCTGGGAAGGCTGTTCTCCACTTCAGGTGTTGCTCTGCTCCCCAGACAGAGATGGATGGTGGGATGTAAATTATTCCCTCCCAAGCAGAGCTTAACCTGGACTCCTCCAGAGTTGGAAGGAGCACATTTGAATTTTAATATCAGCTCTGAACCACAACTGCAGCCTGTGCTGCTTGATTGTGTGCTCAGGTTATGAGGGTTGGTGTTATTTTTAGAAATGTTCATTTGTTCCAAGGACCAGCAGACACAGAAGTGGCCACTGAAATGTGAACATGTGATATGTTTTTGAAGGCTCAAGTGAACATGGAGGGAAATGGTGATAAAGGCAGGTTACATGGCTTTTGCAAGCTTAGACAATGCTCTGTAATTGTATGTCAGGAGTCATTCAGGTTTGATATCACACCAGCTAATTAAACCATCCTCTCTGAAGAGGCTGCCTGTGCTTTCAGCTTTTGCTGTTTCCTCCTCAGGAACAAAAAAGCCTCTGAAGGCAGTTCTGTGTTCAGCACTAATGAATTTGGGTGGGAACAAACCCAAGGGAAATGGGAGCTGTGAGGAAATCCATGTTTGGTTTGACTGGGATAAAGCAGGTTCATTCCCAGCTCGAGTGGTGCCAGGAGAGGGGCTGTCTGTCTGTCCTGTCTGCTCTGGGCATCCTCTGTCCCCCACTGTTGGTGGCTGATCTCCACTCAGATCTGTTGTGACCTGTGCACCCTGACACAGGAACCCTGCTGTGGGTTTTGTTTCTCCTGAGTACCACAGGATCCCAGAATGGGTCAGGCTGGAAGGGACCCCAGTGGGTCACTGGTGCCACCTCCCTGCTCAGGCAGGGCCAGCCCAGAGCACAGGGCACAGGATTGTGTCCAGAGGGCTCTGGAATCTCCCCAGGGAGGAGACTCCAGCCCCTCCCTGGGCAGCCTGTTCAGAGCTGGGGCACTGCCCAGGGAAGAAGTTCTTCCTCCTGTCCAGCTGGAGCTTCCTGGGCATCAGTTCCTGCCCGTTCCTCCTGTGCCATTGCTGGGCCCCCCGAGCAGAGCCTGCTCCATCCTCTGCCCCCTCCCTGCAGCCCCTGACACACAGGGGGAGGGCCCCTCTCAGGGTCTGCTCTGGAGGCTGAACAGCCCCAGCTCCCTCAGCCTTTGCTGCTCAGGGAGATGCTCCAGTGCCCTCCTCATCCTCACAGCCTGCGCTGGCCCCGCTGCAGGAGCTCCCTGGCCCTGCTGTGCTGAGGAGCCCGAGCTGGGCCAGCCCTGCAGATGTGCCTGCCCAGGGCTGGGCAGAGGGGCAGGATCCCTCCCTGCCCTGCTGGAAATGCTCTTCCTGATGCTCCCCAGGATCCCATTGGCCTTTTGGCCCCCAGGGCTCCCTGCTGGGCAGGGACAGTTTGTGGGGTGTCTCATCACGATGTTCTTTCCACGTGTGCCACAGGACACAGTCCTGAGTGGGGTGAAGGGGGGCAGTGCAGGCTCTTAGTGCTGAGGAGCCACCTCATGGCTTGAACAAGCTGCATCTCAGACAGGTAAGAGAGCAGCTCTTGTAGACTTCTTCTCTTGCAGCTCTTCTTCTCTTGTAGCTCTTCTTCTCTTGTAGCTCTTCTTGTCCTGCAGCTCTTCTTCTTTCAGAGAAGGAAGATCTTGTCTCTGCCCGTTACAAACATCTCATTCCTCCTTTTGGTGCTGTTTTTCCTGTGCCTTAATGAATGCCTGAAAGATTTAATTCATGATAAGGCAACACAATAATAACAGCCAGAAATAAGGAGCTGTGCTCCCCAGATCACTTCTGTTCCAGTGGGTGGTGTTCTGTGGGCTGGCTCAAGGCCACTGGTGGAAGAGGAGATCTCCAAGAGGAGATGGAGATGTCCCAAACCTCCAGGGCTTTCTTTGTGTGCAGGTTTAGTGCTCAGTGCACAGACTGAGTGTCCTAAAGAGGAGTGGGGTGAGCCACAAGTGCAGTGGTGTGAGAGTGGTTTTTCCACTTAAAGCTGGAAAATAAGGAGGCAAACCCTTACTGGGATGTTATTGCCTGTTGGCATTGGCTTCTTGAAGTTTAAATATCTCAGAGCTTAGAGCAAATTGCCAACTGCACCATCCTGTGGGCACCAATGCCAGGGGTGGGAGCTGGGCAGGCCTGGGAGCATCACTCTGGGGTTTGATGGGGAACTTCAGAGTGTTGTTCCTAAAGCTCATCCCTGGGGGGAGGGAATCATAGAATTACACAATCATCAAGGTTGGAAAAGACTTCCAAGACCACGGAGTCCAACCTTTGACCAAACACCACCTTGTCCCCCAGCCCAGAGCACTGAGTGCCACAGCCAGTCCTTCCCTGGACAGCTCCAGGGATGGGACTCCACCACCTCCCTGGGCAGCCCCTGCCAGTGCCTGACCACCCTTTCCATGGAGAAATTCCTCCTGATGTCCAACCTGACCCTCCCCTGGCACAGCTGGAGGCCGTTCCCTCTCCTCCTGTCCCTTGTTCCCTGGGAGCAGAGCCCGACCCCCCCCTGGCTCCCCCCTCCTGTCAGGGGGTTGCAGAGCCAGAAGGTCCCCCCTGAGCCTCCTTTTCTCCAGGCTGAGCCCCCCCAGCTCCCTCAGCTGCTCCTGCTGCTCCAGCCCTTTCCCAGCTCCGTTCCCTCCCCTGCACACACTCCAGACCCTCAATGTCCTCTTGTTTTGAGGGACCCAGAGCTGGGCACAGGATTTGTGGTGTGGCCTCATCAGTGCCAGCACAGGGGACAGTCCCTGCCCTGGTCCTGCTGCCACACTATTTGTGACACAGCCCATTTGTGACACATTGGCCTTTTTGCCCATCTGGGCACCCTCTGGCTTCATCTTGAACCAGAGTCAGAAACCTTCAGGCTCCCCTTTCTCCTCCATTTGATGTGATAGAGGCACATCTTGGGCTGCTGCCAGGATTTGGGCAGTGAAGAGCCATAACCTGGGCAGGATTGAACATCCACCCACCCCACTGCAGATGGGTCCAGAGACTGAGAAACCTTGGAGAACCACAGCAAGGCTGTTCTGCCAACTACTGCCCTCACCCAGACAGATCTGACGATCTGCAAGGAGTAAAATAATTAGATTGTCTTTTTTTGGCGTCCCAGTCCAAGCAGCAAAGGGCCCACTCTCATTTCTCTTCCTCGTGCCAGCAATGCTTGTCTTCATTTCATCAGAGACAGAGCTGCCAAACTCCTTCATTTGGGATAGGACAGAAAAAAATTAAAAAGAGGAGGAAAAAAAAAGGAAAAAGAAAAAAGTGTTTCTGAAAGGCAGGAAATGAAAATAAATGAATTCTTCAGCATTATTTAAAATCTCTTTAAAGCCTGAGAGTAAAGCAATCCCTTTTGAGCTGGATTGGCCGTGCTTGCCTCCAGCACACATTTTACAATGGAATTCTCAAGGACTGCTTTCAGGTACGTAGGGAAAGAGCAGAGATTTATTCTTAGGAATGCTTTATTTTTATGTGCCTTTGATATGGAGAAGCTGCACTTTCATTCAAAGAACCGAACAGGAAAGAAATGCAAATATTCCAGTGGCTCTCCTGGAACATTTGGGAGGTGCAAGCTTTGTAATACAGCTTTCTGCCTGTTGGCTGCAAAAGGCAAATCTAGGAAAAAGAAATCCGGGAAAGTTTCTGCCACTATTAATCACTTTATAAGTAGAAGCTTTCTCTGGGTTTGCAGGTGAAACCTTTCACATCCTGAGGGTCCTGAGCCGGTCTCTCCATATCCCAGTGACCAGACACGTTCCACTTAACCTCCTTTGGGAATATAAATCCCCAGATCACTTAATTCAATTTGTTCCTATCACTGAGCAGCTTCCAGTGAGCCATTTGCATTTCCAGGGGTGGATGCTGGAAACTGGCTTTACAGCATCCCTCTCGGATTTCTTGGGTTGGACAGCAGGCTCTGGGCACGGCTTGGGTCAGGAAAACCCTGGGAATGGTTGACCTTGAGCCAACACATCCCCCTGGAGGCTCCTGTGGCTGCACCCCAGACTTGTTGAGGTTATAAACGTTGCTAAAATCCCTTTGATTTCCCTCCCAGTTGCAGCTCTTGGGCCAAAACCCTCCCCAGCGAAGCAGCACCTCGAGGATTTTGGTCTGGATTTAGGAAGGAGATTTGCTGGAGTCTCACCCTGACCCTGGAGCAGCTCCTCTGGCTTTGCTCAGGGTTGCAAACCTGCTCAGGAGCAGATTTCCAGGAGCATCTTTGGGCAGCCTCCCCTTATGGCTTGGGTGTTGAACGTGGTGGATGGCTGGACTTGATCTTGGAGATCTTTCCCAGCCTTAAGGATTCTGTGACTCTATTCCATGATTCTCTGGGATGGCAGCCTGGGAATCCTGGTCTGGGACAACAGCAGATCAACGAGACAACAGGTTGGGCTCAGCAAATGCAGGATAATTGAACATGTCCCACATTCCAGGACATGAGGCTGGAGGCTGCCTGGAGATAAAACCCACAGGAATTCCATTCCCCTCCTTACCATGGCCTCAGAATCACCTCAGGGGTCACAGAGGTACCTCCAGCCAGAGCAAATGAAGATCTCTGACAATGCAGCTCCAGGGCAAAATCCAGACTTTTTAAAGTGATTTGTAATGAGTTTTCTGCTCCCTGCACAAGGAAAGACTTTGGAATTGCTAAAAAAAAGCTGCTGGAGCTGTGACAGTTTTGCACAGGGGCTGAAAGTGTTGCTGAGGTGACTTTTGGTGCTCCCTATCCCAAAACAATGATACTTTTCAGGCAGGGTGGGAAAAGCTTTCTCTAATTGCTTTAGACTTTGCAAAACAATAAACTTGGCCCAAAAAACGTGGAGCAGGGAGCTGGGGAGCTCAGCTGATTGTAATTCTTCCGGTGGAAACGTTTTCCCTGCGAAAAATGCAGATTTGATTCCATTCCCTGTTGACAAAGGGCCTTTCAGCTGGAAATAATAGAAGGGCTCTGTTTGGTTAACGCTGCGAGGTTTTGTCCTGAATTTATGATTTCAGTTCTTATAATATTAAATAACAGGGTCATGGAATAGTGGGACTCCACTGCAGTGAAGCCTTTTCTGGAAAGCATTCCCGAGCTGGGATGATGGATGAGCTCGGGGTTGGTTACACCGCGAAGCCACGGGAAGGAAAGCAAACCAAAGGGTGGATTTGGTTCTGTGCTTTCCTCCCCTTTCATTCCCTGGAATATTTGAATTTAACCCTTTTGGTCCATCATAGAAGAGGCTGTGAACAGCCAAGCTGCCCAAAACCCAACGGGGCATGGGATTGGGATTTACCTCCCAGCAGAGCTCCAGCTCCGTGTCCCTCCTGCTGGATCCACCCCCAGCCTCATCCCTCCCCCTGCAGTGAGCTCCCACACCCACGTGTGTCATGGAGAGCTGGCAGCCTTGGGTTTCATCTGCTCTTCAAAGCCATCTGTTTGATCTGATGGCAGCTCTGAGGCCGGTTGGGAATTCCCAGAGTAATTAATGGATGTTGACGGAGGGACTGCAGGCTCCAGGTAATTAGGAGTGAGGAACAGTCCAGCTCTTCCTGGTTCCCCAGGGATTTGTGGACAGATGAAGATCACTTTGAGGTAAAAGTGTAGTGATCATCAGCCTGAGAAGATGAAGAGGTGCCCAATTTACTGTGCAACCAAAAGGGAAAATAAGGGAGGGAAAATGGCCCAAAGCAAAACTGAATTTTTTGCATCAGAGCTTGAGTTTCTGTGCATAAATAGCAGGCTCAGACCAATTGTGGTGGTGTTGAGAGCTTCCCAAAAGTTTTATTTCAAAATGGAGCTAGCTCTGTGTTTTGCCTCCTTTGGAGCCAGGATTGTTGCTCATCTTCCTGAGCCTCCAAACGGTGCAGGAGGAGAGCTGGAGAGGATGTGGTGAAATCAGACTTGTTTTGCTGAGCTCCTGATCACAAGATATGCTCTCAGGGAAGCATTTCTGTGTTATAAATCACTTGGGCTTTTCAGGAGAAAAACTGTCTTTTTCCGGGATGGAGTAGTTTCTGGGATTTGGGGAGCAGAAAATGCACAGGAACGGGCAACTTTGGACTGGAAAGAGTGAAATTATGGGCATGGTGAGGTCCTTCCAAGGGGAAGTCTCTCATCTTGGATGGTGATATTGAAGAAACAAGCACTGGGAATTAATCCAAGGGCCACAGAAGCTGTGGCTGCCCCATGCCTGGAGGTGTCCAAGGCCAGGACGGGGTTTGGAGCAACCTGGGCTAGTGGAAGGTGTCCCTGCCCATGGTGAGAATGAGTTTTAAGGTCACTTCCAACCCAAATAATTCCAAGACTCTGTGAAATCTGCTGAGGGGAAATGGATGAAGGGGATACTGCAGTTGCTGCTCCCATCCCACCTGGAGGAGCTGGTGGAAGAGCAACATCTGCCTGCAGACCTGGAGCTGTGTGGGGGCAAATCCTAAGTCCTGAGCAGCCACTTCCAGGGTCTGAGGTGCTTCTCTGGTCCTTGTATATCTGTAGCAAGAATATTTTAAGTTGGGTTTCATGTGCCATTGTGCTAATTAAAGGCAGAGGGATTGGGAAAGCAATGGAACTCCAGGAACACTCGCAGCATTGAAGGCAGAGGGACTGGGAAAGCAATGGAACTCCAGGAACACTTGCAGCAGGTACTACCTGTCCTGCCTCAAGGGTCATTTTGTAATGAGAAGAAGGATGGCAACTTATCATCTCTGTCAGGACCAACTCTCTGGGTGTTTGAGTCTCTGCATCACCCTTTCAGGACATTATTCTCCATGGCAGGTACTCACGTTGGAATACTGGGCAGTAAATTTCCAACAGAGCCTAATTAAGCCACCCCTGGAGAGTCTGGGGAAGGAGCTCCACGTGGTGGGACAGGTTACATGTCCTAAGCAGTTACTGCCAGGCAAGACTGCAACTCACTGTGGGAGGAGATGCAGGAAGCCTGTTCTGGCAGTAAATCAGCCCAGGATGCAAATTCCATCTATTAAATTCCCTTTGATATATGGAATGTGAAGAAGAAGAGATGGGCACCATTATCTCCTCCACGTTGACGGGATCTGGAATCAAATCCCGCTCGTTCTCCCCAGGCAGGGGCCTGGGCTCATTATCTATTTATGGCCAGCAAACGTTTCACTTGGGTTGATAAATCGAGTATTGGTGGCAATAAAGTAAAGCAGCAGCTCCCCAACGTCGCAGGTTTATGGCTGAGCTCAAAATCAAAGCTTTAGCAATAAATGTTGGGAAGGGAGACCCTTCTCAGCCGCTCCCGGGACAACACGGGATGTGTGCTGGAGCCCCCAGGATGGAAGGGGGTTTGGGAGAACATGGAATGTGTGCTGGAGCCCCCTGGGGTTTGGGAGAACATGGAATGTGTGCTGGAGCCCCCAGGATGGAAGGGGGTTTGGGAGAACATGGAATGTGTGCTGGAGCCCCCTGGGGTTTGGGAGAACATGGAATGTGTGCTGGAGCCCCCCGGGGTTTGGGAGAACATGGAATGTGTGCTGGAGCTCCCTGGGGTTTGGGAGAACATGGAATGTGTGCTGGAGCCTCCTGCGGTTTGGGAGAACATGGAATGTGTGCTGGAGCTCCCTGGGGTTTGGGAGAACATGGAATGTGTGCTGGAGCCTCCTGGGGTTTGGGAGAACATGGAATGTGTGCTGGAGCTCCCTGGGGTTTGGGAGAACATGGAATGTGTGCTGGAGCCCCCCGGGGTTTGGGAGAACATGGAATGTGTGCTGGAGCCCCCTGGGCTGGAAGGGGGTTTGGGAGAACATGGAATGTGTGCTGGAGCTCCCTGGGGTTTGGGAGAACATGGAATGTGTGCTGGAGCCCCCCAGGGTTTGGGAGAACATGGAATGTGTGCCGGAGCCCCCGGGCTGGAAGGGGTTTGTGCCCCCTGTGTGAGGGAGGAGGGAAGAGAGGAGTGCTGGTGCTGAAGGAGGCAGTGCCAGGAGATGGAGGTTCCCCCACTGCCATCCCTGCTCTCCTCCAGCCTTTCGGGAGCAGCTGCTGGAGCTGGAAAGGAAAGTCCTGACGTGCAGATCAGTGGAGCTGCTTTTTCCACTTCCTTTTCCTTTTGTTTTCCTTTTCATTTTTCTTTTTCTTCCTCTTATTCTTATTTCTATTTTTTCCTTTTCCTTTTGTAATTTTCTTTTTTCTTCCTCTTCCACTTATTTTTATTTCCTTTCCCTTTTTTATTTTCCTTTTTCCTTTTCTCTTTTTCTTTCTCTTTTCCTTTTCCTTTTTCTCTCTCTTGTCTTTATTTTTATTTTTCCTCTTCCCTTTTTAATTTTCCTTTTCCTTTTTCTTTCTTATTTTTTCCTTTATGTTTTTTATTTTCCTTTTTCTTTCTATTCTTTTTCTTGTTATGTTTCTTTTTTCCTTTCAGCTTTTAATTTTCTTTTTCCCCTTTCTTCCTCTTATTTTTATTTTTCCCTTTTCCTTTTTTCTTTTTTTTTACTTTTCTTTTCTTCTTATTTTTCCCCTTTCCTTTTCTCCCTCTTCTTTTTATTTTTTCCTTTTCCCTTTTTAATTTTTCCTTTCCCCTTTCTTCTTATTTTTCTTTTCCTTTTTCTTCCTCTTCTTTTTATTTTTCTTTTCCCCTTTTTTCCTGCCTTCTTTTCTCCCTCTTCTTATTTTTTCCTTTTCCCTTTTTGCTTTTTCCTTTCCCCCTTTTCTATTTCTTCTTAATTTCCTTTTGCTTTTCCTTTTCCCTTTTCACTTTTTTCCTCTTTTCTTTTCCTTTTCCTGTTTCTCTTTCTTTTCCATCCTCTTCTTTTTTTTCTTTTTTCCTCTTCCTCCCTCTAATTTTTATTTTTCGCTTTCCTTTTCCCTTTTCTTCTTCTCCTTCCTTTTCTTTTTTCCTCAAGAACAAGTCATTAATTTTTACCCTTCCCTGACCATCCTGGGTTCCAGAACTTCCAGAAACTCTCCCAAAATTCCCGGCTCTGACTGCCCAGCTCAGCCACAGCCTCCCCATGACACCAGAGCTGGGGAGAACCATAAGCCCAACCAAAGCCTGGCTTAAGCAGGGCAGAGATGACCTTCCCCTCCTGCCTGGAGAACAGCTGTGGGCTCTGGGGCTGGTTCCATGGCACATTCCACCAGGACAATAATCCATGACAGGGAGCACAGGAGGAGACTCTTGGGTCTGGTGGGATTCTCTGGCTTGGCACCTCTTGGTGTGTTTGGAGGACCTGCCCCTCTCCTGTCCCTTCCCTGCCCAGCTCTGTGTGTGGAAGGAGCCAAAGGAAGGGGCTCTCCTGGTGGTGCCCCAGCCAAGGTGCCCTCAGGGTCCCACAGCTCGTGCCAGGAGGCCAAAACCCCTCTGCAAGGGGTGTGAGGTGCTGCTGTGCCCACAGCAGGTGACAGGGACGTGCAGGGGAGTCCTGCCTGAAACGCTGAGACCTTCCAAAAGCCCCTTTCCATCCAGAGAGCAGAGCTGAGACATTTGCCTGAGCAGCCACTGCCCCTCCTGCTGCTGCTCTTCGTGATTCTCTGGTGGTGGAGCCTCAAAAAAAGCCTCATGTTCCGACTCGTTTGGGGGAGACCCACAAAGCCAAGGAAGCAGCAACACCTCGGGAGGAGCAGAGATGGCAGCAAAGCTTCCAACTGATGGTGAACCTCATCACCCCTCATGGAGGAACCTCATCACCCCTCATGGAGGAACCTCATCATCCCTCATGGAGGAACCTCATCATCCCTCATGGAGGAACCTCATCATCCCTCATGGAGGAACCTCATCCCTAATGAAGGAACCTCATCATCCCTCATGGAGGAACCTCATCACTCATGAAGGAACCTCATCACCCCTCATGGAGGAACCTCATCATCCCTCATGGAGGAACCTCATCACCCCTCATAGAGGAACCTCATCATCCTCCATGGAGGAACCTCATCCTTCATAGAGGAACCTCATCGTCCCTCATGGAGAAACCTCATCACTCCTCATGGAGGAACCTCATCCCTAATGGAGGAAACTCATCCCTAATGGAGGAACCTCATCATCCCTCATGGAGGAACCTCATCACTCCTCATAGAGGAACCTCATCCTGTTTAGAGGAACCTCATCATCCCCCATGGAGGAACCTCATCATCCCCCATGGAGGAACCTCATCTTCCCCCATGGTGGAACCTCATCTTCCCCCATGGTGGAACCTCATCTTCCCCCATGGTGGAACCTCATCTTCCCCGTGGTGGAACCTCATCATCCCTCATGGAAGAACTGCCATGAAATCCCCGTGGGTTTGTGCTGCTGTGGTGGGCACTGATGCACCTGACACAGGACATCAAGACTGATATACCTGAGGTCAACATTCTCTTAGCATGGGCTGGAAGAGGTCCCTGAAGAGGTCCCTGAAGAGGTCCCTGAAGCTGCTGCTGCTGCAGGAGGTGCCCAGAATGGCTGCAGCCCCATGTCCAAGTGCTGCAGTCATCACTCACCTCTGAAACTTCTCACTCTCAGGCTACATTTGCTCATCTCCTCTTGTCCTTACACCAATATTGCTCTTCACCCGGAATGGCTTTTCTCTGTCCCGGGGTTGTCCCCTTCATCCTCCTGCCCCACAAATCCCCTCCCTGGGAGGGTGGGAGGCCCTGGCACAGGTTGCCCAGAGAAGCTGTGGCTGCCCCATCCCTGGAAGTGTCCAAGGCCAGGTTGGAGCAACCTGGGCTAGTGGAAGGTGTCCCTGCCCAGGGCAGGGGGTGGAACTGGATGAGCTTTAAGGTCCCTTCCAACCCAAACCATTCCCTGATTGATGAGCCAAGTCCTGCCCTTCTCTCTCCTGGCAGCCCCTCCACTTGCATCCTCCCAAACCCTCCTCACTTTTCACTCTGAGCTCATCCCTCACTGCTCAGGACCAGCCTAAGGCACCAAAACCTTAATTAACCTGCATTATTTAACGGTTAATTAAACAATTAACGCAGCATCTCCAGCCCCACACATCCTTCCTTTGGCACTGAAGGTGAGCCCTGCTGATGTCCTGAATTTCTGATTCCCTCCCACAGCAGAGAAATTTGTAGGGAAGTTGCTATTTTGCCAAATTCTTCCGACAACAAGGTCTCCCTGCTCCGGCAGGACTCGTGCGTCCCGGGAGAAGGGACGGAGCCACAGCCAGAGAGCGAAGCCGCTGGAATGCTGCTGTCCGCGCCAGCCTGCCCTCCGGTTAACATCCCGAACCATTCCCAGTCCCTGCTGCCAGCACTAAAAGCTGCTCCCGAGGAAGGATCCGGAGCGCTGGCAGTCGTTGTGTGGCGCATTTATATGGAAATGGGCTGTTCCCGCAGGTTTCGTGTTAGATGTGTTTGGGGACAGAACCACGGGAAGTGTCATTTCCACAAATCATTTATTTTATTTTTTTTTTCCCGGGGAAGGGAGAAAAACATAAAAATCTGCCAAATTATGTCGGAAAAGGACAAACAAGGCGAGACGCTCGGTTTCGAGGCAGAGCTGCTGTGTCAGGTTGAGCAGCTTCGCCCATTTGACATCCCCGCGTCCCTCTGAGCTGCTGGAGCTCCGGGGCCACGATTAAATCCCCATTTACGCCCCGTTTTCAGCTGGTTTTGGTGCTGCCGAGAGGACTCGGAGCTGGAACTTTTCAGCCCCCAGGTTGCAGTGAGAGGGTTTGATCCGGGGATGCTGAACTGTTCCGCTGGGATCGAGAGGAACCGAGGGAAATATTTTGACACTCGCAACTGGAAGACGTTTGGGGAGGGGGGGGACGTCGCCATTAGAAGGAAAACGTGGTTATTTTGACACTTCGTTGCAATTTGCAGCAAAAAGAAAAAAAAAAGGAGGAAAAAACCAAGCGTAAAATAGCAGATGGAGGGATGGAAATTTCCATTTTTTGTAGACAGAGTAGTTACAAGACTCACCAGTTCACTCGAGGACGTGTTATTTGCAGCTCGGAGATCAGTCAGTTTGTACTTTGGTGCCCGAACCTGCAATTAAGGGAATGAGATGACTGGCAAGGTTTGGGGGGGTGGGATGGCCTCTCTCATCACGCTGCTGAAAACCACGTGCTGGGGATTACTCTGCACTCGGGGGGTGGGGGCTACACCGGGATTACAACCTTTAGTATGGGGGGATTTACACCCTGTGAGTGATGTGAAACCATCTGAGGGTGGTCAGGGCACAGGGACAGCTCTGGAGGGATCCATTTCCCAGGAAATCGTGATTCTTCCTCATCAAGAAACCAAATAAAAATAATGATGGTTGTCCAGGCAGAGGGAAATCACCTGGAAATAAAGCTGCTGTGAACGGGGAGAAGGGATGAGCTGGGAAGGGAGAAGGGAGAGGTGTTGGGAAAGGAAGAGTTGGAGTGGGAGCAAAGGAGCTGAGGATGGTTTTTAGGATGCACATGGAGAATTTAGGACTTGCTGGGCTGGGTGGCAGCTCTGGCACCAGCCCTGTGTGTGCCCTTCACAAAAGTAATTAAAAAAAAATCATCCTTTTCCCTGATTCTTCCCATCTTGCTTCCCAGAGGAGTGGCCAGGGCACAGGGGTGGCTCTGGATGGATTGATTTGCCAAGGAATCGTGATTCTTCCTCATCCAGGAAGCCAAATAAAAATAATGATGGTTGTGTCTAACAGAGGGAAATCACCTGGAAGTAAAGCTGCTGTGAACAGGGAGAAGGGACAAGCTGGGATGTAGGGAAGGGAAGGACTGGAGGGGGAGCAAAGTGGGTGAGGATGGTTTTTAGGATGCACATGGAGAATTTAGGACTTGCTGGGCTGGGTGGCAGCTCTGGCACCAGCCCTGTGTGTGCCCTTCACAAAAGTAATTAAAAAAAAATCATCCTTTTCCCTGATTCTTCCCATCTTTCTTCCCAGAGGAGTGGGGGGGAACTGATGGGACAGTAATAGGGAAGCTGTGAAGTGCAGCTGAGAAATGTGAGGAAAGGGGGATGAATGGAAAGCAAACACACACAGACAAATCCCCCTTTCCCTACACAGCTCTGGAATGCTGGGATAACTCCGAGAGGTGAGTGCTGTGCTCTCAGCTCCCCTGGAACACAAATCCTCAGCCAGGGAAAAGCATTCCTGGCTGAACTGTGCTGAGAAAGCAGCTTCAGGCCCAGCTGCCCAAGCTGCTGACCCAGGACAGGGCCCTTCTGCCCCGAAATCTTGGCTGATTTGCTCCTTCCTCCTTGCTGGAATTTTTTCCCTGGCAATTCTTTCCAGCCTTGTGTCGTTTGGAATTAAATGAATGTTGTGGACACTCCCTCTGTGGGATCATTGGCCAAGATGTTTGTCAGGGTGACTGGATGGTTGGACAGGGCTTGGAGCAACCTGGGATTGCTGTGGAAAATTCCCTGCCCATGGGTGGAACGAGATGGGCTTTAAGGTCCTTTCCAACCCAAACCCTTCTGGGATTCTGGGATTCCATGGGTTTGGATGTTGATTCCTTCTCTCCCCTCGTTCACCTGCATGTTGTTCAGAGTCAAACATCATGGATGTCCAGCTGACAGAGTCTCCTGGCAGCAGCAGCTGGTCCTGCTGCAATCAGAGATGGTTCAGTGCTGCTCACAGGGGGAACAGGTTTGTGTGGAGATCTCCCTGTTCCCAGGAGAGATCTGGGAGAACCTGAGCCATGGAGAAGAGCCCTTGAGGCCCAGCCTGGCCTCCTTGGGAAGAAATGTTTCCTGAGGTTCAAGCCAGTGCCATCACCACCAAAAAGGGCCATTTTCTCCTCTCTGACATTTCTAATTTCTCTTCGTTTCCCCTTTTACCCTCTAATGTATTTCTGTGTCAGCTGCTGATGTTTGGGAGTAAAAGAAGATGCTACACAGTGGAAAGGGGAATAAACATCAGCATTTCTGACACCCCAGGGGAGAGGGAATCCATGTGCTTGGTTTCCTTTTGCCATCCAGGCTGGGCAAGGGGAAAGGCAGCTCTTTGACACCCACCCCCCTTATTATCTTTACTCTTCCTTTGGAAGACAAAACAGGGCTCTGCTTCTCTTGAGCAGGGCAGAACCTCCAGGTTCCAGCTGGAATGGCAGAGGTCTCACAGTTCTCCCGAGCCCCAGAACTGTCTTTGTTGAGAGATTTCCTCATGGACCACATCCACTCCCAGTCTGGAGCCGGGAGCATCAGTTGCCATGGAGACTTCTTTGGGAAAGTCATCTGGGGAAAGTGCTGACGTATTTTTAGCTTTGGGTAATGAAGTTGAACAGCTGGAGGTGAAGGTGAGGGCCAGCCAGGTGCCACAGGTTCATGGGCTGATGGCTGAGACCCCACCAGTGCTGCTGGGCTGGGACTGGGAAGGATCCTCAGGGCTGTGGCTCCACCAGGACAATGGAGGAGAAAGAATCACCCCAAAGAAAAGCTGCTAAGGAGGTGTTGTTACATGGGAAGATGAAGAGGAGGCACTGGCTGAGGTCAGAGCTGCTCATGTACAGTGTGTTCAGCCTATAAATAGCTCCCAATCTACCTCTGCACCAGTGCTATTTTATTTATAGAGTGATGAGGGGACAAAAAGCTCCATTTGGTGTCAGGAGTTGATTTGGGAAGGTGGTTCAGGCTTGGTCAACAGTTTAGGTCTCTGAGAGGAGCAGAGCAGGACCCCAAATGTGTGGGGTTTTCTCCTCTGGCTGAGGCTCAAAGGCTGCAGTGCTGTTAATGCACCCTCTGGAATCAGGGAGGGCACTCCAGGTGCTGGCATTCAGGTATCCCACAGAGATAGGATTTATCCCTGGCCCTTGGATCAGCCTAACTCACATGGAAACCCAGATTTTACTCTCTAAGATACTCTCTGGGCTCCCCAAGATATATTTGGTTCTTTTGCCTTCAGCTGTCAAAAGTTGATTTGAAAATTAATTGGTTTTGGTGTAATATTTACTGCACTTCAGCTTTCAGCACAGCACAGGGGAATAGATCTCCCTACAGCTGGCAGTGTCTGATGGGATTTGTTGCTGCTCCAAAGGCTCTCCACGTTCTGTGCCAACCCTTCCAGCTTTGAGCAGCCCCATCACCTTTTCCTGCCCAGCTCCCACCCGCTTGGGAAGACAGAGGGAAGAATTTCACCTTAAAGAAGCCACAGTTGGTGCAAAACTGAACCCAAAGTGGAGAGATTATAGATGTGGCCTGATATTCCTTGGAATTAAAAGGATCTTCCCTTTTTTTTTGTACCAGTGGGCTCTTTGGCTGGGTTAACAATGGGTCATCTCTCCTTGAGATAACCCAGCTGGGGGGAGGGTTAAGCAGCAGGTCCTGGAAGTGCCCTGGCCCATCCCCAGGGAATTATTGCTGGCAGAATAATTCCACAGAGCAGGCTGGAGGTGTCAGGGGAGGTGGGGAACCTGGATGGGAGGTGGTTTAGAAACAGCCTTTAAATAAATACCCTGGTAGCAAAGACATCAGCAGAACATTTCCTGGTGGGTTGTGACGCTCCTGACTTTCTCCCAGGAGGACTGAGGACTATCCAAAGCTTTCACTGCAGGGTCTGGTGTCCCCTGACCCCAGGGGAGGTGACATTCTGACAGGGAATGTTTCCTTGTCTGAGGCTTAAAGCCTGAACTACCCAGGGTGGGCCAAACATTTTCTATCCTCTCTTTCTTGAGAGAAAATAGAAAAATTATTCGTCAAAAAAAAACCTGCTGAATTTTCCCTCCCACTTCAGTGAAACGCTTTCACCTGAAGATGAAACTCTTCTGAGCAGAGTTAAGTCCCAGTGTGCTGATGTTTCCTATAAACATGATAAAGCATCCCATGATTTCCCCCCCAGGCATGGGGCAATCAGCACCTCTTTCCCTCCCCATTCCCAACCAAACCCTTTCAAGGAACAGGCTCCCAGCTGCCTGGAAGGTTCAAGTTTCTCTGTCTGGCATTTGCAACAGTCAGATTTGGGCAGCTTTGGGGTTGGGGCTGCAAGTTGAGAGGTCTGTGAGGAGCAGGAAAGGTGCAGAGACCTCGAGGTGGTGGATTATGGAGTCAGAGAATATCCTGAGCTGGAAGGGACCCATCCAGTCCAGCTCCTGGCCCTGCACAGGACCCCCCAAAATCCCACCATGTCCTTGGGAGTGTTGTCCAAACGCTCCTTGAGCTCTGGCAGACCCCAATGAGTCTCCACTCCCAGGAGTGGAGAGGGGCTGTTAAAGGCTGGAGGGGGATTGAACACAATTAAAAAGCAAAACAAAGTCAGATGTCAGAAGCTGAGCCAGGCTGGGGACGTGGGATGGAAGTGATTCCTTTGGAGCTGTCGGATTTGGAGTCATCTGAGGCTGTTTATTGCTGTAAAACTGGTATAAATCAGAGCAAAGTGAGATGGGAATTGCTCAGGGGGACAAGGGACAGGACAAGAGGGAATGGCCTCAAGTTGTGCCAGGGGAGGGTCAGGTTGGATATCAGGGAAAATTTCTTCACTGAAAGGGGGTCAGGCCCTGTCCCAGCTGCCCAGGGCAGTGGTGGTGTCCCCACCCCTGGAGGGGTTTAACAGCTCTGTGGATGTGGCACTTGGGGATGTGGGTTAGGGGTGGTTTGATGGTTGGACTTGATGGTCTTGGAGGGCTTTTCCAAGCTAAATGACTCAGTGGGTCTCTGCTGTCCCCTCTGCTCTCCGAGGTGCACCCGAGATGCACACACAGAGGTCTCTCTGTGTTAACAAACCACAATGACACTGCTCAAAACACCAAAATACACACCAGTAACGCTCTGAAAGGCAACCCAAGCTGCTTCTGTCCTCCCCATTTGCTGACACACTGCCCGAGGACTCCTCCACCATAACGACTCCTCCCTTCTTTCTTGCCCTTCACAGAGATCCGGGAGGCTTTCCGAGTGCTGGACAGGGATGGGAATGGCTTCATCTCCAAGCAGGAGCTGGGCATGGCGATGCGCTCGCTGGGGTACATGCCCAGTGAGGTGGAGCTGGCCATCATCATGCAGCGCCTGGACATGGATGGTGAGTCCTCACCGGGGTCCTGCTCTGCTCCTGGGGGGCGGGGGGGCTTTCCCAGTGCTCGTGGATTGGGCTCAAGTAATTTGTGGTCTCCAAGGAAGGGCTGGAGAGGAAGCTGGAGAACTTTTGCTTCCGCCACGGCCAACTCTGAGATGCCAACCTGCCTCTGAAGCAACCCATGGGAGGGAGCTGAAGCATCTTCATGTGACAGCTGGGACATCTGGGTGCAGACAGAGCAGGTCTTGCAACCTTTCTCTGCAAAGTTCACAGATCCCCAACAATCCCACCCTGTCCCTGAGAGCATTGTCCAAACCCTCCCTGAGCTCTGGCAGCTTTGGGGCTGTGCCCACTGCCCTGGGGAGCCTGGGCAGTGCCCAACCAGCCTCTGGGGGAAGAACCTTTGGCTGAGATCCAACCTGAGCCTGCCCTGACACAGCTCCAGCCATTCCCTGGCTGCTGTCCCTGCCCACAGGGAGCAGAGGTTGGAGCTGCCCCTCGTGAAGAAGCTGCAGACCCCGATGAGTCCTCACTCACACGAGGGGCTCTTAAAGGCTGGAGGGGGATTTAACACAACTAAAAATCAACCCAAAGTCAGATGTCAGAAGCTGGGCCAGGCTGAGGATGCTTGATGGAAGTAATTCCTTTGCTGCCATCACCCCCATGGAATATCCCACAGGGATCACTGAGGGCCAATTCCTGCCCCTGCCCAGGACACCCCGGGAATCCCAGTTGCAAACAGTCTTTTGCAAGGCTGTTGTCACCTTTCCCTTTGCATTCCTGGGCATCTTCTGACCCAGGGAGATGATCTGAGTGCCCAAGCAGGCAGAGCTGCCCAGCCCTGTGGCCCCAAGTGAAAGATCCTGTGGGTGGGAGCTGCTCCCCGTGGTAATGAAGTGTTGATGGGCCTGAGGGAGAAGTTTTGAGGGGTGGAATAATTTGGAGCAAAGTCCTGCTGTGAGAGCTCATCAAACAATTACTGAGTGGTAATAAAAGAAACAGAACCCACCATTAACAGGGAGAGGGAAATGCAGCATCAGGATGCTGGAGCCAGGGAGGATTTTTTAACAATCAGAGCTGATCACAACGAGCAGAACGTCTTTAAAATGTCCTTGGTCAGAGCAGGAAGGGAGACACAAAAGTGTGCAGGGACATTGGGATGCAGCTCCAAACTTCTCCCACCCTTCCAAAGGGGTGGAAACAGTGAAATGATGCCAAAGCAGAGCCCTGAAGGCAGCCCTGGTGTGGAGGGGGATCCTTGGAGAGCCAGTGAGACACCACAATCCTTGGGGAGAGTGTGGAGAGCAGAGAGCAGGGCAGGTGGGGGGATCCCTGGGGATCCCTGGATACCCCTGAGCTGCACAGGAAAACCCTGTTCAGCAGGGCAGGGAAGCAGGGGAGGGGCTCTCAGCCTGTGCAGGGTGTTCAGCATCTCCCCTAGACAGGCACAGAAACCCTGGCAGAGAAGATCAGCCGTGGAAATGATCTCATTCCTAAAAGAACGGGGGAAGAAAGAATCCATCACTTTTAAAAGCATTTTCTCCCAAAGTTATTGATTGTCCCTCGCTCTGTGCTGGCCTTTCCTGGCAGAGCAGGGCACGTCTCCTCAGGTTTTGCAAAGCCCAGACTCAGCCTGGTGCCAATTCCTGGGGTCTTTTACCGAAACTCGGAGCGTTTTTGGAAAAAGAGCTCCGGGGACTTGGCTCCCGGGTTTGATCCATCTCCAGTTATTCCCTGACTCTTGATCTCCCGGACTCGAAGCTTTGGCACTGTTTTGTACACGCTCCTGGCGTGCAGGGACCTGAAATGGGAGAGGTGGAGTCCAAACCTGCAGCAATGGAAGGTGTTCAGTTCCTGCTGGAGACTTTTCAGGAAGTGTTTTCTGCAGAGATGGGGTTGATCCTCCACCTCCTCCAGCTCAGCAGTTCCAGCAGCTCCAATCTGGGTGTGCTGGGGGGGTTATTGCTCTCCTGTCTCCTCTGCCTGTCGTGGCAGTGTCTGAGCAGAGGGTTTGGGGCTGCACTGATGTGAAGGTCAAGTGCATTAAAAAGAACCAGGGGAATGGGAAATTCCTGAGGCACTGAGCAAAGAGGGGAATATTCTGTGAAAGATTTACCTTGCCTGCAAATTGTATTATTGCTCTACAGCTTGAATTAATATTACATGGCTTATGGCTACTTTTGCTCTGATGGATTATCTTGATTTTTCTTCTGGGATTTAGCTTGAAATATGGAGTGAGAAGCAGGAATAGCTTCCTCCTCCCTCTCCCACTGTGATCAGCATCAGTCAGTAGCAGGGCTTGATCCCAGTGAGCTCCCAGGGGTGTTGGTTGTGCCTGGCACTCCCAGGGACAACCTGCCCCTCCTTCCCAAACATTGTTTGTTTCCTGTTGGGCTTTTCCTGTTGGGCTTGAGGGTTGCCAAACTTCTGCAGGGCTTTGGCTCAGCATCAGGAGGGTGGGAAGCTCAGATGGATGAAAGGTCACACTCAAGGAGGGTCAGGAAAGCTGGGGGGGGTTCAATGAACCTCCCTCACCTCTCCTGGCACCTGCCATGAATGATGATGTGACAGAGGGTAACGTGGCCAGACATCCATTCCCCCCCAGAACTGCTGCCAGGGTGTGCTAATAATGAGGTAATACAATTGGCAGGGCTTGAGATTTAATCTGAACCAGCCTGAGCAGACCCAGAACTTTCAGTGAAAACACAGAGTTTTCCTCAGTGAGTCCCTCAGGAGCGTGGGGGGGTTGCAGGATGGCAGAGGGGATGGATCTGCCACGGCTTGTTTGACTGGTGGGCTTCAAACTGAGCAGCCAGAGCTGCTCTGAGTTTGGTTTTCCTTGCAAACCTTATTTTCTGTGGGGAAACAGAGGGAGGCTGAGCCCTGTGTGGGTGAGGCTGAGGAGATGTTGGTGCTGTGGGACTGACAGGTTGGACACAGAGTGTTTGAAGAGGAGCAAATGCTGGAGTGGGGCTGTGGCTGAGCATGAACTGGGCTGACAAGAGCATTTTACACCTGGGTGTCACCTCCTGCCACAAAGTGCCCAGCTCAGTGAAGAGACTGAGGGGAGACCTCACTGCAGTTCCACCTTCCTGGGCAGGGGCAGAGGAGGGGCAGGGACTGAGCTCTGCTCTGGGGGGACCAGGGACAGCAGCCAGGGAATGGCTGGAGCTGTGTCAGGGCAGGCTCAGGTTGGATCTCAGCCAAAGGTTCTTCCCCCAGAGGCTGGTTGGGCACTGCCCAGGCTCCCCAGGGCAGTGGGCACAGCCCCAAGGCTGCCAGAGCTCAGGGAGGGTTTGGCTGATCCTCTGGGGCACAGGGGGTGACTCTTGGGGCTGGGCCTGTGCAGGGCTGAGGGTTGGACTCCGTGATCCTTGGGGGTCCCTCCCAGCTCAGCACATTCTGTCAGTCTGTGATAACACAGGATTGACTCTGGAGGTGCCACCGGCTGCTCAGTGACACCCTCAGAGCCTCCCCAGCAGAGCAGAAAGGAAGGGGCTTTCCATGATTCATCCCATTTAAAGGCAAAATGGAGTCAGTTAGAAAACACTGCTTGAAATAAAGCACAAACGACCATGGCACAGCTTGGATTTTGGCCAGGAGGTGTCAGATCACCTCTGATGCCTCCACAGCCCCCAGGGGCTGCCCCCAGCCCTCCCTCAGACAGGCCAGGCCAGCAGCCCCTTGGTTTGCCTGCAGAGAACTTCAGCCACTCTCTGAATTCTCTGCTTTGCTGAATGCTCTGATTTCCAGGGAATATCTAATTCTTCCAAATCCTCAGCAAAGGCAGGGGAGCACCACTGCATTCCCTAAAAACACCTTCTCCGTCTTTCCTTCCAAGTCCCTCTGCTGGGAGTTCAAACAGCATTTGGACAACATTCCCTGGCACAGGGGGGGATTGTTGGGGTGTCTGTGCAGGGTCAGGAGTTGGACTGGATGCTCCTTGTGGGACCCTTCCCTCTCAGGATATTCCATGATTTGGCAAGGTGTGCTTCCCCCAGGTGAACAGGGGCACAGCTGCCACGGGGGGAAAGAACAGTTGGCATAAAAAGATGAATTAGGGAGAAAAATAAGAACCTCCTTGGAAGATTTCAAGGTCTCCAGGGAAATCTTATAAATCGTCAGAATTCTTACAAATCATCAGAAACCCCCTTTGACGAACCACCGAGAGACGCCACGGTGGAAAATACCAAAATAGAACAGAAGGAAAAGGGATTTTCAGCACAAAAATGTTCCTTTTTTAGGAAGGGAAGTGAGGAATGGTGGTTCCATCACGTGCCAGGGCATGAGATTCCCATTAGGCCCAAGCTTTGTTTACATCTTGCTGGAAGTGGGGCGTGACTGGATCCCTGCAGAGGGTGGTTGGAGCCCCTGGGCATCTCTCCAGGGTGCTGGGCCTTGGAGGGACACTTTGTTTGCTTTTGGTCTGGAACCAGAGGTCAAATCTTACCTTTCTCTCCTTGATTTGCTTTATTCTTAGCCATAATTATGTATTGCATGAACATAAACATTGCAGGCTGGGAGAGGTGGGGATGTTTCTGTCTGCAATCTGGAGACTGACCTGGAATGTTCTGCCAGGAGGGGGGAATGTAAAATATTTAATCTATATTTCCGTGCTTGGAAAAAAAAAAGGAATTATTTGTAAATTCTTCCAATTGGCAGTAATGCTAATAAAAATGCAGAGAAATGGCACATTAAATGTGTTGCCTTATCTGGGGTGCCTCCACTTTAAGCAGAGCTTTTGCAATAAAATAGATGAATGTGTGATTTAAGTGTCAAACTCGTTCGTTACAACATGAGACACTTTTATCTGAGGAATAAAATAAGCACTCCATGTACTAATTAGAGGAGCAGCTGCTTTTCAGAACCCTGGAAAAATAACTTCAGGCTTCAAGAGGGGGGGGAAGAAAAAACACCCACCCCAGTGTATCAAATGATTGTAGTACAAATAGGAACTGCTTTGATCAAGCCAAAGACGAGCTGGTTCTCTGGGAGAACAAGGGACCCACCTGGTGCCTTTGTCACCTTCAGGGATGTGTCAGTGGGAGCAGCAGAATTACAGTGGTGACACCCTGGAAAACCAGGAATTAAAAGCCAGTTTAAAAGCCTGGATGGAATCATTAAGGTTGGAAAAGACCTCTAAGCCACATCCCCAGGGCTGGTGAACCCCTCCAGCACTGGGGATTCCAACACTGCCCTTGGAAAAGGGCAGCCTTTTCCAAGCCTTGGCAACCCTTTCAGCAAAGGCATTTTTCCTGATATCCAACCTAGACCTCCCCTGGAACAACCTGAGGCTGTTTGCTCTTGTCCTGCCACCAGACTGGGCGTGTTCCCAAGCTCTGTGAGGGAGCAGGGAACTGAGGAAGGGATGAGAACCCAGCAGGACGTTCATGGGGACCCTGGCAGAAGGGTTTGGAAGATGTGCAGCTCTCCCAGGTGGAGGTTTGGGCAGCTCCATGGTTGGAATGGGGTTCTGAAGGATTATTGTCATCTTTTGCTTTGCATGAGGGAACTTTCTCACTCTCTGCAACAGGAGGGGGGATCCAGGGGGGGTCGGGCTCTGCTCCCAGGGAACAAGGGACTGGATGAGAGGGAACGGCCTCGAGTTGCACCAGGGGAGGTTTAGGTTGGATATCAGGGAAAATTTCTTCATGGAGAGGCTTGTCCAGCCCTGACACAGCTGCCCAGGGTGGGGGTGGAGTCCCCATCCCTGGAAGTGTTCCAGGAATGAGCAGAGGTGGCACCCAGTGCTCTGGTTTCGTGGGCACGGGGCTGTTGGGTTGAAGGTTGGACTTGGTGATTTTGGAGGTCTTTTCCAACCTTAATGGCTCTGTGATTCCATGATCCTCTCTGGAAAGGGCAAAAATGACAGTGACACGACTGCAGGGTGCCAGGGGCTGGTGACAGGGCACTCCCAAGGTGTCACTGCTGGGTCGGGGTTTGTACAGAGACGTTGCTTTGCTTTGCCTGCACTTGCTTCCCAAAGAGAGGGAAGGGACATCAGAGCTGGGAGCTCCACTGGCAGTGTCACAGGGATGGGAGGATCAAAGGACATGCACTGGGACATCTGGAGAGAGAATGGGCCTCTCTTTTAAAAATTAGGTGCTGTGTCCAGCAGAAGGTGAGTTCCTTGCAGGCATTTCATGGCCAAACCATCAAATCACAGAATCATTAAGGTTGAAAAGACCTCCAGGATCCTCAAGTACAACCTTTGACCAATAAAATGTTTGCTTCTGTCCAGAAGATCAGCTTCCAGTGCCCTGTGTGGGACAGGCTGACATTCACAAGCTGAAAACATTTAATCTCTTCCTTTTGTGTCTCCCCCTCTTCTTATTTGGGTTTTCCTGTTTTTTTTTTTTCACTCCCATGAATGTTTCCTTGTGTTTCAACCCCTTAACGTGAAACTGTAGAAAACAGTGGAGGACCAGCAAACATTTCTGTGTTAAAATGCAGTTAATAGGAATCAGAGAATCCCAGAATGGTTTGGGGTGGAAGGGACCTTAACGCTCATCTCATCCCACCCCCTGCCATGGGCAGGGACACCTTCCACTAGCCCAGGTTGCTCCAAACCCCATCCAACCTGGCCTTGGACACTCCCAGGGATGGGGCAGGGAAAGCACAGACAGGTTGTTGCAGATGTTTGGTTTGTCCTCTGTGCTCAGAGCTCTCTGGTTATTCAGTGTGAGAACTGATGTCACAACACTTCAGGGGGTTGTCCTTTCCAGTGTGTTGCTGAGCTGAGAATCTTGGTCAGAGAGATGGATTTGATGAGACTTGTCTTTATTTATAGAGGCCACTTTCTTCCTGTCTGCTCTTATTTGGAAAATGGAGATTATCATATTATGTGTTCTCACTGAGGACAATGAAGAGTAATTACAGCTGCTGGTGAGGCTTGGCTGATGTGCAGCTCAGGACTGGGAAGAGGGGCATCAGGAATGTCAAATCCTGCCTTTGTTGAAGTGCCAGGATGGCTGAGGGCAGCTGTGCTGCATGGACAGGACAAAGGGAAACCCTGGGCTGCAATCCCACCCCAAAGCCTGTCCATCCTGTGCTCCAGCAGGGCAGAGTCCTGTGCTCTGGGATCCACCTCGTGCCCTGTGGTTTGTTTGCACCCTTGTTTAATTTTATTTACTCTTTAAAACACAGTGCCCCCGGGATGATGATTTTGGCTTCACAAGACGTGTGTGCCACAGGGAACACACCTTGTCTGTGTTTTAATGAGCCTGTGACTTGCTGGTTGTCTCAGAGCTGTCTGGTAGCTGCTATGATCCTCACTCAGCTCTCTGCTCTTCCCAGGGCCCAGGGAGCCACTTTAATTAAAGTCCTGGGTAGTCAGGTCGTGATTTTGCTCCTCTTGATCCATCTGACAAAGAGATCAACTGGTGACAAACTCTGCAAAGAGCTGCAAAGGAACCCTCTCGGGTCTGGGTGCACAGGGAGAGGGTTTCAGGGATGTGGGAAGGCAACGAAGTTGGGGAAGGGCCTTGAGAGGAAGGGGCTGAGGGCACTTGGTGTGTCCAGCTGGAGAAGAGGAGACTGAGGGGAGACCTCACTGCAGGTACAGCTTCCTGGGCAGGGGCAGAGGAGGGGCAGGGACTGAGCTGTGCTCTGGGGGGACCAGGGACAGCAGCCAGGGAATGGCTGGAGCTGTGTCAGGGCAGGCTCAGGTTGGATCTCAGCCAAAGGTTCTTCCCCCAGAGGCTGGTTGGGCACTGCCCAGGCTCCCCAGGGCAGTGGGCACAGCCCCAAGGCTGCCAGAGCTCAGGGAGGGTTTGGCTGATCCTCTGGGGCACAGGGGGTGACTCTTGGGGCTGGGCCTGTGCAGGGCTGAGGGTTGGACTCCGTGATCCTTGGGGGTCCCTTCCAGCTCAGCACATCCTGGGATTCTGTGGGTTGGGGGCAGTGGGGGCTCAGGGTGGCCGTGCTGGGGGCACATCACACTCAGCAGGCTCTGCAGAGCCCTTCCCTGCAGGACAGTCTCATCCCAGGGCTGGGAATTGGGGCATCCTGCAGCTCCCCAGGGCTGGCAGAGCTGATGCTGCTGGGCAGGTGTCTGATGGATATTTATTTTTTCCTGCAGTCACTGTTTCCCTTGGACTCTTCCTCCACTCACAGCATCCTCCTTGTTGCAGTGGCTGTGCTGGAGCAGGGGACACGTCCCCCTGTGGAGGCAGAGCCCTTGTCCTCCTCCATCACTGTCTCCCAGGTCAGCTCCCAGACAGGCTCCCCTTGGGCAAACACAGGGAGTTAATAGATCTTTCTTTTTAATGGGAAGCAAACAAGTCCTGTGCAGCTGCTTCCTCTGCCCTGCCAGACAAGGCAAAGTGCTGTCAGAATAAGTAACTCTCAAGGTCCTCTGCTCAGTGTTGGATGGATAAACCTCCTCACACCCCCCCCCAGCTCCATCTCTCTGGGCTCCGATGGAGCCTTCCAGCCCCCATGGAAATTTTCTCCTCCAGGAATGTGTGTCTGTGTTTGTGAAGCTTTTCTGTGGACTTGTCAGCAAAGCAGAGCAGCCAATTCCAGAGCCCCTCCAAAAACTGTGGGACTGGAGGGGTCCCTGAGAGCCCAGCTGGCTGCAGGGGAGATGTTTCATCCTTTCCTTCAGATCCAGTGAAGCTTTTCACAGAATTCCAGAATGGTTTGGGTTGGAAGGGACCTTAAAGACCATCTTATTCCACCCCCTGCCATGGGCAGGGACACCTTCCACTAGCCCAGCTTGCTCCAACCTGGCCTTGGGCACTTCCAGGGATGGGGCAGCCACAGCTTCTCTGGGCAACCTGTGCCAGGGCCTCCCCACCCTCACAGGGAAGAATTTATTCCCAATATCCCATCTATTCCTGCCCTCTGGCAGTGGGAAACCATTCCCCCTTGTCCTGTCCCTCCATGCCTTGTCCCCAGTCCCTCTCCAGCTCTCCTGGAGCCCCCTTAGGCCCTGCAAGGGGCTCTCAGGTCTCCCTGGAGCCTTCTCTTCTCCAGGTGAACCCCCCCAGTTCTCCCAGCCTGGCTCCAGAGCAGAGGGGCTCCAGCCCTTGGAGCATCTCCATGGCCTCCTCTGGACTCATTCCAATGGATCCACATGTTTCTTGTGTTGGGGTTGTTGTTTTTGTTGGCTTTTTTCCCCTCTAAAGAGTCATTTTAGCTGTGGGACGTGTGGCAGAGCTGGTGGACAGTAAAAGGGTGAAGGAGCAAGAAAAATGAGAAAGTCTATTTTTTTACAGCTGTGCCTGGTCAGGGAGTATCAAAGACCTTCTGTGAGTGACTCCGGGAATTCCAAGGGAATTCCAGCAGGACTTTTGGGAGATGGGTGCTCGTTGTCATCATTCTCCATCCTGGGCACTGATTGCCCATCCCTGTGTGGCAGGAAGGGAGGTCTGGCAGCCTCCTTTGGGGACATCCAGGACACTCTGTGCCTCAGTTTCCCCTTTAAAAAAAAACTGTGTCAGCACTGCAGTGGAGCTTCACCTCCTCATTTCAGCCCATTCCATGGGTGCCCATAATTCAAGCTGTTTTCCAAGTGGGAAGTTTCAGGAAAGCCTTGCCGTGCTCGGAGCCGGAGTTAGGGATTGTGGCTGGAATTAGGCAGAAAGTGTGGATGCTGCTGGGGGAAGGGGCAGGCTGTGGCTCTGACCCGAAAATCTTTGAAACCCAAACACTCGTCTGGGAAATATCCTGTGGCTGGAGCCTTTCCCTGCACATCCTCTGCATCACTGCAAGGCTCGGCAGCAAGAGCCCTTCCCAGACTACATTATCCGTGCCCGGGTTACGTGGGCACAGCAATGACACAGCCCGGGACAGAGAGGCACTGCAGGGAGCTATTAAGGGAATAAAAATAAACAGGAGTGTTGTGTGTGCCTGGGCCCCGAGCTGCAGCAGACTCGCTCATTAACTTTAAATATATCACCTACCTGCACTCTGGAGGTCAAACCAGAGCGAAAAAAGGGTGTGAATACTTAGGAGTCTCCACACAGCTGGGTTTGGGTGTGTGGTACCATGGCAGGGAGCTTGGAAAGAGGGACAACCTGAGCACCCTGAGAATGGCCAGGGAAAACATTTAATTAGGGAGCAATCAGGCCAGATTATGCAGGCTCCCACTTTAATGCCCAGGGCTCTGAAAGCCCAGTCTAAGCCTGTTGTTCCCTTGGGTAGAGGCAGTGCAATCCATGCAGGTTTCCCCCCCTCTCCTTTTCTTCCCTCTCCTGCTGTGATCACCCCTGGAATGGCCAGGGAAAACATTTATTTAGGAAGCAATCAGGTCTGATTATTTTAATAAACAAGCTCTGAAAGCCCAGTCTAAGTGTGTTGTGCCCTTGGGTAAGGGTGATGCAATCCATGCACGATGCAATCCATGTACGATGCAATCCATGCATGTTTTCTCCCCTCTCCTGCTGTGATCATCCCTGGAATGGCCAGGGAAAACACTTATTTAGGAAGCAATCAAGCCTGATTATTTTAATACACAAGGCTCTGAAAGCCTAGTCTAAGTTGTGCCCTTGGGTAGAGGCAAAGCAATCCATGCACGGTGCAATCCATGCAGGTTTTCCCCCTCTCCTTTTCTTCCCCTCTCCTGCTGTGATGATCCCTGGAATGGCCAGGAAAAACACTTATTTAGGAAGCAATCAGGCCTAATTTTAATACACAAGGCTCTGAAAGCCCAGTCTAAGTGTGTTGTGTCCTTGGGTGGAGATGCTGCAATCCATGCACGGTGCAATCCATGCAGGTTTTCCCCCCTGTCTTTTCCCTTCCCTCTGCCTTTCTTCAGCCCAATGAATATTTAATTACATCCTCCAAGGGAGCCACTCCAACAGGAGATTTTTGGACAGGGATTGACTGAGGGCTGAGGGCTGGCTCTCCCATGGGGAGGGGGGTGAGGTGGGTTCACGCCACTGCTCCTCCAAGCATTTAATTATTCCTTCAAAGCACAAAGACAGGAGAGTTTGCAGGAGGCTGCTGCTCCCTGGGATGTGGGGATTTGCAGCCCTCTACTGGGTCCTACTCCCCTGCCTGGCAGACTCCTGTGAGGGTGGATTCTGTGGGCTCAGGACAAGGCAGGACAGGGTTCAGGCTTGGTGTCAAAGTGCAGCTGGGGGTAATTTGGGCTGTGGGGCTGGAGTCTCCTCCCTGGGGAGATTCCAGACCCCTCTGGACACAATCCTGTGCCCTGTGCTCTGGGCTGGCCCTGCCTGAGCAGGGAGGTGGGACCAGTGACCCACTGGGGTCCCTTCCAGCCTGACCCACCCTGGGATTCTGTGGGATATGGTGATGGCAGAGCTCTGCCTGTGTGTGTCCTTCCTCACATCCCCCAGCAAAGACAACCTTCCCTTCTTCCCATCAAAGGGGGCTGAGGGAAGATGAAATCCTTTGTCTGGAGCTGAAAACTCCTCAGCTTAGAGAGAGGGTTGGGATTTTCTGCCCTCAGCTCTTACACACCAGTGGAGAACCAGCAAGGGCAGCTGATGGCACTTGGAACTTCTTTGTCCTGGGGATCTGGAATCACAGCCCCAGTAGGAATGAACTGGTGTTGAAGGGAAGTAGTTTAGGAGAGTAAATCCCCTTTCAAAAGTGCTGGAGGCTCTTTTGTCTCCCTCTGACTTGTGTGTCCAACTCACAGCTGGCTTCATAGAGGGCAGTGGTACCTTTAAAGCTTTCTGTGGATGTTGAATCACTTGTGATTTTCTTTTTTCTGCATCCTTTTTCACCCTTGAAAACTTCCTGACAGGAGGGGGGAGCTGGGGAGGGTCGGGCTCTGCTCCCAGGGAACAAGGGGCAGGATGAGCAGGAAGCGGCCTCAGGTTGTGCCAGAGGAAGTTTAGGTTGGGTATTAGGGAAAATTTCTTCCTGGAAAGGGTGGTGAGGCACTGGAAGGGGCTGCCCAGGGCAGTGGTGGAGTCCCCATCCCTGGAAGTGTTCAAAAACCATGGAAATGGGGCCCCTGGGGACATGGTTTAGTGGTGAACACACCAGTGCTGGGGGAACTGTTGGGCTCCATGATCTTGGAGGGCTTTTCCAACCTTAATGATTCTGTGATGCTGTGGGTTTACTTGGAAAACCTCATGGGCATTTTTCAAAGGAGCAGACACCCCTTCCTGGGGTGGGCAAGTACAAAGCAAATTTCTCTGGGCTGCAGGGTCTGGAAGAGCTGGAAAGCCCTGGGTTTCCCAGCTCCACACTGCTCTTCCTGCTGCTCCATCGTCTTTGGTGCCCCGAGAATCACGGAGTGCTTTGGGTTGGAAGGGACCTCAAAGATCATCCAATTCCAACCCCCTGCCGTGCCCACACTTGGAATAAATGTGTTGGACACTCTGGGGGCCCAGCAATTCCCTGCTGTAACTCTGTGGAGCTCCATGGGAGCAGCCAAACTGGGCTCCCAGCACGGCAAACGTTCTGCAAGGTGGAATTGTCCCCAAGGCCTTTCTGCACCCCCTGAGCAAACAGTGCACAGGGTGACTTTGGCAGGTCCATGACGCCTTGCTGGCCAGTTTTTGGTCACTGAGAAGGTTCCCAGAGCCCCCAAAGATGTTGCTGGGTGCCTTCAGCATCCTTTTTCCATGGTGGAGCAATCAGGCTCCCACTATTGCTGTGGCTCGTTGTCATTCCTTCTCATTATCACCTTTGCCTGGTTTTTGTGACAACTGGGACAGTGGAGCCAACCTTTGTGGTAACTGGGAGCACAAGATGAGCCCAACATCCCCGTGCTGAGGGGCTGGGAGTGCTGAGCAGATCTGAGTTGTCTGTGCTGATGTGGCCAGAGATGTTCTGAGTCATCCTTTAGTCATGCCGTGGTTGTCACCCTGCCTGGGACTCTTTGACATCAATGCCAGGAGTCAGAGGAAGCATTGCCAAGGAGAAAGATGTGAGGGCAGGACTGTCAGGAAATAAATAAGTGGTTTGGGTGGGTTAAAAGCAGGGGTTAAGCTCAGCTCTGGTGCTTTGCTCAGTGCCCACACAAGCAGTCCCTCAGCTGACGGGCAGTAACTCCTGTGCCATCCTGCCTGGAACCCCTCTGGCCCTCACCCCCCTTGCCATCTGCCAGTCTCCCCTGTCCCACTGGAGCCACCCCCCTGTGCCTCAAGGTTTCTCTGCCCTCCCAGGTTGTAAGGACGTTATTCCCATGTTTGAGTGACTTGGAATCATGGAATCATTAAGGCTGGGAAAGACCTCTAAGATCAACAAGTGCAGCCACTAACCCAGCACTGCCAGGCCCACCCTAAACCACGGCCCTTCATCAGCCAGGGACTTCGGGGGGACTTGGGTTTGTAAACCTCATCTGCATTTGTAGCTGGGAGCAGGGAGAGGAGAACAGAGACTGTCACTGGGCTGTCACTCCATCCTGGCTGGAGCTGTTCACCTGCTTGTGCCCCCTCTGTCCTCACCAGGGGTTTTCCTGTCCGTGTTTCCTTCAGTGTGGGTTTGGGGGCAGAAGGTGGGGGAGGATGAGAGCACCACACTCATCACACATCCCGGGGGGGTGGCAGGGCCAGGGGGGGTGTTCTTGTTCAGGGCTTGCAGGATGGCTCCTGGGGAGGAGCAAGGGAAGGTGAGAGAGCACAGACAACATACCTGCTCCAGCCTGGTGTTTTCCTGCTGTTTTCCTCCCCTTCTCCCCACTCCTTAAATCCAGCTCAATGGTAGTTTGTGAATAAGTCACACATGGCTCTGAGCTCTAAATATCAATGGCTTGGGAGCCAGGGAATGGCTGGAGCTGTGTCAGGGCAGGCTCAGGTTGGATCTCAGCCAAAGGTTCTTCCCCCAGAGGCTGGTTGGGCACTGCCCAGGCTCCCCAGGGCAGTGGGCACAGCCCCAAGGTTGCCAGAGCTCAGGGAGGGTTTGGCTGATCCTCTGGGGCACAGGGGGTGACTCTTGGGGCTGGGCCTGTGCAGGGCTGAGGGTTGGACTCCAGGATCCTTGGGGGTCCCTCCCAGCTCAGCACATCCTGGGATCCTGTGAGCCCAGGAGAGCAGCACATCTGTGGGCACAGCAGAGGAACGTGGGGACGTGTGTGGGGTGTGATTTGCCTCCAGAGCAGAGTGGAGAACAGATGCTCAGTAAGCATCACACATCAGCTGGTACCACCCTGGGTGTGACGAGGAGGAGGAGGACGAGGAAGGTGCCTTTGGACTGTGCCCAACACAAATTTCGAGCTGGGTGCTCCCAGGATCTGATGGGATGTGGGTATTGGGCACTGCCTGGTGATGCCATGGCTGTGGAAAGCACCCCTGTGTGTTTTCTCATTGCAGACTCGGAACCTGTGTGTAGCTTTTTGTATTTCTCTCCTGGCAGTTAAACAGGGCAAAAGGGATTTTCAGACAAAATTGTGATTTCTCTGTCTTGATATTACGATGTTGCTGTCTCCTGAGATCCTGATGGCAGGAAGGTTTGTTTTCTGCAGCTTGAAATGAATGTTAAAGGGATATTTCTACCACCTAAAGTGTTTTGGGGTCTGGCTTCCTTGCTAGTTAAGAGTTTTAATTGAAAAAGAAGTCAATAATGGGATAATGCATCTTTTAATGGCATCTTTCTTCTGAGGTTGTGGCAAATGCCATAATTAAGCTGATAATTAAAGCCTGTGAAGTTAGTTATGATCCCTGGCAAAGGCCCAGGGGAGTCAGGAGCAGGGTCTGCCTGTTCTGAGTCAGACAGGGAATCCAGCAGTCCTGGCCCCTGCTTTCTCATGAGTCATGTGTGGGATGAAGTCCTGCCTGTCCTCTGGGGTGAAAGGACGTCGTAGAAAACACAAACTGAACGTCTCAGAGTTTGGGGGTTGCACGTGCACAGCCCAGATCTGTGCAGGGCCAGGTACAGGAGCCTCTTTGAAGTGCAAATTGTTTTCCCGCTAATCTCGAGCAATCAGCATCCCAGTGCATCCATGGGATGGGTTCATCAGCATCCCAGTGCATCCCAGTTTGCATCCATGGGATGGATTCATCAGCATCCCAGTGCATCCCAGTTTGCATCCATGGGATGGACTCGTCCCTGGCTTTCCCAGGGAGCGCTGGGTGTGATGTCAATCCCCCAGCCCCCCCTGTCACCTGCATTCCCTCCCCAGCTGATCCCACGGGCTGTGACTGATCCAATCCCGCTCCACGCCGTTCCCAAGGGGGAGCAGAGGGAACACACCTTTCCACAGCCCAGAAATGTTTTAAAGAACAGCTTTCCAAGGCATGGGGTGCCCACCCCTTTCCTTTCCTGCTTAATAAGCTGCCCTAGAAATGCAGAAATGCTGCAAGGGCTCAGCCCTGCAAAGCCCTGAAGGTGTGAGCAGCTCCAGCAGCGAGATGGGATCTCTGGGCATGTTCCAGGATCAAAGGCACCACGAATCCCTGCTGGGCTTCTTCCAACGGCTCAGCCCCAGGATATTCCCTGCAGGCAGAGCCCCCCCTGACTGGAGATCACTATCCTGGCAAACAGTCCTTTGACTCTGCTTATTTCCTGGGAAGATAAGGAGGGATTTCAGTGGGTGCCTCTGCTCGGATCAAGCACCTGAGACGTGATAAAGAGGACAGAGTGTGGTGCACGAGGGGCTGCAGGGGCTGCAGGCAGGGGGGCATTTTAACAGCAGCCCTGGCATTGATCTGCTTCAGTGTGATGCTTGAAGACACTTCTCCCACCTGATGATTTAATCTGTTTTAATCTCATGGTTTAAGACACTTCTCCCACCTGATGATTTTGCAACAGCAGCTGCCTGGAGAGGTGGGTGCAGTCAGGTCGGGTTGTAAATGTGAATAAAACACAACTGCAGCTCTTGCAGTTGCTGATTCTGTTTCCAGACTTGGAAAAGGGCAAATATATCCACTCACTCAATAATGTGTAGGCAGGTGTGCCCATGGACTGAGAGGTTTCAGAAGATTAAATACTTGCAGAAGGTCTAGACATTGTTGAGACAAACTGGTATTTTTAAGACCCTTCAGCAGGCAGGAATATCCCTTTTTTTGCCATTTTCTTTTTCGTGGCAGAAGTTCTTGGAGAGAAAAGTAACCTTGGATACAATTCCTTCTCCAAACAGCCCCGTGCCTGTTTGGAGCACATGCAAGGGCTCAGGGCTGCAGCAGCTCAGCTCATTAGTGGCAGGAGCAGCCTCCTCTCCCTGCTAAAGGCACTGCCTGCCGAGCACTCCGGGCTTCCCAGAGCTCCTGGAAAGCTGGGATGGAATGCCTTGTGGATTTGCAATGGTCTGGCTCTCTGCTCTGTGTGGACTCCCTCCCTCTGGAGGATGGGGCTGGCCCTGTAAAAGTTTTGCAGAGCCACGTTTGGCAGCCAGGAGGGAAGAGCCCTGGACGTGCTGCTGCCTCCTGTCCTTCTCCAGAGGGGCTTTGGGAGAAGGGATTGGCCTGCAGGCTCTCCAGAGCTGGGAATGACCTGTTCAACCCTAGGCTGGTCCTGTCTTCAGGTGTGGATGGGCCACATCATCCCATATTCTTTGGGATATCAAAGGATTTGGGTCTGGAGGCTCCATGGAGTTGATGTGGAGGTGCCATTCTTTGGGAATATCAATGGATCTGGGTCTGGAGGCACCATGGAGTTGATGTGGGAGGTGCCATTCTTTGGGAATATCAAAGGATCTGGGTCTGGAGGCACCATGGAGTTGATGTGGGAGGTGCCACAGTGGGTCCTTGATGTGCAGCAGATCCAGAGCAGCAGGTTGGACATTGGCACTCAGGGATAATTCCTTGATAACAGTGAGGGTGGTGAAGCACTGGCAGAGGTTTTCCAGAGAAGCTGTGGCTACCCCATCCCTGGAAGTGTCCAAGGCCAGGTTGGACAGGGTTTGGAGCAGCCAGATCCAGTGGAAGGTGCTCTAGATGAACTAGATGGCCTCTAAGAGTCCCTTCCCAGCCAAACTATTCCCTGCCTCCATAATTCCATGACGTTTTTCTTTCATTGCAGGGGATGGCCAGGTGGATTTCGATGAGTTTATGACCATCCTGGGCCCCAAGCTGGTGTCGTCGGAGGGCAGGGATGGCTTTCTGGGGAACACAATAGACAGCATATTCTGGCAGGTAAGTCAGCATCTCATTAAATGCAACTTTAACCAACTCTCAGCAGCTTCCAGAATGGGTTTGTTGGGGAGAACACGATGTTTTCCAAGTGGGAATGGCACTGGGGTCTGCTGTGTGTGTGTCCTGTGTGGGAGGAAGGGAAAGCCCTTCCTGTGGATGGATGGAGTTGGACACCACAAATCATCCACATATTTGGGCAACATCTTTAGCAGCATTTTGGAATTCAGGTTTGGAAGAGAAAAGGAATTTTTCCTGATGAGATTTTGGAGTTGGGAACCTTGAATCTTTACAACTGTGTCACTGTTCCACATCCCTGGGCTGTGGTGGGGGATGCTCCCTGTGGAGCAAAGTGTGCCCAGGAGATCAGGTCTCCCTGGTGCTTCTGGGGTGAATCCAGTGCCCAGGCTGAGGGCTGGGTTGGCACAGGGGATGTTTTACCCTGAGAGGGGGTTTGAGCTGCCAGTGGGAGCTGCCTTTTGTCAGCCTTGCAGTGAGATTTCCAACAGCATCAGAGCTTCCAGGAAAAGCAGTGCAGGCTGTTATGGCAGGGATTAAACCTCTCCAGACCCACAGTGCTGCACTTTTCTTGCCAATGGATTAAATGTGTGGCTTCCTGTGAGATTGCTGCTCATTTCACTGGCCATCAACAGCCTTTGCCTGCCCAGACACTTCAGCTGTGACCAAGTTCACAGGAATCACGAGAGCCAAACCTGGAAATGAGCATTTCTGTCTTCTTTTACTGCCCTCCAGCACAGTCCAGACTGAACTGGGTGGAGCTTTCTAAAAGTATTTTTAAAGTCTTTTAAAAGCTTGTTGCTGGCACGTGACAGAAACAACCCGGGAAATCCTGCTCTGGATCCCAGGATTTGGTTGTCAAAGCAAGAGTTTGATGGGGGTGAAACCTCTGGTGTGTAAGCATCTGGGGGGGAGGTGAGGGCTGGAGGACACCAGGAAGGGCAGGACTGGGAGAACCAGGAATGTTTTGTACCTTGGGAGCCTCATCCCAGCACGGGAGAGCACCAGGGAGGGGAGGAAGCACCATCCTGTCCCACTGAGCCTTCCAGGCTCCCCTTCCAGCCCCTTGCTGGAGCTGCTGGGAAAGCCAAGCTCGTGAGCTGAGCTCTTGGATGGGGAGGCAGAACAGTCTGGAGCCCTCTCTGAATTCTCCTGGTGAAGCTGCTGCTGGTCAGTGCCCCTCCAGCCCCTGGGGATGCCTGAGGTGGCTTTGCCCAGAGGAAGAGGGGCAGGGGGGGAATGGGAGCTGTGGATTTGGAGCAGCAGGATCCTGGGCTCAGCTTTCCCTGCCCCAGGGACCTTGTGCCCCCCCAGCTGGGGTGGGATGAGGGAAAACTGAGCAGAGACTCCAACAACCAGCCCCTCAGTGGGCAGGGACAGCCCTGGGGGGTCCCTGCAGGAAACAAAGCCCTGACTGAATCCCACCAGCCTTGGGAAACAATGGTTGTGATCTTCTCCTTGTAAGGGTAAAAATACACCTCTTTCCATACCACTTCCCTGGATTTCAAAGCCTTGGAAGGGAAGGCTTCAGCTCAAATTGCTTTTCTCCTGGGATAGGAGTGAAGATTGCAATCCTTTTGCTGCTTTTTCCCAAAGAAAAAGCAAGGAAAATTCACATAGGTGTCACTCAGGGAGCAGATTCCCTCTTCCCATTCCTGCCTGGCTTTACCCAAGGCATCTGCAGGGCCATAAGTCACCTCATCTTTGAGCATTTATGGCTCTGCATTGTCTCCAGTGGGATTCCTGATGGGAAACAAAGCCCTTTCCAGCATCAGGGCTTGGCTGTGCTTCCCACATCCCCTTGACGTGCAATCTTCCCATTCTCTGGGAAGGAATGGCAGGGAGAGGGGGCTTGGGTTGCTGCCAGAGCCCTTCCCCAAGGAGGAGGCAGTGCCCACGAGCTGTGCCCAGGGCAGGTGGCACAGGAAGGGACAGCCCTGCCTGGGGTCACCTGGGTGGGCAGTGCCAGCCTGAAACCCCACCCCAAAGCCACAGGCAGCAACAGGCACCTGGGAGAGGCTCTTCCATCAGTCCCAAGGGGACAGAGGATCCACCTTGGCATCCAGAAAGTGCCTTCCCCTCTTCCATGCCAACAGCTCTCACGGGTTTGGCTCTCGGGGTGTTTTTGCTGAGGGTCCCACTTTTAGAGTGGGGCACTTCTGTGCCAACTCAGTTCCAAACATGCCTTAAAATCCCTTGAAATAGTGTAATTACAGAGTTAAATAACAAACAGCAGCAGAAAGAGGGAGGAATTCAAAGGAACAGGCCTGGAGCTGCATTTGCAGGTGAAGCCGGGAGGGAGTTGGTGGGACAGGGGAAGGTGGTTCCAGAGGGAAGGAGCTGAAGAGGGGATGGATCTCACACCAGCAGGAGGACTACAGGAGGTGGGAAAGGGGTAGAAGCAGTGGAAGAATAGGAAGGAGAGAGAGGAATCATGTGTGGAAAGGGCAGGATTGAAATAATCTGCATCCCAACTCCCATGTGTTGCCCCAAGAGCAATGGACAGCCTGGGAGAGGGGGGATTCAGCCAAGGCCTGAGCTTGGACAGGTAGTAGAGCCATGGAGGGTCTCTATACATCCCTCAGATGTATTTTCCCTCCTTGCTTTCCCCTGTGGGATTTCCAGAATTGTTCAGACTCTCTGGACTCACAGGAAGGTCTGAGCTGGGAGGGACCCCCGAGGACCATCGAGTCCACCCAGGGGATTGAACCCTGAGCTTGGCTTTGTGAGCACCAGGTTTTACCCAGCTGAGCTCATCTCAGGCTCATCCCTTAAACTGAGTCCTATCAGTGTGTGTTTAGGGCATCCTGCTCTTGCTTTCCCAGGAAGGAGTGATGTGTTCTGCTCCACCTGGAATGGCTCTCCCTGTTCCCTGCACAGGGTCAGCAGGTGTTTGAGGGGAGGCAAAATTCAGCCCTGCAAATACACCAATGAGACATCAGGAGAGGTGGGGAAACATGGACTATTTTCCATCCCAAAAGTCCATCATTTCCCCTGGGAGATGCAGCTCCCACCGAGCCCCTTCTGGAGAACATCCCCAGGTGCTCCTGCTCTGTTTTCCAGAGGGTTTTCTCACCCTCTGTGCAAGTGGAAGTGCTATTTACCCAGGCACAGACATCTTTCACTGTCTCAAATGTTTAAGACACTCTTAAACCATCTTAAATGTTTCTTGCACAGACCTGGTCACCCTTAGCCAGCCCTGGGCAGGCAGGGTGGGAGTCAGGAGGAGCTGGAGGGCTGGAAGCAGCCAGGGAAGGCCTGGTTTGGGGCAGACCCCCCATGAAAAGCCTGCAGCATTGATTGCAACCTCCCCTTTGGCTGCTTCCACCTTCATTCAGAATGAAATGGGGAGAAAAAAAAAAGCATAATGAGAAAAAAGCCTAATGGTTCCAGTTCTGCCCCGAGGGCTGTGTTTTGTCCAGGTGAGTTGGAGGCATTTCCACTGCAGGGCCATTCAGGGCTAGGAAGGGATTTAGACCCAGAGCATCACAGGAAAGCCAAACATCAGTATTGGTAAATAGCAGCTCCTGGGGGTTTTTTTGGCAAACAGACTCCAAATCTGTGCCCTGTGCCCTGCCAGGGATGAAAAGAGAGGGGAGAAAGTGAGATTTCATATTCATTTACAATTTTTTGTCCACTTGCTGAGTGCAAAGACCTTCAGGCTCAAGTGTTCTACAGGATGTAGCGTGGAGGATCTCCAGTCCCTGGGGGAAGGAACAGGACCAGAAGTAATAACAACCTTGGATGACAGGGTTTTAATTAAAAGAAACCACTGTCTTGGCTTAAAATGCTTTTGGAAGTCAGAACAAGTTTGAATGGTTAAACAGCAAGGCTGCAACTGCACCATGAGCAGAATAAATCCCGTGCCCAGCAGCACTGATGAGATTATTCTGAAAAGTCAATACTTTGTACAGGGATCATCTGAGAGGCCTGATTATGTTCCCCCCCCCTTTCTCCCTTCACTGTGTGCATGTGGAAGCTGCAGGGAACAGCATTTCCTCCTGTGCTGGAGCATTGGAGCTGTGGCAGCTTTGTCCTGCACCAGGGGATGGGGCTGGACCATCCACTCAGCTGTGCTGTCCCTTCAGTGCTCAGGAGCAGCCTGGTTATTTTGGGATAAAATATTTATTTTGGGATAAATAAAGCTGCTTTGCAGGAGCAGGAAGAGCAGAATCCCAACACAGGGGCTCTGCTGCTCAGAGTTCACACTTCCCCACTGGAGAGGTGTCTCTGCAGTTTTGGGGGGGACAGGCAGGACTGGGGAGGTGGGTCCTGCACAGCAGGTGGCAGGTTGGACTCCATGATCCTTGGGGGTCCCTTCCAGCTCAGCACATCCTGTGAGTCTGGGACTCAGTGATGCAGAGATGCCTCGTGCTTCAGAAGGGCCAGTTTTACTCCAGGTGGTGAAAAGAAAGTCTGGAAAAGTGGCTCAGGTGTTGTGTGCACTGGGGACACTCAAAGCCACCTGAGAGCTCCCAGCAAGGCTTTCAAGGACCTTCCTGATTTATGTACAATGGACCTGCTCTGTTGGTGCCCAGACCATTATCAGCAGAAGGAGACAGTTCTGGTTGCTCCATTAAATCTCCCTTTGCTGACAAAGAGCAGGTTGCACTCCATGGCTGGGAAAGCTGAACTCTGGATCCATCAACAAGGCTCTGCTCCTTGTTCCTGATCCCTGTGCCCAGCACAGATGTGCTGTCACAGCTGGTGCAGATGTGAACCCTGCAGAGGTTCCTGGATCATGGTGGTAAAGCTGTCCCTGGACAGGGAGACTGTCCCACCCCTGTAACCCCTTTGCAGGGGATGGATCCACCACCAGGCAGGAGTGAGTGATTTTGGGAGGCCCTATTTTAGCCCTTTCTGTGAAGGAGCCTCATTTTCACCACTGCACATTTATCCCTGTAACAAAATCCACTTCTCAAGTCACCAGGATCAAATTTACAGCTCAGAACTGGAGGCTCTGCAAATGGCAACGTTTTGGAAGCAGCTGTGAACCAAGAGCAGCAAAAAAGCACAGCTTCATTGTCCCGCTGGGTTTTTTCTCCTCAGCCACCTTCCTGACACATTTAGCCTTCAGAAATGCTCTCCAGCTTTGGTTCACAGCCTATTTAAAGCAGCCAGTCCACATCCAGAGGCTTCCTGCCTGCGGGATGACAGTGAAAAGCTGCCCTGGCAGGAGCTGATGGGGCTTTGTGCACACTCATGGACTTAAACCCCACCAGCTCTTGCTGTACAGAGGTTAGTTTTTCTAGGCCAGTTTATATATAAACTCAGGCTGCAGCTCTGTGGCTTTTTTGTGGGTTTTATTGCCCCTGCTTGATGTGGAAAGTAGGAACTGCTCAGTGGTTTTGCTTGCAAATGTGAGGAGAAATGTTTAGGAAATATGACTCTCTGTGAGCATCATCTGATGTGTGCACAGGGTTGGGGAGAGGGTTTGGAGCTTTTTGTGGCCCTCTTGCCCAGGGGATCCAATTTTCCAGCCCCTCTGAGGACCAGAAACATTCCCAGAGCTGCTTGTGTTGGGATGGGGATCATTTTTCTCTGGATGTCTTTGAAAGGTGCCCTTGGGTGATGGGGCAGAGGCGGCACAAAAACACCCAGGGGAGTTTTATCAACAGCAGTTGTGTCTTCAAATCCCATATCCCAGCACTGCCAGGGTCGGGAAGGAGTTTCTTCCAGAGGCAAGTCCTTAAATCCCAAGCAGCACCAGATCCCAGGATCCATCCTTCCCCTCTGCCCAGAGAAAAGGACAAGTCAGGATCTGCAATCCGGGTGTCACTGGAGGACTTTGCCTTTGGCTTCCCTGGATGCTTCAGTTCCTGTAACCAAATCCCCTCTTTCACTGCACTGCAGTAAATTTGTCGAGTCCTTAATTGACCATAAGAAAAGTCTGATTTTAATGGGGATCAGAGCTTGGGAATTGTTTAAAACAGGCTTGATAGTGGTGGCCTTTTTATATTTCTTTGTCCTAAAGAATCCCCACTTTGAGATGGGAATCCATATATTGCCCTGCCTCCCAGCCCTGGCTTTCAGTGGAGCAAAAACACTGTGAAAATTGAAGAATTAGAGGGAAAAGCAGGAAAAGAGACACTGCAATTGAAGAATTAGAGGCAAAACCAGGAAAATAGACACTGCATTGCTCATAAACAAACAAACCAACCCCTCAAGTGTTGGCAAATGTTTGCACGGAACAAATGTGTTTAGAAAGAAAATGACCTTTTGTGTGAAAGAAAAGCTAAAAAAAAAATGACTTGCATGGAACAATAACAAAAAAAAAAAAAAAGGAAGGAAGGAAGATTTCTAGAAAAATGGAAATGGAGAAGCTGCAGAAGATCTCTGGGTGGGGTATTTGTAGCCCAGGTGGAGGCTGAGGTTTGTTGGTGTGAGACACACGAGCAGGGGATGCTGTGGCGCTGAGGAAGGACCTGCAGGTCCTGCTGCCAGGAAATTTCTACAGCACAGGGTTTAACTCAGGTTTTCCCAGCGTGCATCCAAGGTTTTTGGTGCCCTTTGCTGGAACCTGAACATGTAAAGCCAGAAGCACAGGTTGGGCAGAGAAGCTGTGGCTGCCCCAGCCCTGGAAGTGGCCAAGGCCAGGTTGGAGCAATCTGGGCTAGTGGAAGGTGTCCCTGCCCATGGCAGGGGGTGGGACTGGGTGGTTTTTAAGGTCCCTCCAACCCAAACCATTCTGGGATTCTGGGATTCTGAATAAACCCACCTGGAACCACCCAGCCTGGAGTAATGGCCTGGTTAGATATTAAGATTTTCAGTTTTATCAGCAAAATACCTCATGGGACAGCCCTGAAGCAGCTTTTGGAGCATCCTGGGGCCTCTTCCAGAGGGCATTTCTGGATTTCTGCTTGTGCAGAGGCACAAGGAGCAGCTTGTGTTGGGGATTGCTGGGAATTTCCTATGGAAGAGAAGGGTTTCCACTGCTGCCCTGCCATGCCCACCCTGCCACCACCCCTGGGTGTCCCCCTGGCACTGGGCACGGCCTTGCTGGCCCAGCCTGCTGATTGTGAGGAGCAAAGGTGGTGGCACATTGGTGGCCCTGGCAGATGGTTCTCCAGGCACCAGCTGTCCTGAGTTACCATGGGATGGGAGATTCCCTTGGACACCAGGGTGGGGATGTTTCCCTGGCCATCCATACTGAGGTTTTTCCTCATCCATCAGGGTGGAGATATTCCCCTGGAGATCTATAGGAAGGTTTTTCCTTATCCATCAAGGTGGAGATGTGTCCCTGGCCAGCCATGCTGAGTTTTTTTCCCTGGCCATCAGAGTGGAGATGTTTCCCTCATGATCTACAGGAAAGTCTTTCCTTGGCCATCAGGGTGAAGATGTTACCCTGGCCCATCCACACTGAATTTGTGCCCTGGCCATCAGAGTGGAGATGTTTCCCTGCCCATCCATACTCAGGTTTTTCCTCATCCATCATGGCTGAGATGTTACCCTGGCCCATCCACACTGAATTTGTGTCCTGGCCATCAGGATGGAGATATTTCCCTTGTGATCCACAGGAAGGTTTTCCCTTGGCCCTCAAGGTGGAGAGGATTCCCTGGCCATCCCTGCTGAGGTATTTTTCCCTGGATGGAGATGCCCTGGCCATGCTGCCCCATTTCCCTCCATTCTTCTTTGCCAACCTCTCTGATGGCAGGAGGTGGGATGGGGGCTGGGCCAACCCCTCCATCCCCTTCCCAAGGGATCTGCACAAACTCTTGCCTTGGTTTCTCCAAGAACTTGGGCCCCGAGTGCTGCCAATGGGGCTGTTGCACTTTGGTTTGGGTCTTGGCAGGAATTTCCTGGGCTGGGGGGGATGTGAAGGTACTGAGAGTGTTCCTGGTGCTGTGGCATCACCTCTCCCTGTGCCAGAGCCAGAATAAATTCAGGCTCTGAATTTATTATTACAGTTTCCCAGCAGATTCCCAACACAGTCCTACCAAGTGGGGGGGAAGATGCTGATCTTTAAGAGAAATTCCTTAAAGGCTTTTTTTTTTTTTTTAAACAAATTTGCCACTTCATTGAGAAATTGTTTCTTTGTCTGTGTGTTTTCTGCCTGTCTGTGGAGCTTTGGGTGTATTTCTGTGCTGGCAAAGACAGAAATCCTGCCCTCTGAGATGGGTGCAGCCTCCAGAGCTGGTGGGGGGAAGGGTGTCACAGAGAGATGATTTTGTTATTTTGGCTGTTGAATAACACACCACACTATGAAGTGGTAATTAAAATAGATAGTTATGTATCCCCACACATTTACTGACAGGTAAAAGAATGGATCAGGGTGGAGACACTTATGGCAGAGCAACCTGAGGAAGCTGGTGGAAGGATTCAGCAGACTGTGAGCGTGGTGGGAAGGGTTCCAAACTGATTTTGATCCTTTTTTTTTCATGTAAATAAGCAGATGTAACCTGGAGGGGAAAGATCTCTGTTCAAAAGGAGCCAGGAGGGTGGTGCAGTTCCCTCCAGAGCTGTTCTCCAGTGTCCAACATTCCCACACTGAGCAGCAACACGACCCTCAGGAGAGAACCCGGCGAGGTCCACGGTGGAGTTCATGGAAATGCCCCATTTTTGGAGCAGGGAGTAGGAGGTTGTTGCCTTCCCTGGAGGAAAATAATCACATAACAATGATTTGCATGTTTTTAATCTCTTCCCACTCTTGCTGTGTTGGTTTAGACGTTTCCCCCTGAGGTTGGTTTGCTTGGGGGATTATTAGCAGCAAACATCGTTGTCAATCCATCAGCTCCCCCCTGAAGCTCCAGTTCCTCGAACTTTTGGAAGTGACAGAGCAATGAAAAGACAAATGAAATAAAGTGATGCATTTTGATGCATTTTAGAGGAGCAGGCTCTGAGCAGAGCTGTCCCAAAGGCAGACAGGCTCTGTGGAGGTGACAGAATTCAGGCACTTCAGGCCCTGTGACCCCTTGGGAAGACAAACCCAGGACCCTCAGCTTCCAGCACTTGTGTCCTTTGTATGAAGAGACAATTGAGCCAATATTAATATTTATTTTAGGGCTAGTGGGTGTGCAGGCACATGTTCTCACTAAATTAGCCAGGCTTTAAACTGCCAGAGGGCAGGGGTAGGTGGGATATTGGGAAGGAATTGTTGGCTTGGAGGGTGGGGAGGCCCTGGCACAGGCTGCCCAGAGAAGCTGTGGCTGCCCCATCCCTGGGAGTGTCCAAGGCCAGGTTGGACAGGGCTTGGAGCAACCTGGGCTAGTGGAAGGTGTCCCTGCCCAGGCAGGGGATGGGACTGGATGGGCTTTGAGGTCCCTTCCAAACCACATCACTGTGATTCCATAATTCTGTGATCTTCCCATCAGTGGCTCTGTGGCCCAGTCTTGATCTACTCCTAAAATAGCCAGAGTGACCTCTGGTGCTGCAGGGCTGGGGAGGGACTTTGGACAAGGGCCTGGAGTGACAAGACAAGGAGGAAGAGTTTCCCACTGCCAGAGGGCAGGGTTAGATGGGATACTGGGAAGAAATCCTTCCCTGTGAGGGTGGGGAGGCCCTGGCACAGGTTGCCGAGAGAAGCTGTGGCTGCCCCATCCCTGGGAGTGTCCAAGGCCAATTTGGAGCAACCTGGGCTAGTGGAAGGTGTGCAGGGGTGGAATGAGATGAGCTTTAACATCCCTCCCAACCCAAACCATTCCATGACTATAATTGAAGTTAAAACATATCCTGTCCCCAATACTTCCTGTTACACATCAGCTCCATCCTTGCATTTCCTAAAGCCACATCTTTAACACAACTGGCATGAAAACCCCACTGAGCTCGTGGCTCAGAAACACTTGTGTGAATATTCCAGCCCCCCTTCAGCCTGTGTCTCTTTGTCCTACCGACAGTCAGAGGGGCTCAAATGCCAAGAGCAGTTTCAGAGCAGAAGTGGAATATATTACATATCATAATCATAGACTCAAATGATGATGAAACCCTCCAGGAATGGCTGATGCAGTGTGGGATAGGTGTGGAAAATACCACCCCTTCCCCAGGATTGTTGTTGTTTTGTTAACTTTGTGAAGTGTTTAAGGGAACGAGAACAAACCCCCGTGATGTCCAGGTGTGTCCAGGCTGGTGGAGAAGGGACCTCAGCTCTGTCCTGCTGAGGCTTTGCCACCTTCTGCATCTTCTGGAAGTTCTCCCAACTTTGTGTTTCACAGAATCACTGAGGTTGGAAAAGACCTCTGAGACAGTCAAGTCCAACCTGTGACCCTGCTCCCCCTTGTCACCCAGGCAGGGCACCCAGTGCCACCTCCAGGGTTCCCTTAAACCCCCCCAGGGATGGTTTCCTCCTATGGAGAACAGGCTCAGTTCAGTCCATGTTAAGCCCTTGATTTAGGAAATAAAGAATAAATTCAGTTCTTCCAGTGCCTCAGAATCCAGGGGAACAGGGAACAAGCAAACTCCGGTGGGACAGGGCTGAGCTGGCCCAAAATAACCCCCCTTGGGGCTGGGAAGGGATGTGTGCTGGCTCTGCCAGGCCAACATTTTGGGTCCTGCTCTCAGTTTGATGAGAGGATTTAGATTTGTGCTTTGGTTTATGGCTTCTTGATTCATGCTGGACCCAACAGCACAGGCAGAGAACTGGCAGCAAAAATCCTTCAGGATCGAGGTCTCGGGAACTGAGGGAAGAGCTGAGTCTGTTTGTGCTCCTTCCTCCTGTAGGGAAATGGTGTTTTCATTTGGGATACCTGGGTAATACCTTAGAGAATAGTTACCCTGGTGATTAGAGATAATCAAACTTGTTTTCCTGAATTCAATTTCCTTGAAAAATTGCCCTTTGTTTTTGCCCAAGTGGAACTTTCAGCCAAGACTTTGAAATTGCCATTAGTCCCGGAATTCCTGCAATGTTTTGACTGAACATGTGCCTATTTTTCATCAAGGTGCTTCAAAATGTGTTTTACTCAAAAGTAACACAACATTGTTATTTATCTGGAGGGTGTTTTTGCAGCAAACAAATCAAATGGGGTTTGTGTTATATCATTTGTACCAGAAAATGGATCCATTCAGGACTTGGCCAAATGAAAATTACCTGAAGGTGTTTGATGGGGGGTTTTCCAGTTTTTAAACTCACAGCAATTTGTCAGGTGTCACCATTGGGCAAAGCTCTGGAGCTGCTGCTCAGAGCCTGGCTGGCTCCCAGGGCACGAGAAATGCCCCTGGTTTAGGGCATTTAGGGCATCTCTAAAACTGGTGACAGATCCTTGCAAACCTTACTTGTAGATTTACTTACAGAGCAGTAGCCAATTGTTGTGGCTTCCCACTGCCAGAGGGCAGGGATAATGGGATATTGGGAAGGGATTCCTCCCTGGGAGGGTGGGGAGGCCCTGGCACAGGTTGCCCAGAGAAGCTGTGGCTGCCCCTGGATCCCTGGAAGTGTCCAAGGTCAGGTTGGAGCAACCTGGTCTGGTGAAAGATGTCCCTGCCCGTGGCAGGGGTGGAACTGGATGGTGTTTAAGGTCCTTTCCAACCCAAACCATTCTGGGACTCTGTGACTCATTATACCACTTTTTTAGTGCATTTTTTTCAGTTGCAGTGGTGAATTGTTCTCTCTACAAACTTCCTACAGAGCTCTCTGTGTTCCTGTGGGGTAAAGATGATGCTACCAAAGAGTCCCAGAACATGCTGAGTTGGAAGGGGCTCACAAGGACCATCCAACCCAACCCTCAGCCCTGCACAGGCCCGGCCCCAAGAGTCACCCCCTGTGCCCCAGAGGATCAGCCAAACCCCCCCTGAGCTCTGGCAGCCTTGGGGCTGTGCCCACTGCCCTGGGGAGCCATGATCCATAGACTGAAGAATAATTCCTGTCTCCTCTCCTCCCCTCCCCTTCCCTCCCCTCCCCCCCATTCCTCTCCCTCTCCCTCTCCCTCTCTTCCTCTCCCTCTCTTCCTCTCCCTCTCTCCCTCTCCCTCTCTCTTCGGAGGCAGCTGAGTGTTGATTGCCATGCAGGAATTAAATTAGGGGAGTTCAAACCCGTTTCAATCACGTCATGCCCAACTTACATATGAAACACAGACTCGGAATGTAGCTGGTAATCACCGTGGAGTGGCTGATTAAAGGCCATTAAAATTCACCAGGAAAAGTCTTAATCCTCTCTCCACTTCCAGCCTGGCTCTTTGCTCTCCGTGTGATGATCACTGCTGACTTCACTCCTCCTCCCTGACAAAGTTTCCCAGGACAGGACACGTCCCTCTGCTGCCCCTGGACGTGCCACACTCGCCTGGAGAAGCAGAGGGGAAGCAAAGGGGAGAAATAATTTGATTTATAGGAGCCAAGGCGTGGAATCTGCAGGAAGAAACAGCCTGGGAGTGCTCTGTCACACTTTTGCATCCAGGGACTCAGGGAGGGATAGAGGTGATATGAAAAATGTAATTGCAACAGGAATTGAGGATTTCAGGAATCCCACGGTGGGGGGTTATTGCAGCTCAGAAATTTCTAGTGGATATGGTGACATGATTATTTTCATATGTGATATATTACATCATATTTTATATGTAATGATTTTTCTGAATGTGAAGCAAGTCCAGTCTCCACTGAGGAGGTTGCTCCTGACTTTCCTTCCCTGAATGTGTCTCTTCCACAACGTGCAGAAACATCCCAGTTCTTACTCACACAAGGTCATCACAGACCTTATATTAAGAGACAGTGCCCACAACTAAACCTCCATGGGACTGTTTCCATCATCCCTGCCTGTTTTCCCAACCTCCAGGCCTGCCCTGAATGTGCCATTTGCTGGAGATCTAAATTGCTCCCACAATTAAATCTCCAGCCCGTTAATTCAGCACCTGCCAAATGAAGTCCTGCCTTTCGAGTCTGTTCCTGAGCTCAGAGCACAATTGTTGACCTCAAGTAGACACTCAGGTCGTGATGTCTCAGAGGTGCACCAGCCAAGGGCCCCCAGAAGCTGAAGGAGCATCACTTTTGCAGGCAGCAGATGCTTTTCCAGCTCCTGGCTGGTTTTAATGTGCCCCAGAGCAGTTGTTAGAAAGCTGAGTGGGTAATGGGCTCCCAATTAAACCTTTATGTGGCCTTTTGTCACTCCTTGTGGTGGTGTCAGCAGTTTGCCTGTTGTGGTTCAGTTGCCAAATAATCCCAAAATCCTTGGGATAACAGAAATAACACCCATTTTTAGTGGTAGAAAGCCAAGCATTACTTTATTTGCAGCACTGGCTGTGAATCCACAGTCACCAAAATCCTGCCTCTACACAGACACCAATACAACATTTTTTATATATTTTTAACAAACAAATCAATGTTCATTAGTTCCTAATTACATAATTCTCTTTCATTAATTAATATTCTGTTTTCTATTAGTTGTGGATTTCTCACTTTCTGTGCTAATGAGTCCATAATTTTAGGCTTTTTAGTATCTTTTTCCTTGGAAAGGGACTTTCCATCACGTTTGTCTTCTTTATCTGCTGCTTTCTGCAAAATGTCCTTGTGGTCCATAAGTTCTGCATCCCAGATGTCCAATTTCAACAGTACATCTTTCTCTCCAGGGCTTTGTTCACTGAAGCAGATCAAGGTCAGCATAACAAAACTGAGTTTTAGTCCTTTTCCCAAACTGTATTCCCACAAAAGCAGTTTATGGCAACTCTTTGCTAAATGGGATTGGATTGCTATAAGGGATTGGGGGCCTCACAGAGCATCTATGAGCAATTCAAACCATTAAAAATTGGAAAGTTGTAACATTTCCAAAGGTTCCAGTGCTGCCCCACCCTTGGATCCTGCTGGGGTGGTGCTGCAGGTCCTGCCCCAGCTCCCCTGGCTCTCTGTGCCCTCCCTGCCATGGCACTGGTTCCTCTGCTCACACACTGGGGTTGTGATGCTCCTGTGCCCACCTGGGCACTTCTCTCCATCCCAGTATACAGGACAGTCCTTTCCCTTTATCCCATCAGTGGTTTGTGGGTTTTCATTCCTGGTAGGACACAGTTATGATGGTGATGCTTTTGGATCAGAGACTGGTGCAGTTTTCCTCAGGTCAAGTCTTGGATGCTTCCTTATCTTGATTCCTTCATAAAAAGGGGGAGGCAGGAGGAGATCATAGGAATCATGGAGTGCTTTGGGTTGGAAGGGACCTGCCCTGGACAGGGACACCTTCCACTAGCCCAGGTTGCTCCAAGCCCCGTCCAGCCTGGCCTTGGACACTTCCAGGGATGGGGCAGCCACAGCTTCTCTGGGCAACCTGTGCCAGCACAGAGATTGCTCAAGTGGCCAAGAAGGCCAGTGGCTCCTGGCCTGGCTCAGGAACAGTGTGGCAGCAGGAGCAGGGAAGGGATTCTTCCCCTGGACTCAGCACTGGTGAGGCCACCCCTGGAGTGCTGTGTCCAGTTCTGGGCCCTCAGCTCAGGAAGGCCCTGGAGGGGCTGAAGCAGGTCCAGAGAGGAGCAGCGAGGCTGGGGAAGGGACTGGAGCACAAGTGCTGTGAGGAGAGGCTGAGGGAGCTGGGGGGGCTCAGCCTGGAGAAGAGGAGGCTCAGGGGAGACCTCCTCACTCTCTGCAACTCCCTGACAGGAGGGGGGAGCCAGGTGGGAGTTGGGCTCTGCTCCCAGGAACCAGAAGTAGGACAAGCTGTGCCAGGGGAGGTTTAGGTTGGAGATTAGGAAGAAATTTTTTACAGAGAGACTGATCATCCATTGGAATGGGCTGCCCAGGGAGGGGGTGGATTCTCCATCCCTGGAGGTGTTTAATGTGATACTGGATGTGGCATCAGTGCCATGGGCTGGGAAGCACAGCGGGGTTGGATCAAGGGTTGGACTGGATGATCTTGGAGGTCTTTTCCAACCTGGTCGATTCTGTGATTCTGAACACCCCCCAGACCTCACCAGAGAGAGCTGCTGCTGGTGGAGGAGTGTGGAGAGAAGCTCTGTGTGAAAGGCTGTGTTGATATTGAGAAGCTGCTCCCCTCAAAGACAGGAGAGAAGGGAATTGCTGCAGTTCAGCCCCACAGAGACAATTATTCAGCACCTTTGGGTACTCATGATTTACTCCCAAAGCTTGTGGTTGCAGGAGGCTTTGCACAGGCTCTGGCCAATGACTCCTGACTTCCCTGGCCAGCCCCCGAGTGCTTGATTGCTTTTGTTCCCCCCTTTACTGCTCTGTGGGTGATTAATAGACAGGTTAATGTCCTGGGGCAGTCCTACAAAGCCTGGCTAATTTGTCTGGCACTGCTGCTGCTTCAGCAACGTCTGCCTTGGGTCAGCACTGCTCCTGCCGTGCTCTGGAGGGGGAGTTTTAGGAATTATTACTCTGGGAGAGCCTCTGTCCTTGGAGGTACTCAGAGCAGACACAGCCCTTGCTCAAGCAGAAGGTGGGAAGCACAGGAAGGCAAAGGGTGGGAGGTGCTGCCCAAGGCCAGCTTTGGTTTCCACAGATTTCCAGAGGACTGGATGGGCTCCCGTGGCTCTGTGCCTTTCTGGTGCTGCACAGACAGCAGGACAGTCTGGAGCAGCTGCTCTTTGGCCTGGTGTCACCTACTCATGCTGGAATTCCCAAGACACTTGGCACACCCAGAGCCACCGAGGCTGCCATCCCTGTCCTCCTTCCCAAAGGCTGCCATCCCTTCTTTTCCTCCTTCCTAAAGGCTGCCATCCCTCCCTGTCCTCCTTCCCAAAGGCTGCCATCTCTATGCTCCTTCACCAAGGCTCAAATCCCTCCCTGTCCTCCTTCCCAAAGGCTGCCATCCCTCCTTTTCCTCCTTCCCAAAGGCTGCCATCCCTCCCTGTCCTCTTTCACAACTTCCCTGAGCCTTGTTCAGAGGGAAATGGGAGCTGGTCACAGCCCCAAGGCTGCCAGAGCTCCAGGAGTGTTTGGACAACACTCTCAGGGACAGGGTGGGATTGTTGGGGTGTCCTGGGCAGGGCCAGGGGTCGGACTGGATGGTGGGTCCTTTCTAACTCAAGATATTCTTTGATTTTATGACTCTTTCTGGTGGTTTAAACAAATGTGAAGGGGTGATTTGTAGGAATTCTGAGCAGGAGCCAGGTCTGGCTGTAACAGAGTAGTAAATACCACTGGTGCCTCCAGTCACCAGCCTGGTGGGCTCCTCCTTAACCTCTCATTTTGGCCCTGGCTGTGGTTTGCAGGTGGTGTGGTGAGCCTGGCTGGCAGCTATGGCAGGGAGACAACTCCATCCCACTGCTGAGGGCTGGCCAGGGTTACATTCCCTGCTGGGAATCCCGAGGCAGAATTCTGACAACAAGCTGGAAAACAGCAGGGGTGGTTTGGATGCTGGGTGCAAACATCTCCTCGGGTTTTCCAGGGCATGTGGATGCACAGGAGCCTCTTTGGTGTCTCCTGACTCCTTCCACAGTGACCACTTCCCTCTGGGTTAGTACCAGCAGGAGATGCCACTCCTTAACTCCCAGGGGTGTGTTATGGGATGTATAACCCCCTGAGGGGTGTTTGATAACACAGCCAGAGGAAGATTCCCCAGCTCTGCAAACATCCAAGATGAGGCTGGACAGGGCTCTGAGCAGCCTGGTCCAGCTGAAGGTGTCCCTGCTCATTTCAGGGGGGTTGGACCAGATGGTGGTTAAAGGCCCCTTCCAACCCAAACTGTTCCATGATTCCATGATTCTGTTATTCTGTAATTCTGTGATCCCATGATTGGTTGATTCTATTATTCTGTGATTCCATGAGTCTATGACTCTATTGTTCTATGATTCCGTGAGTCTATGATTCCATGAGTCTATGATCTGTGATTCTGTGGTTCCATGATTCTAGGATTCCAGGATTGTTTGAGTCTGTTATTCTAAAATTCTCTATGATTCTATGATTGTGTGATTCTATGATTCTGTGCTTCTCTTATTTCATGATTCTATGATTCCATGAGTCTATAATTCTATTTTTCTAGGATTCCATGATTCTAGGATTCCAGGATTGTTTGAGTCTGTTATTCTAGAATTCTCTGTGATTCCATGATTGCTTGATTCTATGATTCCATGAGTCTATACTTCTATTATTCCATGATTCTATGATTCCATGAGTCTGCAATTCTATTATTCTATGATTCCATGATTCCCTGACTCTGGGAAGCAGGACACAGCTCTGGAGAGCCCCCCTCAGTCAGCAGCTCCTGCTGTTGTCCCACTGGCTGTTCAGAGCTCATTTCAAACACCTCTGTTCAAACACAAACCCCAAGCAGGGGTAGCAACCACATCCAAAATAACGAATTGCAAAGAAAACGAGCTGTGCAAGTCAGAGAAGACTTTCCTGGAGCTGGGGATAAATAAAATCCCTGATGATGAGAACTCTGATTATTGATGTTTGCAGCTGAAAACCTGCAGCTGGAGGTCAAAGTCTCTGCTCACGTCAGGGATGGAAACATTTCTTGTTATTAATCAGAGAACCATTAAGGTTGGAAAAGACCTCCAAGATCATCAAGTCCAACCTGATGCCAAAGTAAAGATCCAGCAAATAGGGGACAGGAGCAAACACAAACAGATCCATAAATCTGAAGCAGATTGTTACTGAAATGGAATCCTGAAGAGGAAAGCTTTGAGATTGGAGGTGGGCTCAAGCCCTAATGCCTGGAATGGGATTTCAGGATCTCCTGAATTGATGGATTGTAATAATAAAAGAAACATTAATTTAGCCCTTGATTGAAAATTCTCCAAGGCTGCAAAGAATGGGGGTATCTGGTGTCAAGGTGGTTTGAGCAAATTGCATTGTATTTACTAAATTGGAGGCTCTTTTGGGCATAATGACAATTCAATTGGATTTGAGGAGGCAGCAATATTATATCTCAATCTGCAGGCCATTGTGGGAGGCTGGATGATGAAGCCCCATCCCTTTTAGCATGAACAAGACACGCAGAGACTTTCAGATCTGCCTTAAAATATCCCTGACAATAAAAAAAGCCCCATTCTTTCAATATGATGAGCCCAGTGATTCATAAGCCTCTCCTGCCTTTAAAATCATAAGTCTCTCTTCCCTTTAGAACGAGGTGGGTTACCTAAGATGGAAGTATTCCCCAGAAAATTTGATTTGCAGTCAATAGTGATGGGTAACAACCCTTGCACGAGGGCAGGCCCAGTTTGAAGAGGTGAGAAGGCACATTTGGGAAGGCAGAGCATCCCAGTGGGCACCTGGAAGCTGCCAAAAGGCTGCTGGGGGTGCAGATCCCTCCGTCAGAAACCCATCGGTGAGAGCCCGTCCCGAGCCGCATCCCAGGAGCAGATGCTGTCTGAGTAATTAGCTCAGCTCCTGATGAAAGGGCCACGCTGGAGCTCTGCTGGAACTGCTCAAATATTGCAGAGACAAAGCAGATCTCGGGCTATGGCTCGGCAAAGCGATCTCCGCGCAGCTCAGGGGGAAAGCAAAGCGGTGAACGGCTTTAATGAGCAATCCTTTCATGTCTCCCCCTCGCTGGCCAGGAGGAGCTCAGCAGGGAGGATGCTCTTCCCCCTGCAGAGGCACAGAGTGTCTGCAGCCACCCGTGGCAGGGGGTCAGACCTCCTTCACTTTGATCAAATGGGCAGAAATGCCCTTTTCTTTGATCAAAATAGTCTTAGGGATACATTTTAGGTCTCCTCTCCTGTCTGGCCCCAGAATCCCAGAATCCCAGAATATTCTGAGTTGGAAGGGACCCACAAGGATCATCAAGTCCAACTGTTAAGTGAATGGCCTGGACAGGAATCAAACCCATGCCCTTGGCATTCTTTGGTCCATAGGAATTCTGTGGCAGATCCTGCACCTGGGCACATTAATTGGAACTGCACTGATTTATCTGATTTTCCCTCATTCCACTTCTCCTCTGGCTACTTGGGGGATAAATCCAAGTACTGCGCATTCTATTCCTTGAAGTCTGTGCAGAGATCAGGAATTTAACCTCTCCTGGAGCACTGTCTCAGTGTGGAATAAGGTACTGGGGGAGCACAGCTCCTGAAATCCCAGTAACTTATCACACAGGCAGGACTTGCAGTTGTTTTGGGGTTATGATGGGGGGGATGAGATAAAATTTTAATTGAATTAGAATGATTCCTGGGGTTGAGAGATGCTCCAGTTTTCACAGTTCCCTGAAAACAGACCACATAAGGGCTGAGCAGGTTGGGATGCTGAGGGATGTGGGGTTATTGTCCCCAGGCTCCTGGGGCAGGTGGGATTCCAGAGGAGGGACAGGCTGCGGCCTCAGAAGGTGGATGAAATCCAGGTGATGGCCTTGGGATGGAAATGGGATCATCTGCTTGGTGATGGCTCAAAAACTCCTGTCAAAACCTCACTGAAGTGCCACCTGCCAACGACTCAAATAGCCTGTGTTTGTCAGACAGGAGAACCCAAACAACTGAGGGGGTTGGGGGTGTTGGAGGGAAGATTCACCTGGGTTTGTATTTGCACCAGTTCCTCACCTCTCCAGTGTGGGAGGGTTGGGAAGGTTTAGCCCCAGGGAAGGTCAGAATCACAGTCACAGGATGTGCTGAGCTGGGAGGGACCCCCAGGGACCATCCAGTCCAACCCTCAGCCCTGCACAGGCCCAGCCCCAAGAGTCACCCCCTGTGCCCCAGAGGATCAGCCAAACCCTCCCTGAGCTCTGGCACAGGCCTGGGGAGCCTGGGCAGTGCCCAACCACCCTCTGGCAAGATCTCAGCAATGTAAAGTCCACGTCCCTGGCACGTGACCCAGGTTGTCACCACTTTGGCAGCACCACAAGCAAAAACTCTTTCCCACAGAGAAGGACATTTCCCGAAGTTCTGGACCAGTGTGTTGAGTCAATCCCAGGAAACCCTGTTTTATTCCCAGCCCCTCAGCCCTGCCTGATTTGCCAGCCTCTCTGCATTCCTTCCACGGAGCTGTTGCTGTCCCAAAGTGTTCCTGTACTTATCAGTCTTCCTTGCATCAGGAGCTTTCAGCACAGACAATGTGGTTTCAGTGCTGCCCATGAGCATCTTCCCTCCCCGTCTGTTCCTTGGTTGCATCTAAAACACTTCAGAGCAAAAATCTCCTCCCAATACAATCAGTCATGATGGTCCCTGGGACAGGGGCACCTGCTCCCCATGTCTTGGTCCAAGTTGCCCATGGAGTGGATAATTGAGAATTATTGCAAATATGAGTGTGTTTAGATATTTGCTTTATTAATCTCTTCATCCAGCAGAGCATCAGAGGTTACTCTGTGAATGGATGGTGTGGTCTTGCCTGCTGGAAAGGGAATTGTGCTTTGTCTAAGCTGTACATCCCAACAGGCCCATGTGCAGCAGGGAATGCTAAAAGCCATGGGTTGGAGGTCATCAGAAGGGGGACCATAAGAAGGAGAAGCTGTTGGCCAGTGCTGCCTTTGCACACACCAAACCCAGCAGTTGTGCCCCTTCCATGCTCTGGGGATTCCTGGGCCAAACCTTCCCCGTGACCAGAAGGTGCAGTGCCAGCACTGCCCAATTCCCAGGAGAATCATGGAATACCCTGAGCTGGAAGGGACACACACCAGGATCATCCTGGCCCTGCACAGACACTCCAACAATCCCACTCTGTCCCTGGGAGTGTTGTCCAAACCCTCCCTGAGCTCTGGCAGCCTTGGGGCTGGCAGTGCCCAACCAGCCTCTGGGGGAAGAACCTTTTCCTGGGATCCAGCCCAAGGCAGCAGAGGAAGGATTTGCCACCTTGCCTCATTCCCAGTGAAACACCCAGGGAGCATTTCCTCCTTTTCCCAATCCATCATTTCCCAGGACTGCCTGCTGGGGAAAAATAAATGTTTCCTGTGTTCAGATTGGATTTGTTCCCCTCTGCTTTTGCTCCTGAGGGGGAACGTTGTGCCTCGGCTCCTGCCTCAGGCCAGTCCTTGAGAGTTCAAAACATCTCTGCAATGTGTGTGAAACAATTTCAGATAAAGAAAACAATGCTTTCCTTTCTACTCTCATGCCCACCTGAGCCTCGGCCTCCCCCATGGGAAGAGCTGCTCCATCCTCAGCCCTCACTGGAAACCATTCAGCTGCTTTGCTTTGCTATTTGGGTGCTTTTCCCTCCTGTTTTGGCTGACATTTCCTCGAGCTTTCAGTTCTTTTTGTGTGCCTGTGGAGCTGCGTGTGAAGTAAGTAGTTCTCAGAAGGGTTGCCAAGCAGGGAAGCAGCCTCAGATATAATAATAAAAGTCATAAAAACAACCCCCCTCCCAAACCTGAGCCATTATTTCCTTGCAGACACACTGAAAATGCAAAATCAACTTATTAGCTCAGCATTCAGGCCTGATTTCATGATTTTATGTTTGGCTTTTAGATCTATAATAGCCATTTTCCACTTTCATAACAGCCAACAAAAAAAAAAAAAAAAAAAATCCCTTCACAATTCACTCCTATTTTGTTCTCTCCTATTTCCAGTCCCGTCAAACTCAGCAACAAGACATCTGGAAGCTCAGATGCAAATGTGCTCCCAGCCTGACGTGGTACATTTTGGGAATTTCAGCCCTACCACACTGAGTGGGAAGGAGGAACTAAAGCTGGAGGGGGGGAAGTTGCCCCTTGACTGAAGAGAATGTGCTGCCAAAATGACCAAAAAAGTTGGTTTCTCCTTTTCGTTTCCAGTGGGAAATTTTGATGTGCAGTCAAAAGTATTAAATAGCACATTTTCAAAGTGGGGGTGACATGCAATCCCATAAACTTGGAGGCTTTTGGACCAAAGTGGTGGTTCAGAGGGTTTGTACAAAATAACACACTGTGAGTTTGCATCAGTGGTCTGTGTTACCCAGTCATGGGAGGCAAATGATCCACATTTCTATGGATAAGGAGACAAAAAAGGTCAGGTGGTGCCAGGTTTTCCTCTTAGTTGTTGGCACCAGAAGTAATTTCCACCAGCCATTAAGCTGCAGGAAAAGGGCACAATTCTCCAAACATTCTTGGCTCAACAGCTCCTGGATTCAAGTAAAATGCAAAATGTAGCCCTGAACACTGAGAGCATCTCAATGGAACCCACATGTGCTTTCAGGGTCAAGCCTCGTGTTCTTGGCCTGTCAAAACAGCCATTCAAAAGCTGTCAAAACAGTCAAAAAAGCCCATTCACACCAGAGGCTGCTCCTGGTGGCATCTGGTGGCACCCAAGCTGTGCCAGTTGCTGCCCAGGAGGATGCCCGGCCTCATTGAGAGCTGTGCAGTCTGGGGTTGGGATTTCTGTTATTTTGACCCCAAATCCTTCTCTGTAGAGTATTTTCCCCCCAGCAGGTGCCCAGAGCACCTGGAAATTCTTGAATGGTTTGGGCTGGGAGGGATCTTAAAGGCCATCTAGTCCAACCACGTGGCTGAAACAGCTCCAACCTTGGAGTGGCTCGTTGAGGATCAGTCTGAACTTCTCTTGGGCCACCACGTGGCTGCTTGACTTTTCTTCTTGAAGTCCCAACAGGCAAGTTGAAATCCAAATGCAGTGGTTGGGGCACTTGGCACCATCAGGTCCAGGCAAGCTGAGAGGTCAGTCACAAACTGAATCAGCAAGAACTGAAGTTGGAACCAGTCCTGGTCCTCTCAAAACCAGCAGAGCTTACCCTTCCTGATGCACCTCCACAGTCAGTGGAGACACACATCCCTGGTGCACAGGGAAGATGGGAATCCTGACTCCTAATTCACTGGATGTGTGAGGTCCCAGTTAAAATTGGTTCCTGGTGCTGTACCTGTTTCCCTTTGGCTGCTGCACAGAGTCTTTGGATCCATTTGGTGCATCAGCTTTTCTTTAAGTGGTGAATCATTGTGTCGAGAATTAATAAACACTTGCCTGTGTTAGACAGAGGAGGAGAGAGCACACTGATGCTTTTCCAGCTTAAAAAAACCCTGAAGAATTAAAATTCCAGTCATAGGAGCGAGTGTTGGAGGGAGGGAACCACTGACCTGGCCAGACCCTGCACTGAGGGGGGAGCAGGACACCAGCAGGGCCCTGGGGGTGTCAGGGAGGCTGCTGAGCACAGGTTGGACCAGGATGTGGATTGTGGTCCTTTCCTTGCCAACCCAGAGTGTTTTCCTGCAGGTTTGCTCTCCAGTGGGAGCTGTGAGCCAGGAGCTGTCTGTAGGAGAGGGTGGCTGATTTCCCTCTCCAGAGGTGCTTGGTGATGGCCAGGCTGCTCTCTGCAGAGAGGCTGTGCCTGTGTTTCCCTCACTTTTGGAAGGTGGTTATTCTGGGGTGGTGGCTCCCAGCAGTTCAGTTTAGGCAGAGTTCACAACTGTGCTTAATGCTGGGCCAGGACCTGCAGAGCACTGTTCTGTAGTTTGCAGGACCTTTCTTTCCCCCCTCTAAAGCAGCAGCAGTGAACCAGTGAGACTCCTGAGAGGGTATTATTCTATTTACTCCTGGGTTTGCAGTGGGTCTTGGCAGAGATTTTCTCTTCAGGGCTGTTTGGAGACTCCCAATGCCTCGAGCCCAGCACTAACTTTGGATGCAATGATCAGCTGGGAGCTTGAATCAACTGGGAGAGACTTCAGAGCCAGCCAAGTGCCAGTAGCTGCCACCACTTTTTTGCCTCTCAGGTGGTTGGTAGATCAGCCAAGGGGACAAGGGGCTCCTGAAGGGGACACAGCCCATTTTTTCCTGCCTGGCATTTAGCAGCTGTTGAAACTCTTGCCCTTTCATTCTGCTTTATTTCACCAGCTGTTGCCATTCTGGGTCAAACCAGAAATCCCTCTGAGCCCCACACAGGGACCAAACCCTCTTTCTATTCCCCAGCATTCACCTGGAGTGTGACAAGGATGGCTCCCAACCCCCAGTCTTTGCTTGGATAGACACTGAGTGGTCCTTCATGGTCAAAAGCAGCCAAAAGTTGGATTTCTTGGCACTGGAGGCCTCTGGAGGCAGCAGATGATGAGTTGTCTCTTTGAGCAGAGCTCAAACTCTCGTCACCATCATCAAGACACCAAGGCAGGTGCTGGGCCTGGATCTCTTCCTGGGAGGTGCTTTTGCAACCAGCAGGAGGGCAGCAGTCCCACCTCAAGCATGGCACCTCATTTCAAGCCTTTGCCATCCTGGGGGCTCCACCATCTCCTCAGATCCCTGGGAACAATGTTTAAGCCCAGCTCAGGCTGATCATCACCATTCCAGGGGTATGACCATCCCAGCTGGAGCCTCCACCATCACAAGATGGGCAGAAACTGGGTCCCTGGTCCAGGATGTGGAAAACACCACTGGGTGCTACAAGGCCAGTAGAGGAAAGATTGTCTCACACCCCTGGTCCCCACCTTCCATGACAAAAACAAGCACTGAGTGATGCCCAACCTTTTCCATACTGGGCATCTCTGGAGCTCTGAGCTGGCTGGTACCACTCAGGAATGAGGTACCATTCTTTGAGTTCTTTTTAACAGGTGGAGCAGCGGGAATGTCAGCCCCAGTCAAAACAGCACGTGGAAATCTGGGAAAGTTTGAGAAGGGAAGAGGGAAAAAAACAGAGCTCCCTTCCAAGATGCTTTGGAGCAGAACCTGACGACATCCAAGATGTGAAAGGGAGATGGTGGGATGGGAGAAACTGCAGAGAAGAACAAGGAAGAAGTTCATGAATTCCAGGCGGTGCTTCCTCAAGAGGGAAACTTCGGGTGGGAAAAAGGAACCCTGGGGAGTGAGATGTTAGAAGTTGGGAAAGTGATGACTGGAGCTAAGAAGGGTTCAAGTGAAATGATAGACAGTTTCAGAACAAGCAAAAGGAGAAGATTTCTTCCTGCAAGGTGTGAAATTTCTTGATAGCACAAGTTTCATGTGCTGCAAGTTTGCAGAACTTCCAGAAATAACTTGGCAAATTATTCACTCGAGGTCTCTCTTCTTCCATCTTGCAATAAAGGTGAGATTCGAGACCTCTGAGGGAAAGGGAAGCAAAGAAAATCTCCAGACAACCAAATTTTGGCCTGACCCAGCCAGAGCTTCGTGGGCTGCAGGGGGGGTTAAAGACAACTTCTATTCTTTTGGGTTTGCTGCTTGTATGGCCCCGTTTTGGTGAGCATGGAAGGGACCTTTGCCTCATTCAGCATGACCTGAAGATGGTCCAACTGTTGTGTTTTTGGGAAGCAGCTTTCCACATCTCTGCTTCACCACTCACAGTCTCATTTTGCAGCATCCCTTGTTCTCCATCTCTATGGGAATGTTCCAGTCTGGGATCTCAACCACTTCCTCTGTCTCCTGTAAGGGCCCAAATGAGGGAATCTGAGAGGAGCTTGTAAGGATTGAAACCTAAGGAAATCAGCCAACAGCATAAAGAGTTGGATTACTTTAGAATCAGAAAGGCCAAAGCCACCTGGATAACTAACAAATGATGAATTATTTCTTCCTGTCTAATGGCAACAGGATGGGCTGACCTGGTGATGCTGCTTCAAGTGGGACTTCAGATCACCAGAAGACCCAGGAAACCACACTCTGCTAAAAATGCCTTTGTTCCTAAAAGCCATTTATCACCTGTAGGATTATTTCAGATGTGTTTTCACAAAGCCCTGTGACTTATAATTAGCAGGTGCTCACACAACAAACTATTAAAAAGCAATTAGCTCAGGGAAATTCATCTAAGCTGTTGACAGAGCTGATCCAAGGAATGACAACATTTTTTTGATGGAGGCATGTCAAATTTACCCAGCCTGACAGGGGCCAATCCTTGGGTTTTTATAAAATCCTCAGGACTCCCCCAGGGTCCATATTTTTAGGATGCTTCATTAGCACTCATAAAAACCAGCTGACAGTGACACCTATTCCCAGGGATGTTCTTTCCTGTCTTTTCCAGGGGCTGTATCCAGGCTCTGAGAGAAGCACATTCCTCTTCACTCTCCAAGATCCTGAACATCTCATTTATATCAATTCCTTTATTAATTGACATAATGGATGAATTAGAAATTGGGTTTTATTCCTTCTTGCTGCATATTATGTTGACTTGTCAACTCTAATAGTTTCTCTCTGCCCAAATAATTTGAAAATTATGCATGAATGCTGCAAACTGCTCAAAATTATATTTTACAATGCCTTGCCTTTAATTACCTTCAGTTTTGATGTAAATGTATATCCCCAGAAACACAGAGAGCAGCTGCTGTGGGCTCAGCTCCTCTCTGAGCTCGGTGACTCGGCAGCAAGGAGCTCATGGGGAGATGCTTCACTTGAATTCACTCCCCTGCAGCTCTTCCCAGCTTTTCCCTTGGAGAAATCACAGCAACATCAAACTCCCCTGGATAGACTGTGCAGGGGGAAAGAAAGTGTTTAATACAGAAAATGGTGGAGTCTGTTGTTACCTGTATGTAGATTTTATTCAATCAACCACCATGGGGAAAAAAACCCCAACCTGCAAAAAACCCTCACAGACATGAAAAAAAAAAGAGGATGGATGGTGTTGACAAATAGGCAGCTCAAAACTTAACCTTACTCTGGAAATTGGCTCCAAATCTCCTGTGCAGCCTTTGGAAGTAGCCAGGAAGACAAAGAACAATTCTTTTGTTTCAAACAGAGCATAGTCAACAGTTTCCTCAGGAGGGACAGCTCTGATTTCTGCTCTCTGGGACCAAGGACAAAATTTGGGCACCTTTTCTGAAGAAACCACGTTTCCTTTTGCTGGAAAAAACAACACATTGGTGCAAAACTGAACTATTTTGACGTCTGAGCTCCAGGCAGATATGACAGAGCCTTCTCATCTCTCTGATAAAATCCAGGTGCACCTGATATACTCAGGTAGGGAGCAAATATTTCAGGCTGGCTACCCCAGTGACAGCAAGATTAATCACCAGTAAACAGCCCCCAGTGGTGGTCAGCTCAGCTCCAGGGGACCATGTTCCAAAGGGCCACAAAGATGATTAGAGAGATGGAACACCAGGCTTTGAGCAACCTGGTCTAGTGGAAGGTGTCCCTGCCCATGCAGGGGGGCAGGGACAAGGTGATTTTTAAAGTCCCTTCCAGCCCAAACCACTCTGTAATTCTACAGTTCTGAGTTACCGAGGAGCTGCAGCACTTGGTGCATTTTCAAGCATTCTTTGCCTTTCGCTTTTCTTTCTGCACTTTTTGTGAAATCAGCTGTTGTGAAATGAATGCTGTAGGGCAGCAAGGAATGAGGTGACTCCAGAAATTACTGCAGGGCCACAAAGCACAGAGTGTGGGACACCCCAAGGGCAGCCAGACACGTGTGCAGTGGCCCCTCGCTGTGGCTGTGCCAAACAGGGCAGAGCAGGGGCAGAAAATGAGCTCAGAAATCCCCCAGATATGGATTTGTGTCTCCTGAGGAATCTCAAAGCACTATCACATGGATGATGCTCCAAGAGAAGCGTCAGAGATGACAGGCTGACGGGAGCTGATCAGCTGGAACAGCTGGCCAGGGAGCACAGTGCTCCTGCAGGGAAATGCAGCTTTTGGAGGTGTCTGTTCAGGAGAAGGGAAAACAGAAAACTTGAAATGTGACACAAAGAGGTTCTTCTGCAACTGCTGCATGGCTGGGTCTAGCATCACCTGTGCCACACATCTGCTGTGGGTGACACTGGTGCCATGGCCAAGTCCTGCAGCTCATGAAAGGCTGAAGAGGAGACTGAGGGGAGACCTCACTGCAGTCACAGCTTCCTGGGCAGGGGCAGAGAAGGGGCAGGGACTGAGCTCTGCTCTGGGGGGACCAGGGACAGCAGCCAGGGAATGGCTGGAGCTGTGTCAGGGCAGGCTCAGGTTGGATCTCAGCCAAAGGTTCTTCCCCCAGAGGCTGGTTGGGCACTGCCCAGGCTCCCCAGGGCAGTGGGCACAGCCCCAAGGCTGCCAGAGCTCAGGGAGGGTTTGGCTGATCCTCTGGGGCACAGGGGGTGACTCTTGGGGCTGGGCCTGTGCAGGGCTGAGGGTTGGACTGATGATCCTTGTGGATCCCTTCCAGCCCAGCATGTTCTGTGATGGTGTGAAAGCCCAGCAGTCCTCCAGCCCCGTGTGCTGGTTCATTCCTTACAGCACTTCCTCAGATGCAGAACCTCACGTATCCCTTTCCCACCAGGAGAACACAGGATTTTGGAGGGAGGGAGAGAGGGAGCTCTTCTGTTCTTAGAAAAAACCTTTGCAATGCTCTCGAGTGTTGTGAGCAGGGTTTGACCCCTGCAAAGGAGCCCCCAGGGCGTGGGGAAGATTTAAACCCACCTACATCAAAGAGCACAGAGAACTTTGCCCTGGCAGTGCTCATGCTCTTTGATGGCTGTTTTATCCAACCTCCTTATGCCTTCTGCCTCAAGCTGATGGGATCACTGGTGTCCTTGTCCCTGCATCTTGGCATGAGCCAGGAGCACATAGGGCTGTTTGCCTGCCCGTAGCTCTGTGAGGTGTGTGAGCACAGGAGCACATCTCCTGAGTGCTGCTGCTCCCCCTTGCTGGCTCTGGGGGCTTCTGCAGTGCAAACAAACAAACAGTGGTGGTGACAGGGATTGATTTACAGCGAGATTAACTCACAGCAGCTGGCCAGTCCTCGCACACTTCCCTTAAAAATGCCTCTTCTTTGCTCTCCCCAAATGTGGACTCGCAGTATTGGGCAGTGGGACGTGCAGGACTTGGGGGGCCAAAGCAGCCAAGGGCTCCTGGACTCCCTCAGCTCTGCCCAGCTGGTCTCCCCAGACGTTTTCTCTCTGGATTATTTGGGTTCAGGTTTCTCTTTTGGTTTCCCTGCAGTGGGGTCACCTTCAAAATCAGCACTTTTCTCCAGGTTACTCTCGCAAAGTGGGAAGAGATCACAGGAGAAAGAAGGGGGCACTTGGGAGGCAGTCAGAGAAAAAGGCCTAAAAGTACCAGTGGGGTGGAATTACATTCCCCTGTGCTTTTAGACATTATGCCCAGGGACACAATGAAACTGCTGCTGGAGTGCACAGAACAGCTCCCAGTACTGATTGGAAGCCTGAGCTGGCTGTGTCCACAAAATTACAAAAATGTTTTGTGTGGACTTCGTCAGGCTCCCCGAGGTGCCTGGAGCACAACCCTCAAGCCAAAAATCTGCATTTCACTCCCTCTGTGCAAGGAGCTCTCCTGCAAAGGGGGTCCTGTGCTCATGTACCTCCCCATGCACCTCCTGGAGCAGGGAGCAGCTCCTTCTCCACCCAAAAATCCCTTTATACAGCCAAGGGGCTCCACTGGGCATTATTTTCACAACTACCAGTGTCTGGGCAACTCCTGCTGCCCAGGGAAAAAGAGGGAAAAGGGTTTTCTGGAGCCCATGGTGAAGCTTGACCCTGGGCACAGAAGGAGCAGGACCTGCTCGGCCTTTCCCAAAAGGCACTTCTGCAGTCGGGCAGGGAGAGTTTTCATCCCTAAGAGTTGAGAGGATTTCATTAGGGCTGACCCAACAACTGAAGGGTTATTGTGTGGGGGCACAGAATGCAGCAACATTTGCATTTATTAAGACAAACCACCAAAGTTCAAGATAAATCCTAGGACAAGTTCAACCCCTCCTCCCACACAGAAGGAGGCATGGGCTAAGATCCCAGATGTCCCAGGGATCACCAATCCCATTTAACTAGGGCTTGATCAGACACTTTGCCCTATGCAAACCGAGCTGTAAAGATGTTTACAAGTCAGGAGTGAAGGGAAGGCAAAGGACATCCTTCCTTTACAAGCCACTGAGAGTTGCAATATTGATTTCAGTCTCTATTCTATCAGCTTTTTCTTTGACAAAAGTCTGGGATCTTTTTATTTTGCAAAAAAACCCACTTCTCTAGCAGATGGGATGGGATGATAATGCTGCCGTTGAGCCAAGGCTCTTGGGCAAATAATAAACATTAAATAACCTTTGCAGAGAAACTGGATTCAAGGACTAAGGAAACAGATCCCTTCCAGGCAAAAGGCCACCCCGAAGCTGGTGGTGTTGCTGGTGTCCCCCACAACAGATCCTTCCTTCCAGAGATCAAATTGGTCAAAGAAGTAGATGCCATTTTTCATGCTCCCTGCCCAGAGGGAGTGTCTGCAGTCAGCTCCAGTCAGGCTGCCAGGTCTGTGTTGGAAGAAAAGACCAGCTGTGTCCTTCCCTCTTGCCGTTAGGCCTCCAATTAATGAAGTTTTAATGAAATCAGGGCTTAGAAAGGAGATGGAGTTTTCATGGATCAGTGACATTTTTTATTAGAAAAAATACCCTGATCAACTGTTGAAGATGCATGTCCTTCTCCAGAGCTGGAGCAGCAGCTGATGACTCTCAGGCTGGAAACAGCTTGACTTTATTAATACATTTCATAATTTGGTGAGAAAATTGGGATTGGTAGCTGCAGAGCAGAGAAGGCTACAGGTGAGGTCCTTAGCCCAGTGGGATGAAGAGAAATGGGCAATTATTGCCAGGGAATGATTTGGTGTCAGGAGAAATCAGTGAGTGAGGAAAATTTTAATGTGTCACAAAGCTTATTTTCCATATCTGGAATCACAGGATGGTTTGGGTTGGAAGGAACCTTAAACACCCTCCAGTTCCACCCCCTGCCATGGGCAGGGACATCTTCACCAGACCAGGTTGCTCCAACCTGGCCTTGGCCACTTCCAGGGCTGAGGCAGCCACAGCTTCTCTGGGCAACCTGTGCCAGGGCCTCCCCACCCTCACAGGGAACAATTCCTTCCTAAAATCCAATCTAAATCTCTCCTCTTTTAGTTTAAAATCTTTCCCCCTTGTCCTATCACCATCTGCTCATGTAACAAGTCGCTCTTTTACACAAGCCCCCTTTACAAGCCATTTTTTTTGTTTAGATGGGAAAGCATGTTCCGAGGCTTAAAGTGTAGCCCAACACTTTAAGGGGATGGTAGAGTCACATTCCCATGGGAAAATGGAAGGGAAAAGGAAGATGTGTCCATATTCACAGCCTCTCCAGGGCCCCAGGGTCACCCATCCCCTCAGGGGCCTGGGGTGGGACACACCGAGGGGGTCCTGCCCTGTGACCCCCCATGATGGGGGCTGGTGGGAAATGGGGAGATGCTGGGTGAGGGGGGTGAGTTGGGGAAGGGGCTCATCCCCCGGGAAAGGGGCTGATCCCCAGGGAAAGGGGCTCATCCCCGGGGGAAGGAGCTGATCCCCGGGGGAAAGGGCTCGAGACTGGGTGAAGGGGTTCATCCCCATGGGAAAGGGCTCATCCCCAGGGGAAAGGGGTCATTCCCGGGGAAGGGGCTTGAGGGTGGGGGAAAGGGCTCATCCTTGGGGGAAAGGGGCTCATCCCCAGGTGAAGGAGCTGATTCCCTGAGGAAGGGGCTGATCCCCTAGAAAAAGGGCTCATCCCCAGGGGAAGGGGCTCATTCCCAAGGAAAGGGGCTCATCCCCAGGGGAAGGGCTCATTCCCAAGGAAAGGGGCTCATCCCCAGGGGAAGGGCTCATTCCCAGGGAAAGGGGCTCATCCCCGGGGGAAAGGGGTCATTCCCAAGGAAAGGGGCTCATCCCCGGGGGAAAGGGGTCATTCCCAAGGAAAGGGGCTCATCCCCGGGGGAAAGGGGTCATTCCCAAGGAAAGGGGCTCATCCCCGGGGGAAAGGGGTCATTCCCAAGGAAAGGGGCTCATCCCTGGGGGAAAGGGGTCATTCCCAAGGAAAGGGGCTCATCCCTGGGGGAAGGAGCTGATCCGCGGTGGAAAGGGCTCGGGACCGGGGCAGGGGTTCATCCCCATGGGAAAGGGCTCATCCCCATGGATGAAAGGACTCATTGGACTCATTGGACTCATGGATGAAAGGAGAAAAGGACTCATTCCCATGGAAAGGGGCTCATCTCCTGGGGAAGGAGCTCATCTGAGGGAGAAAGGGTTCATCTTTAGGGAAAGGGATCATCCCCGGGGGCAGGGGCTCATCCCCGGCGAAAGGGCCTCATCCCCAAGAATGATCTCCGGGAAAAGGGACTCTTCCCCGAGGGAAAAGGGCTCATCCTCTGGGAGAGGGGCTTATCCCCGAGGAAGGGGCTGATCTCCGGGAAAAGGGACTCCTACCCGGGGGAAAAGGCTCATCCCCGGGGCCGTGTCCGTGAGGAAGGAGCCGACGGGCAATGGCGGCGGCGCTGAGGGGCCGGGCCGGGCCGTGAGGGAGCCCCGCGCCAGCCGAGGGCGAAGAGAGTGTTGGGAACATTAATTCCTAAGCAAATTCTCTCAGAAGTTAAATATCTTAGGGATGGGGATGCACGGGGAGCTGGCTCGGCCCCCGGGCAATCCGCGGCGGTGCTGAGGAGCTGGGTGAATTTTCCGCGTTTTCCTGTAGTCGGCGGGTGAGGTGGATCAGCAGGGACTCAAACATTGATTTTGCTGAGGTTGAGCAGCGTTTGAAAGCTGCATGGCAAAAAGAGAACGTATTTTTGTTTTCCAAACGACATCTTTTTAGTGCTGGTTTTACGTCTTCGGTGATTTTCCCTGTGGTTCCTGGTGTAAGGTGAAATTCAGGCAGTGGGTTCAAGTCATTTTTCTCATAGGCAGTGAGTTTGTACATCTTCAAGGATCATGGAATCATTAAGGTTGGAAAACACCTCTAAGATCATTGAATCCAACCATTCCCAGCACTGCCAAGGCCACCACTAACCCATGTCCCCAAGTGCCACATCCACACATCTCTTTGTCATGGATTGCCATGTTCTAGGTTGTTTATGGCACACCTGATAAAAACAGATGTCACCCTTGCTAGGTGGGAAACATCCCTTTTTGGTGAATCACCTAATCCTGTCAGGGATAGCTTTGAACCAACACAAATTATCCAAATATTTCTGCGGAACTGTCAACAGGGTGGAACAGGATTGTGTTCTCCCTGCGTGGTATCGTCAAAATTATCTGCTGCTTTTTGATTGCAGTGCTTTTCTGATCAAAGTCAGCTTCATGTAGTGGCTTGAGGGGGAGATGAGCACTTAGGAAAGCTGTCTTGTTTCAGTGCATGTAGGAAAGAAAAGGTTTAGATGCCAGCGTGTGATCAGATTATCTGGTCTTGTTTTATCCCCGCACATTAATATGTGTACCAGGGCTGCATCCAGTCATGTGCACATTCCTGGGCCACCTGTGAACACGAGTTAAATGCAGCAGCAAAGCTTTGCTGTCGCCTTGAAGAGCCTTATTCCTTCATGCCTGGGGAAGTGTTGGACTTTGGGGGGTACGGCTTGAACCCATAGAATCCCAGAATGGTTTGGTTGGAAGGGACTTAAAGCTCATTTTGTTCCACCCCCTGCCATGGGCAGGGACACCTTCCACTAGCCCAGGTTGCTCCAAGCCCCATCCAACCTGACCTTGGACACTTCCAGGGATGGGGCAGCCACAGCTTCTCTGGGCAACCTGTGCCACTCTCGCAGCCAAGAATTCCTTCCTAATATCTAATCTAAACCTACTTTTTCAGTGGGAAGCCATTCCCCCTTGTCCTGTCACTCCAAGCCCTTGTAAATAGTCTCTCTCCATCTTCCTTTTAAGGTCCTGTCAGATACCGGAAGGCCACAATTAGGTCACCCCAAATTTTCCTCTTCTCCAGGTTGAACAATCCCAATTCTCTCAGCCTTTCCTTGGAGGAGAGCTGCTCCACCCTTACCATGCTGGGCTTGGATTGGCAGCACAGCTGTTTGCCACAAGTCCTTCCCTTGCCTTGCTGGTGCCTGAGCTCAGCTCCTGCAGCCACACCAGCAGAGCTCGGGACGGGGGAGCTGGGCTGTCATGTGACAGCTTATTTTAGGGTGAGAAGAGTCCTCGAGTGTCACTGAGCTAAATATTTCTCTAATTCATGCATAACTGATGTACAATTAGCAGCCTGATCTCACAGACCTGGGTCAGAGCTCTCTCCCATGACGTGACTGGGCTGTGACTGTGTGGCAGGGTGGCAGCTGGCACTTGCCTGAACTTCCTGACCACTGGTGACAGTCCCTGTCGGCACTCACTGCTGGAACTGGGAAGACAGGTTTGGAGACAGTTTGCATTGGCCTCCAACCCTCCTGTTAACGGAGGGAGTTGTGTCAATGGAGTTTAGGTTGGATCTCAGCCAAAGGTTCTTCCCCCAGAGGCTGGTTGGGCACTGCCCAGGCTCCCCAGGGCAGTGGGCACAACCCCAAGGCTGCCAGAGCTCAGGGAGGGTTTGGCTGATCCTCTGGGGCACAGGGGGTGACTCTTGGGGCTGGGCCTGTGCAGGGCTGAGGGTTGAACTCGATGGTCCTTGTGGGTCCCTTCCAGCTCAGCACATTCTGGGATTCTGTAATTCTTACCCCATCTCACCCACACACTGGGGTGTGTCCTCCTGTGCTGGGCTCTCTTTTTTGGGTTCTAGAGCCCTGAGCTGAGCAACCCACCCGCTGTCCCTGCCCTCTCCTGAGCTTTCCTGCAGGTACCAGCAAAGCTGCTCATTTTTCCCAGTTTCGAGGTGCCCCCTCCTTGTCTCAGCCCCACTGCTCTGAGTCTGAGTCATGCATTAAAACCACTTTCCTGAATTTTATTTTTTTGCAGTGACAGCTGATCTGTATTTTCTTCTTTGTCTGCCCCAGTGTGTTGGTAGCTGGCAGGAGCTAACAAATGCCAAGTGAATTGCTGGAGGGGACTTCAGAATTGATCACCTTGTTTTTAGCATGGCAGGGAAAAAAATCATGTACTCCCAGCAAAAGACTAACTTAGCAGATACTCCAGGCTTTAGTTGAACTTTCTACCTCACAGTTTTCAGTCCAATTAATCTTATTTTCAAACAGTGGTCATTATGTGGAGAGCAAAAGGTGATACAAAAATAATTACAAAATGCAAATAGAATAAAAGACAGATTCCCATCCCAGCACAATGTGACAGAGAGAAGCAAATCAGAAAGAATTAAAATCACTTCTGTCCTTTTTTCACATTTGCTGAGCCTTGCTGCACCAACACCAATTTTTCACATCCTCTGCTCTTGAATTGCTAAACTGAACTGCAAAGAGTGGCGGGTTTTTCCTCGGTGTTTCTGCCTCTGAATTAGACATTCATTGACTTTCTTCAGGGCTTTAGCCTTGTCAGGAAAGATCCATGACAGGCACAAGCCAACTGGGGAGCTGCACTGGCACCAGTGCTCTGAGCTAATGTGGGCTAACGTGAGCCGTGGGCTTTGGGGGCAGATGGGAAGGACTTCAGGGGAACTCTGATTTCTCCAAGTTGGGGGGAAGTTGTAAAAATAGCCCCAAACAAATCAAACATGTTCTTTGTGTCAGGGCGCTGGGCAGTCCCCACTGGGCCAGACTGGTGCTGGCAGTTCCCTCCTGGGTGTCTGTCAGCTCCTGGGCCCTGTTAATAACGTCAGTAACTTCTGGCATTTTAAATTTGTTATTTCTTGCTTCGCCTGACGAAGTGCCAGTTTGACAGATCATGACTTTGGCCCGCACAGATGAATTTCTCGTGCCTCAGGTGAATTTCTCACTGTGAAAAAAAAAAAAAGGTGCCTTTTTAATATTACATGTCTTCCAAATGAGAAGGTCCCAGGCCTGAGGTCATGACAACTTTCAGTTTCTAAATACAGGCTAAAAGATAACAACAGACCCAGTGTGAATTAATAGAGGTCAAACTGAAACCCCAAATGTTGGACCATAATTACCATAATGAGATGTTTTTACTGACTAAGTTTGGAATTTTTTCTCCTCCTTCACCTTCTCAGAACTCAAAGTCTTTGCAGACATTGTAATTTTGGCCCAAGTCATGCACCAGCACACTGAAGGATGGGAAAGATCCTTTCTGCTCTGGTTCATTGTTCACAAGGGAAGAGAGGTCCCTAAAATACCCTGTGGAAGGGGTCTGGCTGAGCTGGAGTTTCTCTTTGCTTGTGCACACTCAGTCTTTCACTTCTGCTTTATTAAACTGCCTTATCTCAGCCTGTGAGTTGTGTTCCATCTCATTGTCTCTCACCCATCCAGCTGAATCACTGACAGAGCAGCTTGGTGGGCACCTTGGTGTCCTTCCAGAGGGCAGGGTTAGATGGGATATTGGGAAGGAATTGTTGGCTGGGAGGGTGGGGAGCCCTGGCACAGGTTGCCCAGAGAAGCTGTGGTTGCCCCATCCCTGGAAGTGTCCAAGGCCAGGTTGGACGGGGCTTGGAGCAACCTGGGCTAGTGGAAGGTGGTGGAACTGGATGGTCTTTAACGTCCCTTCCAACCCAAACCATTCCATAATCCTATGGTTCTATCTTGGCTTTGTCTGGTGCTGGAGAGCAGAATTAGAAGGGCTGTTTGCTGTTCCTTCTTATTTTTTGTTAACCATCATCTGCAGTGTCAGGGATGCTTCAAGTTTTCCCCAGTAGCTCTTGATCTCCTTTGCAAAGCTTTTATTAATTATTAGTGTCCTTTGTGCCTTTCAGGAACATGTCTCACCTTCTCATCCACTTCTTGGGGCATTCTCGAAACATTTGTAACTGTTAAGTAAAAAATTGCTTTCCTTTGGCTCAAGGCTTTCAGGAGACGTTCAGCAGGGCTGCACGTTTACTTCCCTCGGGTTTCTGCTGCCTCATCCAATTCAGGAGCAGCTCAAAGATCGTTTCTCCGGGCAGGGATTCTACAAAATATGGGTGGACGAAGTTCAATCTATTTTTTAGAGTAGACAAAACAGGTTATTTTAGCTGGATGTTGGCTTTCCCTCATTCCAGAATCCCTCTGTGCTCCCTGGCTCACAGGTTTATTGTCATAAAGCAAAGCCCAGGCTCTGGGGCTGTGCAGCTGCTTCACTGGCACCTCACACAGCACGAGCTTCCCTGATGGAGCTCCAAAGTCCCCTCACATCCTTGCTCAAGACACAAATAGCAGCATTCCCAGCCACTGGAGCCGCTGTCCCTGAGGGTCCCAGCACATCCCTGCAGGGTGCAGACCCCCTGGCCTCCCACTGAGGGACAAAGAATGAAGGACCTTTTTTTCTTGGAAAACAGGGGGGTTTGGCTCACCCCACCCAGTGACCTGCCACAAACCCCATTTGTCATGTTCTTATTCATGGCAGTCACAACTTCCTGGGCAGGGGCAGAGGAGGGGCAGGGACTGAGCTCTGCTCTGGGGGGACCAGGGACAGCAGCCAGGGAATGGCTGGAGCTGTGTCAGGGCAGGCTCAGGTTGGATCTCAGCCAAAGGTTCTTCCCCCAGAGGCTGGTTGGGCACTGCCCAGGCTCCCCAGGGCAGTGGGCACAGCCCCAAGGCTGCCAGAGCTCAGGGAGGGTTTGGCTGATCCTCTGGGGCACAGGGGGTGACTCTTGGGGCTGGGCCTGTGCAGGGCTGAGGGTTGGACTCCAGGATCCTTGGGGGTCCCTCCCAGCTCAGCACATTCTGGGATTCTGGGATTGAACAGAGGGGCATCAGTTCTGCCCTAAATCCTCTGCCTGCAGTGGGACACACAGACATCACCATCAGAACACGTTTCACCTCATCCCACTGATGGATTCACACTGGGGAGATGAATCCATTAGAACTCCAGAGCTGTGGGGGAGGAGGGAGATGGTCGGTCCCAAGTGGCAATGCCCAGCTTTAGCCTTAATTAAATCCTGGGAGTTTGCTTCTCTGAGAGGCTCCCACAGGCCTTGCCTCGAAGGTCAAGATGTTGCAGACCTATTTATGTATTCTCTTTGATTGGGATCAGACTGGCAGCCTGTTGTGGAGGCCTGGGAGCTTTAAAAGTAGGCAAAAGAAGTAGTTAGAGCCTGTTAATTTGTGCTTCAGCCTGAGAGCATTTCCTGATTGAAAAAAAAAAAAAAAGACAAATCACCACTTCTCTGTGTTTTACTAAACTGTTTAAAGTTAATTGAATGGGCCCAGGATTAATATTCCTGCTGTTTTTTCTGTGGAGGTGTTGCCTATCAGGGGGCCTATTTCTCTCAGCCCAGTTTAATAACCATTATATCCCAGGATATAAGGGAAGAGGTCAGTGGAGAGGTAAAGCCAGTGACACACTCCCTGCCTAAAACATTGCTCCAAAGAGTTAGTCTGGCTCCAGTAAAGGATGAAACCAGCCTCGGGTGGTGAGATCAGCAGAGGGAATTACACCTCTGGGTTTGTTCTGGTGCACCCAGGGCTGGAGAAAAGGGTTTCTTTGTAGACCAGCCCTGAGCAGCATTTTCCATCACCAGACCCAAGTGACAGTGTCCTCATGGGTTCATTTCAGACCCGTGCTGGGTGCACCAGCTCATGTCCCAAGAGTCCTGTGTCATGGGGCCAGAGGGTTAAGGGATGCTCCAAATCCACACTGAGTATCAGGGAACATCCTGGGTGGGAAGGGACCCACAGGGATCATCGAGTTCAACTCCTGGCCCTGCAGCAGGACAAGCCACAAAATCCCACCATGTTCCTGAGAGCAGAGGAGGTTGTTTGGACCTGTACAAGGAACCTTTTGTGATCCACAGCCACCAGAGCCTCTGGCAGAGCCGGGGGCATTCCAGTGGTGCTCCTTGAGGGTCCCGTGTGGGCTGTGGGGTGTCTGAAGGGACACGCAGGTTAGTTTGGAATAGCACATCACTCCATAGTGCAGGATTAGGCATTTGGGGTTGAGGGTGTTGTGGAGATGCACTTAAATCTGATCTGAACTTCTCCATGTGCAAACGATTCGATTCCCCGCTGACAAAGCTGCGGGAAGAGCGGAGCCATCTCCCGACACCAGCACGGGAACGAGCCTGTTACTATGGAAATGAGCCTGAAATTCCTGCTGCCCGGCAGCCGCAGGGAGCTGTGCCCAAAGCCTGCTGAGCAGGTGGCACCGGCACGGCAGCCACCCTGACCCCGGGGTGGGGAGGAGCTGCCACAACACCTGGGTGCCGGGGTGTCCTGGGGGACATCCCGCCCACACGGAGCCAGTGGAGAGGGCAGAGAGGGTGTCACACAGCCCAGCCACCACGGGGGTGAGCAGGGAAGGTCATTTCCAGGGGCACTGGGCTCCCTGGATGCTCGGGGCACTGGGAGTGTGTGTGCAGTGCTGGGGCCAAGCCTCGTGCTCCTGTGGGTGAGGGCAGAGCAGGATGGAGAAACATCCTGGACACTCAGTGCTGGGCTCCAAGCCCTGGCAGGCTGGGACCAGGCCATAATATACAATAATGCATAATAATATACAGTAATGCATAATGCTATACAACAATACATAGTAATATAGAATAATATGTATTGTATCTATAATAAGACAATACATTTATATGCCTAAATATAAATATATAAATATATATTTATATTCTATTTATATTTATAATAGTATATATATAATAACATACACACACACACATATATAAAAGCTCATCCAGGAGCTTCCCCAGAGGGGTCCTGCCCCAGTGCTGTGGATTGAAATGGCACTCACTGGCTCGTGGGCATGAGTAGAGAGTCCTTCAGTCTCCAGAGCCCAGCAGATCCCATCTACAAACACAGCTCCTTCCCTGCCCTTCCACATTCCTGGCTTCTCCAGAACACAGTGTTTTCCCCTCGTTATAACGTTGCCCTGGCTGAGCAAATCTGGGAAGTACAGTGGGTACAAAAAGGCCATTCATCCACCCCCAGGCAGAGTGGGGGAACATCAGTGCAGCTCACTGGGTTTAATATAGGGCCAACACAAAACATTGCTCCAGTGGAAAAGTCCCAAATCAGGAGTTTGTGATCTCAAAGTCCACCTGGCTCGAGGACCACAGAATTCCAGAGTCACAGAACCCCAGAATGTGCTGAGCTGGGAGGGATCCCCAAGGATCATCAGTCCAACCCTGAGCCCTGCACAGGCCCAGCCCCAAGAGTCACCCCCTGTGCCCCAGAGGATCAGCCAAACCCTCCCTGAGCTCTGGCAGCCTTGGGGCTGTGCCCACTGCCCTGGGGAGCCTGGGCAGTGCCCAACCAGCCTCTGGGGGAAGAACCTTTGGCTGAGATCCACCCTGAGCCTGCCCTGACACAGCTCCAGCCATTCCCTGGCTGCTGTCCCTGGTCCCCCCAGAGCAGAGCTCAGTCCCTGCCCCTCCTCTGCCCCTGCCCAGGAAGGTGGAACTGCACTGAGGTCTCCCCTCAGTCTCCTCTTCTCCAGCTGAACACACCAAGTGCCCTCAGTGTCCTCACACACCTTCAAATCCAGGCCCTTCCCCATCCTCGTGGCCTCCTTTGGACACTCTCTAATGGCTTCAGATCTTCCTTTTATTGTGGTGCCCAAAACTGCCCTGGCAAATCTGCACCCCCAGAGCTGCCCTGGGACACCATGGCTGTGTCAGCACAGCACAAGTCCAGCTGCTCTGTTGAGTCCAGGGATTGTTTTGGGTCACACCTCGTGTTTTGGCAGTGTGGGAAGGGTCAGTTTGCATCTGCCTGGTGGGTGTTCGACACATGGCCTGACGTGCACTAGGTCTGAGAGCAAAACAGTGGTGTTATCTCATAATTCAAACATTATTCTGCCCCAAACCAGAAATCTCAGATACACAGATGTGGTGCTTAGGGACATGGTTCAGCGGTGGAATTGATGTTGGGACAATGGTTGAACTCAGTGATCTTTTCCAACCTAAATGATTCTCTGATTCTCTGAAGCTTTTGGGTTTGCAGACCTGATTTTCAAAAGCACCAGGCAAAGTCCTGCTCTCCTGCTGCTGTCCCAGTCTCCACTTGGAGCCCTCAGCAGCCCAAGATGACCTTTTCCAGATGGCTGACCTGGGAAACCGGTGTCTGAGTGCTCTCCTGGCTGAAACCTTCCCTCCAGAGGAGCCAGTCCCACCATTTGTTGAGCAGAGCATTTTTATCAGTGGCTTTAAAAGATCTTGCAGGTCACCAGAGAGGCCCTGCTCCAATTCCTGCAGGGTCTCAGCCTGGCATCACTCAAAAAAGGTTGGCAGGCTCCTCTCAAATCCCAGGGCCACCTTGGGATTCAAGAGAGGAGCCTCCCACTCTTTTTTTAAAAGCAGAGCTGATATTAAATGAAGTTATCGTAAGGGCTACTTCAGCATTTAACTCTTTGGAGAAGCAAGTCTTTCCCAGAGGGGCATCTCCCACTAGAGGAAAGAATTCCAGGTAGGACACAGAAGTATCTGGAAATGGTGCTCTGCAAGCAAGGCAGCTGTCCATCAGCTATAAATTTGGAACGTTTGGATTAAGGAGACTGAAGGAAGTGGTTGGGACTCTGCTTTCATTCCCAACAGGACATTTAAATCAAGGAGGAGTCAGGAAGCTACAGGCCCACTTTCCCTTCCAGATGTGTCCAGGGACAACATCCTCCTTCTGCTGGGGACAATTGCTGAGTTCCATCCAGGTGCTCTCCACAGGATCCAAACATCCCTGTACAAGGAGAGGTTTCCATTGAGCTCTTGGGGAGTCTGAGGCTCAGCACTGGGCACAGCTGGTTTCTGTTTCAGTGCTCCCAGTGTGTTCCGAGCTTCAGAAGCTGCACCATTGATTTCCACTAATTATAAATCCTATAGAAAGTTCTCAGCTTGCAACAGTCACGGTTTGGCTCTCAGTGGAGTCAATAAAAGTTAAGAGTTGCTCCCTGGTTGCTGTCATTACAACAATAAACCCCGGAGTAATTGAAAAGTGAATCAGGGAAATTGCCAGATTGGAGAGCAGTGAAAATAGAAGGAATTACCAGGGAGCCCAAGCAGAGCCTTGTCCCTGCCTGCACCAAGCTGGAGTCTATTCTGGACAAACTGATAAGTGTGTCATGGTGGACATGGAGCAAGGGGCAAAGCAGGAGCAGTGACCACGTGCCTGCTGAGAGGACAGAAATTCAGTGCATGAGCCAACAAGGGTGATTTTGAATCCCTACCGAGGTTGTTCCGCTTCCTAAAAGGCAAAAATGACAACAAAATGATAAAAAAAATCATTTCTCCCTATATTAGAACAAAACTCAAAAGCAAGAACTGGAGATGCAGCAACAAGAGGACAATTATGTCCTACTAGATAGGTCAGCTGGTACAGGAAGACCCAAACCCCCCAAGTCATTACTGTTTGCACATAGTTAAGATTAGGTGATAACCAGGGTTTTGTTTGGAAGCCAGGCAGCTGGAAGCAAAGCAAGGCTGGAGGACAGAAGACTCTTCTTGATGACAGTGCTGGTAGAGAGGGAGACCTGCAAAGGCTTGGACAGGCTGAGAAAACTGGGGCTGTTCAACCTGGAGAAGTGAAGGTTGTATGGAGACCTCAGGGTCTGAAGGGGCAACAAGGAACCTGGAGAGGGGCTGTTCATCAGGAATGGGGGAGTCAGCACAAGGGGAATGGGTTCGCACTGACAGGGGGGAAATTTAGGTTGGAGATACGGAAGAAATTGTTGGCTGTTCAGGTGGGGAGGCCCTGGCACAGGTTGCCCAGAGAAGCTGTGGCTGCCCCATCCCTGGGAGTGTCCAAGGCCAGGTTGGAGCAACCTGGGCTAGTGGAAGGTGTCCCTGCCCATGGCAGGGGGTAGAACCAGATGAGCTTTAAGATCCCTCCCAAAGCATTCTCTGATTTTATGATTCCATGATTCTAAGACTCAGGAAAGGAAAAATAGGTGTCAACACTGGCAATGGTGTGTCCCAAGGTGAGTTTGGACACCTGTAGCTCTGGAGACAGACATGAAGGAGCACAGGGATGATCCAGAGATGATGTTCTTCCAACACAGTCATCTTGGGACATAGTGAGGCAGATCCTGAAGCAATCAGTTGGCTTTCTGCAAGGTCAGGAAAGCCCATGTAAAGTCTGTGAGCACTTCCAGTAAGTCAGAGTCTCACACGTCCTCAAAAAAGGGTGCAAGTAAAGAGAAGGTCTCAGAGACACTGCTCTGGGCTGTGGAACACCCACAGGTGTGAGCATCCACCTGGTGATGGGTGAACACAGGTTTTGAACAGCTTCTGGAAGCACTGTTCCTTTGGGACAGCTTCTGGAAAGACCCTGGAAGTGTCCATGGCCAGGTTGGATGGGTTCTGAGCAACCTGGGCTAGTGGAAGGTGTCCCTGCCCACAGCAGGGGTGGAACTGGATGAGCTTTAAGATCCTTTCCAACTCAGACCATCCTGTGATTCCATGATTCCCTGAAGGCAGAAAAACCAAGCCCATAAACTCCAACAGAAGAACTCTGTCAGAGAACCCTCCCTGAGCCAAGAACAAACTCAGCACAGGTTGGAAATGACCCCACCATGTGATGGAATGGGGTAACCACGTGCTGACAGGCTGCTCCTCCTCAGATGGAGTGACCACTAGGATGAAATTAAGGCTTTGCCATATGGGTGGACTCAGGAAGAGTTTTCAGGTTGAAGTTTCCCAGGACAAAGACCCCAAAGGAATGAAGGATTGGGGTGTTAGGGGAGAAAACCTTGCTTTTACCAGCAACCAGCACTGCAGGAAGGCACCCAGGAGGGCTGCAAACCCCGGGCAGCTCTGCAGACCTCCACTAACACACTTCCCACCCTGCTGGGAGGTTCCCATCAGTGAGCCCCCATTCCCACCCCTCTGGTTGCCAAGAGAAACGCCATTTGGAATCCCACAGGTTGTCAAATCCGCAGCTGCTCGGCTTGACTTGCTCTCCTAACATGAAAGACAGAGGCTGGAGGGTGAGATTTCCTCGTGCACAGCAAAGCAGGATGGAAATTTGGGACTAAATGCCAGGGGGATTTGCAATCCAGCTTTGAAGTGTACAACGAGGAGCCACTGGTGACAATGGTGTGCTGGCTATTTTTAGCTCTGAATCCCTGAGGAACAAGGGCAGCAGCAAAAACACCAAACCCACCAGACTTGCTTTGCAGAGAAATGCTTTTCATCTGGGCCAAAGGCAGGAACTTTGTTGTCCACTTCTCTGCACCAGGTTTTGGGTAGTGGCAGGAAAGAAGGGAATAGAATTGTAGGAATCAGTGCTTCTAAGGACATCTGGGGAAATAGGGATGAGTGTGTGCAAATCTGCCTGTACACACACAGTTGTGGCTGAATGTTTCAGGGTCCAGATTTAATAAAATTACTTCTCTTAGTTTTCCCTTGAGGATTAATGATTTTGGATCTGTGTGATGAGATGTGCAGCAGTGCTCAGGGAAGACAATGTCAGAGCAGCTCGGAAGTGATAAGAATACTAAGATGGGTTGAGTTGGAAGGGACTTTAAAGCTCATCTTGTTCCAACCCCCTGCCATGGGCAGGGACACCTTCCACTGTCCCAGGTTGCTCCAGGCCCCGTCCAGCCTGGCCTTGGACACTTCCAGGGATCCAGGGGCAGCCACAGCTTCTCTGGGCAACCTGTGCCAGGGCCTCCCCACCCTCCCAGGGAAGGATTTCTTCCCAATATCCCACGAAACCCCACCCTCTGGCAGTGGGAAGCCCTTGTCCTATCACTACATGCCCTGTCCTGTCCTGTTTGCTCTGTCCTCATCATGCTGAGGGAAAGGAGGGGGAATTTCTCCCTGTACCAACCACTCCCAGTTGGCATCACCTTTCCTCCACTGCAACATTACCCTGGGGGTGTTTGGTCTTTCTGGGCTTTCTTGGAGGTGGGTGGTTCAGATGAGGCTGGACAGTCCCTGGTTCTCACTGTTTGCTGAGGGTGAGCCCATTTTGGGCTGTAAGGCCTGAGTTGAAGGTGCTGGGCAGAGGAGGATCATCTCCAGCACTGGGGAAGATCATCATGGCTTGGAGCATTTCCATCCATCTTTCCTGACTGCTCTGAGGGCTCAGGGATGCTCATCCCTTGCCCTGGCACAGCAGCCAGGGTGAGTGCCCTCTCTGCTGAACCCTTAGCAGGTGTTAATAGCACAAACAGGCACGTGTGCAAAGTTCTGCTGCTGCAAAATGTCCTTTCCTATGTATTCTTCAGGAATCGTGGGTTTAACATTTGCTTTGTGTGAGAACATTTACCCACTGGATCTACAGCACAGGTCAGCTCAGAGGGAAATGTTCTCTGCTTGTTCTTGCCACACAGGCACAACTGGAGAGTTAGGAAGTAAAAAAAAAGGGGTCAGAAACAAGGCAGTGACTCGTGGCAAAGTGCAAGAGCTACAGGGGGGATCCCTCAGGGGTTTGTCTCTGTTGGGGTGGCCAAGATGATACTGAATTGCTGCCTCTCCAGCCTGGAAGACCCTCCCTGACACAGGGCTGTGTCTCTCTGCTCCTCCACCAGCACTAAGGAGCTCCAGCAACATCCATTTGCAGCTTTAGGGTAAAATGAACCCGAAAGAGCAACATTTGCAAAGTTGGAATGAGGGTGGTAAAACACGAGAAGGGAACTGTGGCACTGCCCTGGTGCCCTCATTCCTCTGGGTGCTGTGTCTCTAACTGGGTCTAACTGGGTGCTCTCCCCACAGTTTGACATGCAGAGGATAACGCTGGAGGAGCTGAAGCACATCCTGTACCACGCCTTCCGCGACCACCTCACGATGAAGGACATCGAGAACATCATCATCAACGAGGAGGAGAGTCTCAATGAGAACTCTGGCAACTGCCAAACAGAGTTTGAAGGTGAGGGAGGAACTTTCTGGGTTTCTAAACGATTATCCTCTCCCTGATTTGACTGTAAAACCCACTCTGTGCCGTGCCATGCCATGGGCAGGGAGGTGTGATGTTAGTGGGGAGTTATTTTAGAGAAGCAATGACACACTTGGGGACCTGCAGAGCTGCCATCAGCCTTCCTCCATGGATCAGTAAAGCTGAGCCTGGTTCAGGCAGGAGGAGGAACTACTGGGTGCTTTGCCTTCTGGCAAAATGGGATGGGGTTCAACCAAAGGGATGTGCAGCCCATGCTGAGGTGAGTGTCTAAGACAGACTGAATTTCCCTACAGAAACTTCCACATTTCCCTCAGGCTGTCATGGAAAGACTTCACTGGCACTGGCAGGCCCTACCAAGGTGTGTTAGGCTCTTCCAGCTTTCTGTTGTCTTTCCATAAACAGAAAAAGGTCTGCTCTGGGCTCCCAGGGAACAGCTGACATGAGTCCTGTCCCTGCACTGGAACAACAGCAAGGAGCAAGGGTGGTGCCTCTGTACCCATGGCTTGGGGCACCTCTTATTCTGAGCTGCAGGTTCAACCAGGACAGCTCATCTCAGCACCTGAGAGTGTCTGCAAAGGCAAGGGCTAAGCAGAGCTCAGAGGGAGTCACAGAAAGGGAAACATTTGCTTCCTCTCATCAGTGTGAGAAGACCACCAAGTGCTCCCCAACTCAGCCTCTGCAGTGGGGTTTGCACTTTGACAGAGCTGACACTGGCAAGAACATTCCCTCTTTTAAGGAATCTCAGGAGAAGGACTTTCTTGGCCAGAGAAGCTTGTGCTGCTCCAAAGCATTGCTGGCTGGAACAACTGGAGCTGTCCAGAGAAGCTGTGGCTGCCCCATCCCTGCAAGTGGCCAAGGCCAGGTTGGAGCAACCTGGGCTAGTGGAAGGTGTCCCTACTCATGGCAGGGCCTGGAACAAGATGATCTTTAAGTTCCCTTCCAACCCAAACTATTCTTTGACTCTCTGAAATCAAGTGCAGAAGAGTCCAAGGAAATACCCCCAGAGAACCTGCAGGGTTGAGCACAACCCCCTGGGACAACCACTGTGCTTTGCCACCCACAGCACTGCCACTTTCTGTGGGCCACCTGGGGGGAAATTCTGATACTCTGAGGGGTCAGACAAGCTTCTGAAAGGGCACCAGGCCAAGACAATGAAGCATCTTTCAAACAAAGCAAAGCTGAACCTATTAGTGCAATTCTTAGCCTGGCTAATGAATGGCATTCAGCAGCTCTATCCAGCACACTGAATACTGCAGGAGAGGTGGAGAAGAGCACAGCTGAATTTTAAAAAGCCTGCAGGAGAGAGGAAAGCAGCAACACTCTCTGAATCAAGCCAAGCACCATTTTTTTTGTTCCTCCTGGAGAGCAGCAGGGAGGAAGAGATGCTGCTTATTGAATGGAGCTGTCAGTCCCCACTGACCTGCTGATTCACTGGAGGCACGAGCCAGTTCAGGCTCATTTCAGCTCTGGGGCTTGGGTGAACCATCCCAATCACCAGGAAAAAAAATTGGGTCCAAATACCTCAATGCTCAGCAGCTCGTTTTGGAAGTCCCAGCTTCCAAAAGTACAGCAGGAACAGCTTTTCTCGTGGGATGTTGGCACTGCTGGTGCCAGGCAGAACCTGGAAGCAAAACAGCCCCTTTTTTAGATGTTAAAAATACACACACACAAATCCAGCAGGGAATACAGATCAACTTGACCCTGTCAACAGCAGTGCAAAGTTTTGCTTCAGGTCCCAGAAGAAGGGACGGTTCTGGTCCGTGGCAGCTCTGACAGGAGCATTTCTCCCAGGAAAAGGCAGGCTGGGAGCAGGTTGTGTCCCTGCTCTCTCCAGGTTGGACATGCCATTACCTGAATGACCCAATTCTGCTCTCAGAGCTCCCAATTCCCAAACACCAAGATCCCTACAGGGCTGAAAAGCAGAGCTCTGAGGGTCTGCTGGGTCAGTGACACCGCGGGAGAGCTGTCTCCACGTGAATCACTCACGTGTGGAGCAAGGGAGATGCTTTCTGGGTATAATTCCTGGAGTTTATTTTAGGTGCCACCTTGGGATGAGATGAATTGCACCTTAAAAAGCAATTCAACCCTTCAAATAGCAATTCAACCCTTCAAATAGCAATTCAACTGTTCCTCTCAGCCCACAGAACCTCCCACCTCTATTTAATGGACATTTCATCCACCTCATTGAAGAGACTTTGATAGGAATGAGGCCAAGATGAGCCCTGGTGGTTTTTAGTGGGATTTGGGAATGGTTTAGAAAGGAAGAGACGTAGCAGATACTTCCAGTAGTACCTTGAAAGGGGGGATCTCCACTCACTCTCACCTCTGGGTGTGTTCTGGCCTTCAAAAGAGCAGCCCCCACACCTCCTCCCTGCTGTGGGCACAGACATCCCCCCTTCTCCACAGCCCTGCCAGGTGCTAAAGGGTCTTGCACAGGTAATAGAGCCATCAGTACAAATATATTCCAATTTCTGCCATTCTCACAGATTTGCCCTCTTGGCTGCTTGTCAGGATAAGGTCTTTATGTGATATTTATGATTATGTAATATTCCTTCTATATTGACATGGATTATAGACCTCATACCTCTCACCCACACCCCCTTTCCCCCACATACCATGTTTGTATTATAGCCAGGGACAAGTCCAGGATTTTATTCAGTTCATTTTGAACATTCAAGTCACTTGTAAGACATCAAATCTAGGGAAAGACTACACCAGAACAGAGGCACAGTTATGTCTTCAGCCTTTATTTCTGTTTTTATTAATGCTTAGGGCAGGACAACAAAGATTAGATGTTTTTATGAGACACGAGAAAAGAACAACTGTTTGCAGCAACCTTGTGCTGCCAAAAATTTATAGCCCAAACCCCATTTGTCTGGCAGTTCCCTTTATCCAAACACTCAGGACATTAAGCTGGTGGCAGACAAGGGTTTGGGGTGGTTGTGGTGACCTGAGCTGTCTGTCACAGGTATTTTATCCTCAGCCCTGACACTCCAATCAGCTGGATGTGCCAGAGCCCCCTCCCTGCTCAGCTCAGGGCTTGGGAATGAAAAACTGGCCTCTTAAAACAAAAATAACTCCAGCCAGGCAGAGAAAGCCACAATCCCTCAGCCCTGGCAGGGTGGTGACAGAGCCACCATAAATACACTGCAGCTGCCCCTGGGAGCAGGGCTTTGGGGCAGGGGAGGAGGCTCTCAGGGCTCCCCTGACCCCCCCCAAACCCACCGTGGGCATCACAACCAGCCCAGAGCCAGGGGGGCCTCGAATGGTCTGGCCCCATCAACCCCATGGCCTGGGGGGGAAGTCACAGTGACAATGGCTCTGGCTCTGCCCTTAATGACACCAGGGCGAGGTCTCCTCACTCCCTGGGTGCTGAGGAGGTGCAGGATGACCCAGCCTTGATTTGCCTTTGCTTCTTGAGCTCTCAGTGATGTTGGACAGCCTGGGGGTTGCACCTCACCCTGAGAAGTTTGAGGATTTCTCCAGAGGAGCTCCAGGTTCTGACCATGGACAAGGAACCAGATCCCACAGGTGGTGCCAGAAACTCCCACGGGCAACCAAATGCCAAAGGGATGGAGCATCCAGCCCTGAGCCAGTGGAATCAGCAGGAACAGCACAGATGCCAAGCTCAAGGGATCTGTGGATTTGGAGAAGGGACAGAACTGAGGGCAAACCATCACCAGGAAGCAGGGGGGCTGATGGGTGCTCATGTTTAAGAGGGCAGTTCACAGGTAACTGCTCCCAGGGAGGAACATCAGAAATTCCAGGTTCTCTGTGTCCCTGGGGATTGCAGGAGCAGGGGAACTGTTACGACATCTGTGAGCCCCAACCAACAGCAAGAGGGTCTTGCTGGGTCTTCAGCACCCTACAGCCCTTTTCCCTTTCTCCTGGGGTTATCTGGGAGGTGATTTGCATATTTGGTGTGCCCTCAGTCTGTGAAGAACAGCCACAACAACTTCCCTGGATCCTGCTGACTCAAAGCTCCATTTTTCCTTGCTAGTAGAATAGAAGTTATTCAATCCAGGAACATTCCTGCCAGAAACACTGGCCATGGTTTACCCTTCCTCTGAAGAGGAGAGTTGCCATCACCAAAAGCCCAGACCAGTGTTCAGCTGCTGTTCCCCATCAGCACAACCAGCCCCAGAGCCCCTCCCTGAACAGCAGTGCTGGCACTGAGGGCTGGTGCCAGTGCTGTGTCTGCTGCCTGGGAGTGTTTTCAAATAAAATAAGAGAAAATAAATCGAAAAATAGTAGAAAAAATAGAAATAAATAGAATGGAGAGAAAAAGAAAGAACCACAACCACAAAGTGCCAGAGCACCATGCACAAAGCCAAGGAGCCACAGTATTGATTCTGTGAGCTTTATAAAGGAATTAAGAGGCAAGCAGTGCAAGCAGAAAGGGAGGAATTTGGGAGAGCTGCTGTGAGAGGGGGTTTCATTACCTGCTTAGGGTACTGACAGTGCAGAGTTTCCCTGCCCAGGGCACTCTTGACTCCAAGTCCTGCCTAAGGAGGCTTCTTGTGCCTCAGGCACTGAGTGGGGAATGATGTGGGAGCTGAGATTGGGACACAGGCACTAAACACCAGCCAGGGAAAGGGATGAGGGATAAATCTGCTGTTCAAAATGCAGCTTCCTGTGCTCAGAATCACAGAATATCTGAGCTGGGAGGGACCCCCAAGGATCCTGGAGTCCAACCCTCAGCCCTGCACAGGCCCAGCCCCAAGAGTCACCCCCTGTGCCCCAGAGGATCAGCCAAACCCTCCCTGAGCTCTGGCAGCCTTGGGGCTGTGCCCACTGCCCTGGGGAGCCTGGGCAGTGCCCAACCAGCCTCTGGGGGAAGAACCTTTGGCTGAGATCCAACCTGAGCCTGCCCTGACACAGCTCCAGCCATTCCCTGGCTGCTGTCCCTGGTCCCCCCAGAGCAGAGCTCAGTCCCTGCCCCTCCTCTGCCCCTGCCCAGGAAGGTGGAACTGCAGTGAGGTCTCCCCTCAGTCTCCTCTGCTCCAGCTGAACACACCAAGTGCCCTCAGTGTCCTCAGGTGGCTTCAAATCCAGGCCCTTCCCCATTCTTGTTCCCTCCTTTGGACACTCTCTGATGGCTCAATCCCTTCCTTACATTGCTCTCTGTGTGATGAGGTTCAAGACTGGATCAGAACAAGGGGTTTTGTCCATATATATTCTAAAAATATTCCTTTGAGTCTTTCCAAACATGAGCACTTGGAGCCTGGTCACATTTTAGGTTTATTCTGTGCTTGCTGTCACCTGAAAGTCTCCCATCATCCCCAAGTGCATCCATGAGAAAAAGGTGACTGGAACATCCCTTGTCAGGGCAATCCAAGACCAAAGACCAAACCAAGACTCAGAGCAGATGGGCAGAACTGTGGATGTGGCACTTGAGGACATGGTTTACTGGTGAACATAATGGTGGTGCTGGGTTGATGATCTTCAAGGTCTTTTCCAACCATAATGATCCTGTGATTATCTCAGGGAACCTTCAGGGCCTTTTCAGACAAATTAATCTCCACAATACCCCAGTACCTCATAATGTTCTGACATTTATAACAGGGAGGCCAAGACAGAGACATGAACTGGCTTTGCTAAATCACAGCATGATCCTCACTGATGAGCTTAACAAAAATTGAAATTAAATAAAATAAGTCAAATGCTAAAAATCCCAACTCTGTCCACATTTAACTGCTGCACATTCCTCTCACCTCTTTTGACACGTTCATTTGAAAAGGTTCTTAATAAATCTGATTTTGCTCAGGCACAGAAAACCTAAAGACAGTTTGGAAAAGTGACTCATGTCCCATCACACTCATGGCAACTGTCACAGTGGGGGCTGAAGTGTTGGCAGGGAGCACATCTGGAATCTCTGCTCCTTCCCAGGTGACCTGGATGAATCTGAGAGATTCACACAAGACCAACATTTCCTATTAAAGAAATTCAGAGAGAACTTGGTTCAGATTAGAGGGGAAGGTTAGATTAGATATAGGGAAGGAATTGTTCCCTGTGAGGGTGGAGAGGCCCTGGCACAGGTTGCCCAGAGAAGCTCTGGCTGCCCCTGGATCCCTGGAAGTGTCCAAGGCCAGGTTGGATGGGGCTTGGGGCAACCTGGGCTAGTGGAAGGTGTCCCTGCCCTGCAGGGGGTGGAATGGGATGATCTCCAAAGTCCCTTCCAACTCAAACCATTCCATGCTTCTATGCTTTCAACTTCATAAAGAGCTTAAAAGGAATACACAGATAAACTGAATCACCCCTGCAGGCATCTGAGGGGGTTAAAAGCCAAGACGAGAGAGAGGATTCCTGCAGCATGTGAGGGTGGCCTGTGAGGAAGGTGGATTTGGAAGCACTGGAAGGGAAGGTGGGATGTTTAAAAATGTCCCAGCAGGGAGAGGTAAGACTTGGCAGGTCCCTGAGGTCTGGACAGGAGGGTTGTACCAAGGAAATGTAAGGAAGGTGTTGAGCCATTAGAGAGTCTCCAAAGGAGGCCACAAGGATGAGGAAGGGCCTTGATTTGAAGGCATGTGAGAACACTGAGGGCACTTGGTGTGTTCAGCTGGAGAAGAGGAGACTGAGGGGAGACCTCACTGCAGTCACAACTTCCTGGGCAGGGGCAGAGGAGGGGCAGGGACTGAGCTCTGCTCTGGGGGGACCAGGGACAGCAGCCAGGGAATGGCTGGAGCTGTGTCAGGGCAGGCTCAGGTTCCTGGATCTCAGGGAAAGGTTCTTCCCCCAGAGGCTGGTTGGGCACTGCCCAGGCTCCCCAGGGCAGTGGGCACAGCCCCAAGGCTGCCAGAGCTCAGGGAGGGTTTGGCTGATCCTCTGGGGCACAGGGGGTGACTCTTGGGGCTGGGCCTGTGCAGGGCTGAGGGTTGGACTCCAGGATCCTTGGGGATCTCTCCCAGCTCAGTGATTCTGTGGTAACCAGAGGAGCATTTCCTGGTGGGAAACACAAGCCCTGAACCTGTCTGACCGTGTCCTCCCTCCTGTCCCTGCAGTGCACGCCCAGAAGCAGAACAGACAGACCTGCGTGCGGAAGAGCCTTATCTGCGCCTTCGCCATGGCCTTCATCATCAGCGTCATGCTGATCGCGGCCAACCAGATCCTGAGGAGCGGGATGGAGTAGCCCCTGGCCATGCCACTGTGACCCAAGCTGCCCATGCATGTGCATGCCCACCTGGGGGACCTCCCCCCGGCCCGACTCCACACGGCAAAGAGACACAGGCAGGCAAAACACCACTCGAGCAGGAGCCCAGGCCAGCGGCGTAAACGTGTCTTGTGAATCAACCACATCCTTTTTGGCAGGGACATCAAAGGGCTGTCTTAATGCTTTAAAGGTTTTGTTTCCTAATGCAATAAAAAACCACCCCCCCACCACCCCCATGTAGAGGAGTCCCAAATTATTGCTTCAAAACAGCGATGGTGACTCGGAAGGGACTTGGATCCAGCAGCCTGTGTGGCAGTTTTGAGGAGGCACAGCCTCAGGACTTACTGCAGTGGGGCTGTCTTTGAACCAGGGGCCCACTGACTATCCCACTGGGCCCACATTCCCAGGAAGTTGATCGTAGCATTGCCACAAGCAAGTCCCATTTGTTTGATTTCACCTCCTCCAGCTCCACTTTCTTTTCCCTTATGACCATGCCATGGAGTTCACGGCATCAGAGGGGAGCCAGAGCATCTTGTACAGTATTTTCTGAGGAAAAAAAAAAAAGGAGAATTCGCCAGCATCACACAAAATGTCTATTTTTTGCTTCCTAAACACAAGACTGGAGGTAGTAGGAGTCTGTTTGCCATTTATTCCCGACTGTGAATCAGGGCTTGAGAAGCACCACCCGTTTTTCACACATGGGCATTGGTGAGACTTGTGCACAGTCTTCCAACCGACTCTGCAACCACCAGCACAGCTCCAACTCCCTCTATCTGGTCCTGTCTGCATATTCAACAACCTTTCCTCCCCAGCAGTTCTGCCTTTCTTCGATATTAGCCTTCAAGGACCTTATTCAAGATGAAAATCCCGAGGGAAGCTCTTTCTGGGCTTTCCTTCCCTCTCCTCGCCTGGGCAATTTTTATTTCCTTCATTTCACACGCCCTGGTTGGAATCTGCAGTGAAAGCTCCGTGTCAGACATCCTGTGGGAGAGGTTCCATTTCCCCTCACGCTGCAGAGTGTGGGTTTGACCATCCAGCTGCTCTGGTGCCTCCCAGGAGCCGTCCCAGCACCACCACCTCCGTCCCTTGGGCAGGTTCCAAAGAGGACAAGAGGAAAAGGAGAAGAATGATCCAAAGCAGAGCCCACCACCATGTGTTCCGAGGTGTGTCAGACTTTCAGATCCTGTGAGTGTTTGTCAGCTCCCCTGGAGGAGATTTTAATGAGCAGCAAGGAGAAGATGGAGCGATGCAGACTGGAGACACGAGCACTGGGCGAGCCTGGAGCCAGGATTGCAGCAGTGAGGATTTTTCCTTTTCAGCTCCACACAAACCCTTGCATTTGCCTTTGGATGAACTGGGTGTCACAGCGGGACACACCCGATTCCTCGCCCCGGTGGAAGAGGTTTCCCAGCTGGTGCTCGTGGAGCACTCCCAGGGAGGTCCATGGAGTTGGAGCTGAGTTGTTGTTCCGGCTGGGAAAGCTCCAGAGCTCCAAGGAACAGTGAGATCTTGCTCCTGTAAATGTAGGTGACTGTTTCCTGTGCCACAGGAGGGGCAGGATGGCTCCCCAGGGGATTGCAAACCACCAGCTTCCCCCATCCCACACAGCAGCCATTGACTTAAACCTGGATCCATCCCAAAGACTCATTGCAGGTTGTTCTTTGGTGACAAGTTTGATTGATAACATTTAACCTGTATTTTCAGTAGCCTAATTTAAAAATCTGTTTCTTGTTGGTCTGTGTCCCATCAGCCCTTTTGAACTCAAGTCAACCACCTCATCCCTGTCATTTCCCTGGTGTCCCCCTCCATCCCAAGGACAACAACCCCCTTTTCCAGAGCAGCTGAGGTTTTTATTCTGCCTTTCCCAAAAGCCCAACTTCTGCATTTCTGTTCTGCTGCGAGTAATTGAGGTGAACTGCAAAATATTCCCTAAAAAACTGGTTCTGTCTCCCAGAAGATGGTGAGGTTTGTGTTTGCTGGAGGGCAGCAGCAGACTTCAAACCAGCAGCAGAATATCTTAGGGCAGCTCTGGCGTGGGATCTGCAGCGTTGGGGGGCCAAGGGACACTGGCTGAGCTGGACAGTGCAGATAATGAGCTTTGAGATCACCTGAAGGCAATTGTCATCACATTTCGAGGTCTCAGGGGTCTGTGGAGAGGTGGCAACAGTGAAAAAAAACCCTCTAAATATTACTTGTCAGTGAGTAATCCTTATTTTTTTCTCCTGGGGCTGTGCTGGAGGGAACATGGAGAGGTGGGGGTGGCTGGAGAGGTGGGCACTGACCCCTCAGCAATGGCAGAAACATGAGGCCTCTTTGCTGAGCCCACAAACACAACCTAAACCACAGACCAGGCATCTCCACCCCCTTCTCCCAGTGAACACCCAGCAGACTCCCAGCACTGCATCTCCCTTAGGATGAGGTGACTGTCTGCATTCCTCCAAGCTTTCTGGAAGGCTCCATGATTTCCTCCTGCATGCTCCATAGAAACCATTGTAAATACAGCCATTCTTCACCCTGAAGCTCCATTTGTAAAACCAAACCTAGAACTAATACCTTGGTAAAAGCCATAGCCTGGTGTCAGTAGAGTTCATTGCACAACTCCCCACTGATTTCACTGGGTACAGGACTTTGGGGGGGGGGGGGGGGAGGGGTTTGGTGGCAATTTTTCTGTAGGGAAACTAATTTATCTGTTAGGAATCAGTGTCATGTCTTGCCAGAGGTCTTCTTTTCCTTCCTAGATCAGCCTTTCATCTACGGGCATCTTGAAGAGATCCCTTCTTGAGTCAGTGAGGCTCCACTGGCAATTCAGGATGGATCAGGCGAAGCTCTTTCATCCTTTCCTCTCCCCAAAACCTTCCCATCCTTCCTAACCAGCAGCACTGGACCTCTGTCTCCTCCCAACCTCCCTGGCTCCATTTATGTAACATCCATTTATCTTTTTTTTTTCTTCTTCTTCTACATGAGAGGGGGGGGGGAAAAAGGGCTTTTTGCTGCTTTTACAGACAGTAGGTAAAAATAGAGCAGTAAAATTTTGATTGGAACCTGATGGCAAAAGCTTAGGGGGAAGAAAGTGGAAGAATCAAAGACATAAAAATAAAAAACCCCACATCCCATACTTGAAGAAAAAAAAAAAACCTATTTAAGTGCTAATTAACATACTTTAAAAAATACCCAGACTGCAGCGAGGCAGAGCTGTCAGAAAAAGCACTAAACTTCTGCTCTCGCCTGTTACAGGAGAATTTAAGTGTCTTTTCAGCACTGCAATTCTGGAGGAAAAGGAGATTGCCATGGCAACCGCGGCTGTTCGTGACATGTGAGCACCGTGTCGGAGCCACGGAGCTGTCCCGGCCCTGCTCCGCCAGGCAGGGAGGGACAAACAGCTCCCGAAACCTGGACACGCGGTTTGCTCCTGGATTAGGGAATCATCAGGAAATCGTGCCCAGCTCTGCGGCTCCTCCCGAGGGGCAGCTCCGATCCCTGCTCGGTGTGAGCAGCGACAGGAGCTGAGGGAGGGGCTGGAGCTGTGCCAGGGCAGCTTGGGGCACAAAAACGAAAGGAGGATCTGAAGCCATCAGAGAGTGTCCAAAGGAGGGAACGAGCGTGGGGAAGGGCCTGGATTTGAAGCTGTGAGAGGACACTGAGGGCACTTGGTGTGTTCAGCTGGAGCAGAGGAGACTGAGGGGAGACCTCAGTGCAGTTCCACCTTCCTGGGCAGGGGCAGAGGAGGGGCAGGGACTGAGCTCTGCTCTGGGGGGACCAGGGACAGCAGCCAGGGAATGGCTGGAGCTGTGTCAGGGCAGGCTCAGGTTGGATCTCAGCCAAAGGTTCTTCCCCCAGAGGCTGGTTGGGCACTGCCCAGGCTCCCCAGGGCAGTGGGCACAGCCCCAAGGCTGCCAGAGCTCAGGGAGGGTTTGGCTGATCCTCTGGGGCACAGGGGGTGACTCTTGGGGCTGGGCCTGTGCAGGGCTGAGGGTTGGACTTCAGGATCCTTGGGGGTCCCTTCCAACTCAGGATATCCCATGACTATGATTCTCTAAACTCTCTTGGCTTGGCTCAGCTTGGGAAGGCTTGGAGAGGGATGTGGTTGTTTTAACTTGAGAGAGGCCTTTGGTTTGCTCAGGAGTGAGGGAAATCAATGCAGCCTGAGCTCTGCTCCACACAGGCTTGGAGAGGACACTTTGGGTGGGTTGATCTCTGATGGAAGGGTTTGGGTTGTTCCTGCTGGGACATCACTGGGCTGTGCCACTGATAACCACTAACTTTGGCTTTGAGGGCATACCCTCATTCCCTGCTCCTGGAGAAGCCAGAGGGGGAACAGCAGGCACATGACATGAAATCAAATGACAGCGGGCACATGACTGAAATAATTTGGAGACCAGGGAGAAGAGAATTCCAGCAAAAAGAACTTTTCTCCCCTGTCAGGTCCACAACCACACCTTAGGGGCAGCCATGAAGAAAATCAGGATGAGATTCCAGGCAGGATATTGGGGTTGTCCTGTGCAGGGCCAGGAGTTGGATTTGATGGTCCTTGTGGGTCCCTTCCAACTCAGAATATTCTGTTTCTGTGTTTCCATGATGGTGGTGGTGGCCCTGGGGACCAGGCTCCTGCTGTGCCACCCAAGGACCTCGCTGGAGCCTGATCCTCTCCACGAGTCCAACCACTGAGAAGTCACTTCTAATCAGGAGCAACATCAGCAGGGGTGTAAAGAATCAAACAGGGTGGGCAACTGGGAAGACTTGGCTTTGTTAGGGAAACCTGGTCCTGCTGGGGGAGGTGGTGGAGGATGAAGGAGAGTTGACAAAGTCATGTCTGATGGGGACACACAGACCTGCCAGTTCCTGGCAGGAGACACCCTGACCTGGGGAAGGTGGGCACAGACCTTCGAGGTTCACAGACCTTCAAGGCTGACATACCCCCAGGACAGGGGTCACCTGGAGCAGAGGAGCTGAACATCTGGGTGTCACCTGGTGATTTGGAGAGATTTTTTAATCCAGAGGTTTTTGGGAGCTCCCGTGTTGGACCTGGTGCCCTGGGAGGGCTGGATGTTGGTTGCTCTCCATGGGAGACTTCCAGAAACTTTGTAAAAAGGATTTGTACATGGATAGCCAGCTTTTTTACCCAGCTGGGGCCAAGTAAACAGGGTTTTAAGTCCAAAACCAGGGCAGCAAGCAAGGAAATCAAGCAAAGGTGGAAAGCTTTGAATGGCTGAGGTGTGTTTGGATCAGCAAAGCATCCCCTGGCAAATCCTTCTTTTTCCATGGAAAGCACAGGAATACTTTATCACGAAAAACACTTGGCCTGTTGTAAAGAGCAAACCATCTCCTGGGAATGCTTTTCCCATGGAAAACTCCCCCCCCTCTCCTGGTGTGCACGTGCCCAGAGCAGGCAGAGCTGTCACCACACACCCAGAGAGGAGCTCAGGCCCCAGGCAGGCTCAGCTCTGCCAGGAGAAGGAGCAGTAGGAGGAATACATTAAACTCCCTAAGAATGAAGTTCCTTATTTTATCCACCCATGTAATAAATTATTTAGTTTCTGCTTTATGGATGACTATTTGAAAGGAGAAAAACCAACTCTTCTAAAATGGGAATCTGATGAAGCCTCTTTTTTTCCTTGGCTCTGATTCACGCTCGTGCTCCACAGATGAAGATGTACAGAACTTGCTGGGTTTCAATCTATTATTTTACTGTACTCTGCTCTGACAGTGCAATTACATCTCCCTGGCATCACTTAAAACCTTTTACTTCCCCAGGAATTTAATGCAGAGAAAGAAGAAGTTCACAGCATTTTCACCTCTTTATGTTGTCAGTTGTTATCAGGGCTGGATGCTGTTCTCCAGTTCCAGAAGGACATTTTAGGCAGCTCTAGGAAGTGGGGAAGCTTCACCAAGAGCAAGATGGACAGAAAATCTAATTGGGAGCATTTTAATTGGAAGTTTGCTCCACTCACACCTCTCCAGTGGCAAAAGTCCGAAAAACTGCCTCAGTTTGGCACCTTCACTGAAATCATTTCAGCCCCAGAAGCAAGGAGGAGAGGGAGAAGGGAGGGAAAGGAAATCCTCTGGATCTAAACATCAGTACTGGACTATTTCATGATGAAAATATCGTAGGGGTTTTTTTATTTTCTGTCAGGACAGACCAAAATCCTTTGTAGCCTTGAAGAGTGTTGCTGAATGAAATTGCCATTTTCCATATACATATATATATATATAGGCATATATAGCATTATTTCCCAAAAGGTTTCTTTGCCAACACCACAAATAATCAGCTGTTTTAACAACACTTTAGGTGAGCTCCAGACTCCACCTTTCCTTTATCAGCTGGTCTTGTGTCTTCACCAGCCAACTCGTTTGAGCTCCAGGAGCCACCCCTTGGCAGCCCTCAGGCACATCTTGTCTCTCCTGGGGGCAACTCCCAACCCCAAATTCCATGGGTTTGCAGCATCAGGCCCCTGGGGGGGCCAATTTTTGAACACCTGCCTCTGTGTTCCCCCTGCACCAGCCCAGGAATGGTGTTCCACCTCCAACCAGCTTTTTCAGAGGAGCCAAAGTTATTTCAGCTCTTGCTGGCTCAGATTTAGTGGGGTGGGGATGAAGAGAGATGAAGTTCCTCGTGGACTCCAGGGTAAATCAGAAATAACTCGTTAGAGTTAATTGGCTTAAACTGGAATAAGCCCAAAATCCAGCCTGTTGCCATTTAATCCATACAAGGATCTAAGTAATCAATGCCTCCTGATTCATCTCTAGGAAGTTCTCCACTAATCCATGTGTCTCCTTTTTGTCAGCATTTCATGTTTCCGAGCCATTTACTGTTCATTTGTCAGCTGAAAGACATGGCATTTTAATTAAAGGCAACAATTCACAAAGTCAGCAGCATAATAGTAAAAAAATTAAAAACAAAAACAAAAACAACGAGAAATCTTTGTACAAAAAAGCTGTAAATATTAATATAAATTAACTTGGCATGCAACTGAAATAAATCTTATGGTATTGCAAGTTATCCAAGTGTATAAAGAAGTGTATAAAGGAAAACCGAGTGCCATATGTATCAGCTGTTCCCTCCAACCAAACTCTACTGTAAATATATAATCTGTATAAAAATATTTTAATTTTACCATTATTTATGCAATAGAAATAAAGGTTGGGTTTTTTTCCTTTTGATGAGGGATGGAGGTTTTTTTTCCCCCTCCTTTGATATTTATTCATGCCCGAGTTAGGGCGAGATTTGCATAAAATATTAGGGCAGAGAGCCTTTATTCCTTCTGAACATGAACATTTGGGGGGGGTTATTTTGCTGTGAAAATAGATTTCCATGTTTAGCACAGAAGGAGCTCCTGGCTGGGGAGGTGCCTGGGCTGGGTCGGGGTTTGGAGGGTGACCCAGGGCACAGGACTCGCTGCCACCCCAGAGGGAGGGACTGAACGTGTCCTCTGGGAGTCAGAGCCACCCCTGGGGGGGCTGGTGGGCACCACGGGCAGGTCCCAAAGGGACAGGTCAGCCCACGCCAGGGGCTGGTTTATGGCACTTGTCTAAAACAATCAAAATGCCCCTTTTTAGTCCCTACCAGAGTCAGAGGCTGTTTCTGTGGGTCCAGCAGGTTGGGCACAAGTTTTAATCCTGTCCCTTCTCCTGCCAAGGCCTGAGAGCTGCTCTCTGAGGCTTCACTGCCCTTGTGAGCCCCTCAGCAAATCCTCATTTCACTGCAGACCTTCCCCCACTGCTTCCAGTCCACCTGGCTGGAGGAGGTGGGGATGAGGTTAATGACTGACACCAAAATTCCCTGGAATGCTGCCTAAATTAAATTGGAAAAGGAAAATTTGATGGAGGCAAGTCAGCTTCACCCAGGTGGACCCAAGTCACAGGGGTAGGACAAGACTGGAGCAACCTGGTCTGGTGGAAGGTGTCCCTGTCCATGGCCCCTCCCAAGCCAAACCATTCTGGGATTCTCTGATTTTGTGACTGCTGGGACTTCCAGTGCAGCCTCCAAAGTTCCCAGCACACCCCCGGGCAGAGAACCACCTCTGCCTTGGGCTGGGAAAGGAGCTGGGACGTTTTCCCTGCCCGTTTTTGCAGAAATAGCATTTCTGGGTCCTTCTGAAACTCTGAACAAACAGGTGTTTTCCCCCAGCTGATGACACATCTCACACCCACCTCCTGGGCTCACATTATTGATTGATTGCAACCACTTGGACACCAGCCTGGTGGCTCAGAGACTGTTCCTCAGCCCTGGAACCACCAGAGCTTGGGGGATGAGCAATGGTCCATGCAGGGATTCCCTCTGGAAAGCAGGTGATGCAGGAAACTTGTGTTTACAAACTTTGGGAGCTGATTGTATAAAAACAGATACTGCACATTCCAGCTGACCTCTCGTGGAACTGGAGAGTGTTTCAATGAACAGCTTAGGAATGACCCCGGGTTCATTACAGGAAATGTGTTCCAGGAATTCCCATATATTTACCATAGGAGGAGTGAGTTATTGAAGAAATTCCTGGCTGGAAGGAGAAACCTGCACCCCACAATTCTGCTTTGAAAACAGTCAGCTCAATGTGCTCAATGAAATGACAGGTTTGGGGTTTTTTGTTATTTTAATCCTCTCCATTCCACGGAGAAATGCAGGGGAAGGACACAACCCAAAAGCCCCGTCCTTCAGCTGAGCCCCAGCAGTTTTTGGGTGCTGCTGTAGGAGCAGGAACAGCAGTGCAGGACTAATCCAGCTCCCAGGGAATCATGGAAACATTCCCAGACTTTGTGGGATTTGGATTAGGTCATCCCACAGCCCGGGATTTCACACCCTGGCTCCTCACTTTGTTTAAATGGAGTCTGGCCAAGGCCTGGAATTGAATTACTGAAATCCAAACACTGAAGGAATAAGGCTTTTCCTCGCCCTGAATGAAATTCAGGCAGGGCCTGAATCTAAACCCTGCTGCCATCACTGGGCTCCCCAGGCTCAGAATTCCAGCAGACACCACCCTTTCCTCCAGGAAGGGCCAGAAACCCCCCGTGCCCTGGGCTGATCCCCCAGCGTGGGCAGAGGGCAGGGGGGGATTCTGCCCCTCTGCCCCCTCAGCTGAGCCCCCCCTGCAGAGCTGCTCCAGCCCTGGGAACAGCACAGGGAGGACATGGAGCTGCTGGAGAGAGTCCAGAGGAGGCACCAGAGGGATGGAGCAGCTCTGCTGGGAGGGAAGGTTGGGAGAGCTGGGGGGGTTCACCTGGAGAAGAGAAGGCTCCAGGAGAGCTGGAGAGGGACTGGGGACAAGGGATGGAGGGACAGGACAAGAGGGAATGGCATCAAACTGCCAGAGGGCAGGGTTAGATGGGATATTGGGAAGGAATTCCTGGCTGTTCAGGTGGGGAGGCCCTGGCACAGGTTGCCCAGAGAAGTTGTGGCTGCCCCTGGATCCCTGGAAGTGTCCAAGGCCAGGCTGGACAAATGTGGAGCAACCTGGGCTAGTGGAAGATGTCCCTGCCCGTGGCAGGGGGTGGCACTGGGTGATCTTTAAGTTTCCACCCAATCCAGGTCATTCCCTGATTCTCTGCCCCTGCAGGCTGGTTTTGCTGCTACATCTCCCCCACTCAATCCCCACTCCTTCCCGATTAACATCTCCAGAAAGGATCTGCTAATGCAAATCCAGAGGCAGGAATTTATTTGCTACAAACCAGTTAATCCTCACAAGGCTCTCCCATATAAGTACAGGCCAATATTTCATCTTTTAATTGCTTCTTGAGAGAGTTTCTCAAAAAATCAAAAACATTTTAATTAAAAAATTCACCAAGAGTATCTCCCAGATCTTTTCCTGCTTGTTCTCCTCCCCACCAAAATTATCAGGACAATTGTAAGGTTCTAAAGAAAGTAATTACAGCAGATGTTGATGCTGCTGCTGCTGCTGAGCTCGTGGAATGCTGCACATCAGGCCCCTGACTTGGAGCTTTTTGCAGCTTTCTGAGACAGAAATTTCCATTCCTGGTCTTTCCTCAGAAATGGGGCTGTCTGTGTAGGAGCTGGGATGGTTTCATGCCAGCTGCTCAGGCTGGGGGAAATCTGGGAGGGAAAAGGGGGAAGAAAGGAGGAGATACAATCAAGGAACTACCAGGGATACAGGAATTTGGGAAAGAAACAGTCAGGGATGGCTGAAAGGCATTTCATTTGGCTGTCATACCATTTGTAATGAAAAAAAGGTCCTGCTCCACCATCACCTCCCCAAAAGGCCCGATGAGAAATCCACTGGAAGTGCCACCAGCACATGGAGTGTTGTACCAGTGTGGCAGGAGCAGGCTGAGGATGCCAAGGGCACACCTGTCACTGGAATAAATGCATTTTAACCCTCATTTCTGTCTGGATTTCCACTCACCCATAACGATCTGCTTTAGAACAACCTGTCCAAAATAACCCACCATGACTGAAAGCTGGGATGGGAGGGATGGACGAGCACCGTGTCACTGCAGACAGGAATGAAATGCAGCAGCACAAGCACACGGTCAGCAACCTGGAGCACGATGCTGGTGCTGCAGGGAAGCCAGTTTTCAGCATCCTGGGACTGCTCAGAAACAGGATCCTCAAAAACTATTTGAGGTGCAGCGTCTCCCACCCGTAGGGCAAGAAAAACAACATCCAGCAGTGCTGGTGGTGGAGTGCCTCTGGTTCTGAGCTACAGGTACAAACACAGACAAGTGGACAACACTCTGGGAGTCGTGAAGTTGTGCATCTGAAGTTGTGCAAGAGTTCAAGCTCTTCTTTGTCTACAGCACAAGTTAGTGTCACAAACAATTCTGGTCTCTGCCTTCAGCCCATCAGTTTTCAGTCTCCAAAGCCAGCAAGTTGGACCTGCCAGAAAGGTCTCACTCCTCTGGAGATGTTGGACAAATCTCCATGAACGGGCCCCACATGGCTGGTTTCTACACACCAAAGTTCATGGAATCACAGAATGGTTTGGGTTGGAAGGGACCTTAAACACCATCCAGTTCCACCCCCTGCCATGGGCAGGGACACCTCCCACTAGCCCAGGTTGCTCCAAGCCCCATCCAGCCTGGCCTTGGACACTTCCAGGGATCCAGGGGCAGCCACAGCTTCTCTGGGCAACCTGGGCCAGGGCCTCCCCACCCTCACAGCCAAGCATTCCTTCCCAATATCCCATCTATCCCTGCCCTCTGGCAGTTTGAAGCCATTCCCCTTGTCCTGTTGTCCCCATCATGCAGAGCAGAAGCTGATCTGTGCAGTGCTGATTTCACACACAAATCGTGGGGCAAGACCAGGAGTGCTGCAAATACCCCAAATATATTGTGGGTCTTGAGCAGGGGCACAGCATCCCAGAATTCCAGAATCCCAGAATCGCTGAGCTGGGAGGGACCCCCAAGGATCCTGGAGTCCAACCCTCAGCCCTGCACAGGCCCAGCCCCAAGAGTCCCCCCCTGTGCCCCAGAGGATCAGCCAAACCCTCCCTGAGCTCTGGCAGCCTTGGGGCTGTGCCCACTGCCCTGGGGAGCCTGGGCAGTGCCCAACCAGCCTCTGGGGGAAGAACCTTTGCCTGAGATCCAACCTGAGCCTGCCCTGACACAGCTCCAGCCATTCCCTGGCTGCTGTCCCTGGTCCCCCCAGAGCAGAGCTCAGTCCCTGCCCCTCCTCTGCCCCTGCCCAGGAAGGTGGAACTGCACTGAGGTCTCCCCTCAGTCTCCTCCAGCTGAGCTGGAGCCAGGGGTGAGGTGGGCAAGGCTCAACCAGCACCTCAACTCCTGGTACCATCACAAGGGCAAAGCAGAGCTCTCAGAGCCATCCCAGCCCCAAGGAGAACACAATGCTACTGAGCCATTTCCAGCTCCAACACATTCCAGCTGCAGATGTTTCCCAGAGAAGCACTAAAAGCTCCTGAAGTGAAGGGTTTCACATGGAGGGGCCGAGAGACCCCAGTGCTGGAGGTACAAACAGTACCTCTATAATAAGGGTAATCACTGCATGCTATACAGAAAAACCTCTCAAGTGATTGCTGTTTGCAGAGGCTGATTAAATATAAATTAAACTCATCTGCATGTTCAGCAAGGTGTGTGAATGGAATAGCAAGAGCCTCTGGGGAGCTCAGCCCCCTGCCCGGCGTGTCCACACACTGTGGACCCTCTGGAAAGGCACTGGCAGCCTTGGCATCTGCATGTTGTTGAAATGAAACCACTGCTTCACTTCCAGGGGGTGATTTCAGTCAGAGAATGACCAAGGAATTAATTCCCACTTGTGTTGCTCGTGGGGGAAGAGCTCAGCTCCCTCTGCTTCCAGTGCCAGAGTTTTCCTGCTGCTCAGCTTCCTTCCACTCAGCTTCTCGGAATGCAGCTCCAGCCTGTTTGCCTGGCTTGGAATGGAGTGGAATAGTTCAGATTATCTCAGTTGAAGTGACCTACAAAGCACACAGAAGTCACTCACAAAACCCTGTGACTTCCTTCCTAATTCAATGTACTCAGCTCGTCCCCCCCAAGGAAGCCCTTCCCGTTACACAGGAGCTCGTTGCAGGGACAGCGGGAGATGGACAGAGTGAGAGCTTCCTTTGCCAGAGAAACTGTTCCACAGCCTTCATTTTTATCAAAGGGAGCTCGTGGGGTAAAGAAAACCACACCAATAAAATGGTTTGAGTGATTTGGGCACCTGGGCCACCTCAGGGCTCGGAGCTGTGCCAGTTCAAGGTAAAGAGGGTCCAGCTGTCCGACCACTTCAGGGCTGACCAAAAGTTCTTACGGCCAATTTCCAAATTCTTCTTAAACATTGACCACCTTGGGGCATCAACCACCTCCCTAGGAATCCTGTTCCATGTTTGAGCACTCTTTTGGTACAGAAATGCTTCCTCAGGTTCCTGGCAATGCTCTGAGGGCTCCAGGAGCTCTTGCCATGGAGCTTTTGCCACCAGACACACCCTGAGGGATGAGTTCTGCATCGCCAGACATCCTGAAAACCATTCAGAAGAGATTTCTTCACCTCCTCCCCCCTGTATGAGGGGAAAGAGCCTTTTTTTTAAAATCTGAACTCTCATCCAGAGACCCCAGAGTTGGAACCATCTCCACCTCCCAGTCTGTGCCTGGGGAGCAGCAGGGACCTCCCTGGAGCAGGAGGGATGGCACCAGCTCTGAGCATCCTGGGAATATCTGTGGGTTCCTCCTGCCTCCTGCAGGGTGGGGCTGTTGGCCCTGGGCTGAGCCTGAGCCTTGCCATGGGAAGGGATAAGTGGGTTCTGGAGTGACACGGTCAGGAATGGCAACCCCACGGCCCAAGACACGGCACTGCCTCACACACCCCAAGAGACATCCTTTCTTCTCACTGTTCCCCACTGTTTTGGGGCCAAGAAGGGGAACAGACGGATCAAGGGAGATGTGGGAAGGAGAGAATGACCAAAGCTACAAGATCCCAGGGAGAGGAGATGTTGATTCCTCCCATGGTGTGTGAGCTCCTGCTGTGCTGGTGCCAATTTTAGTGTCTGCTCTCACTTGGAACCAGAGACAATCTAAAAGCCTGAAAAATACTGGAAATGGGAATTGCGTCCTATGCTGAAAGAAAGCTCCAAGTAGCAGAAACAGGCTCCAGATTAGGACCTGTCAATGCAGACCTACCAAAATTAAATATTTGAAAGTGCAGAACCCACACTTTAATCCTGAAGATCTACAAGAATCTACTTGGAATATTTATTAATTCTTCAACTCAGTTTCAGAAAGGATTTTTAAAATCACTTGTCTCCTGTCCTGTTCACTTGGAGAGAGATCACAGCATTCACTGCCTTTTGAATGTATTAAATTTGCAATTATTTTAAAATTATTGTCCTGTATAAAGAGGAAAAACAAGCATCAGTTCAGAGGACAGAAAAGAATAAACAGGAGGGGTAACAAACACTCTGATAAAACTGGACAGGTTGAGCATATGGATTTGCTTAAGTTGGGCTCAGTACAATGGCTCAAAGACAGAGATAAAAGATGTATTAGTGGTGTTCCAAAGCATTGCTATTCCTTGGGAAAGCAGCTTCAGTGCTGCCCTGATAAATGACTTCTAAGAATTCTGGGTATGTCGGGAAGGGAGCTGGAGCTCAATCACAATTGCAATTATTGCAGCATTTTCAACCAAATTAGAGAGTGAACTTGCAAGAATAAAGACTCCTTTATGTCGGGGCTGGAGAGATGACACCAGTTCTGGCTGTCAGGAGGTGGAAGGAAGGGCCAGCAGGAGAGGGGAACCCTGACTGTGTGAACCCCAGCAGAGCCCTCTCCATGCTCACCCTGGGGCAGCAGCCACTGAACACCACGGGGGCTGCAAAGAGGATTTGTGCTTTTTGTTCCCTTTCCACAGGAGCTGGGAAAGCCCCTGACAGCTCTGGCTGGGCTGGGACCAAAAAAGAGGAACTACCAGTGAGCCTCCAAGTGTCCACTGGGGACACTCCATGAGTTCACTGGGGAGACAAAGTTCATCCCAGACACTTCCTGGGGCCTTGGCACCACAGACCTGGACATGCTGGACACTCAGAGGACATTGGTCTGTCAGCAGGAGGAGTTGCCAACCAGGAAATCCCCACTCACACCTCCTAATCATCCTGGGAAGTGTCTCTTTGGAAGCTGTCCTGCTGGATGGAGGATATCACAGGATGCTCCCTGGAGGAGAAACACCTGGACAACTGTGTTGTAGGCAATGGGAGGGTTCCTGCAGAGATCACCTTGCCCTTGGATGTCCAGGGAGCTGAGCCATCCAACCTCTTCCAGCACCTGGCACAGGATCCATCCAAGGTGATGGGTGAGTACCATCTTCTGCAGTATCATCTCAGGAGGAACCTCCTCCACGGCTCATAAACCAGATCTTCACACACAGAGCTGTGCTCGTGGGGCTCTCAGCTGATGGCACACATGGCCTGGACCCAGAGACCCCCTGGACACTCACTGCCCTCCACTTCTCACAGAATCCCAGGATGTGCTGAGCTGGGAGGGACCCCCAAGGATCCTGGAGTCCAACCCTCAGCCCTGCACAGGCCCAGCCCCAAGAGTCACCCCCTGGGCCCCAGAGGATCAGCCAAACCCTCCCTGAGCTCTGGCAGCCTTGGGGCTGTGCCCACTGCCCTGGGGAGCCTCTGGGGCACAGGGGGTGACTCTTGGGGCTGGGGCTGTGCAGGGCTGAGGGTTGGACTCCATGGTCCTTGGGGGTCCCTTCCACCTCAGCACATTCTGGGATTCTGTGACATTTGGTCCATGAAATATTGACACCCTGATAAGCTACAGAGAGATCTTCTGCACCTCCTGCAGGCGGAGCCCAGAGGTGTTTGTGCACTTACCCCTTCCACCAGGTTTGTCCATGAAATTGTGCTGAACATGTCGTGGAAAGCCCCAGGCTGAGCTGAGCAGATTCCAGCAGGTAGAGCTGAGAACCAGTGTTAATAAAACCCAACCAAACATTCTTCCAAGGCAAACTGTTCTCCCTTCCCAGCTCTCTCTCCTCATTCCGAGAGAAGATGATGCTCAACAGATGTGGAACCACCAGCTGGGGGCAGCTCCAAGAAGCTGCTGTTAAACACATCCTTTTACAGCCCCAACCATCTGATTTATCCAGTCACAGACATTGTTTAATGCTTTGGGGACACCTTATCTCCTTGGCTAAACAACTCCCCCTGTGTCTGCAGCAGTTCTGAGCGTGAATTAAAGTCACTGCAACCCCGGTGATATCAGACCCCAGGCACAGTGACCTCATTAATGAAAATCCCTTGGATCAAAACAGCCCAGCTTTGTAAAGGCCTTGCTGCATGACAAAGAACTCCTGGGATAACAGCATCCTCCTGGCCTCCCAAACAATCTGCTCCAAGACATGACCTCACCACAAGGATTTAGTGCCTCTGGCTGGATCAGTGCTGCTCTCTGTGTCCAGGGAACTCACTCACTTCCCTGGCATGCTCAGGTAGGGTCCAGGAGCAGAGCTGCTCCCTCCTCTAATCCAATCCAGGTCCTAATCCAAACCAGGAGCCTTTCCCAACCCCCTGCAAAAACACTCTCAGCAGCAGAGAGCTGCCTTCTTGCTGTCTCCCTGAAAAATAGGGTGAGGAATTCCTCTTCCACTGGCATTTGCCACAGGAATTCAGCTGCAGAGCAAGCACAAGAAGTCAGGAGCACTTCTCAGGCTGCCACAAGCCCTGGGTTGTCCCCAGTCTCACTCAACTACAGCCACAGGGGGTGGGGTGGTCAAAGAACTGAGGTCTCTGGCATTGGAAACGTTCCCTGATTTATTCCAACTGCAACAAAAAACATCTTTACTTCTTGGGTTTTACCCTAACCAGCAGCCAGGTTACACGGGAGGAGCCCCTGGTTACTGGGGGAGGCTCCAGTGGCAATGGAGATACAGGAAGTTTTAATGAGCAGTTTAATGAGCTGCTCATCCAAAGGGTGCCCTGAACTCCAGAGTCACATCCACTCCCACAGGCCCTGAGCTCTGCTCTGGGGGGACCAGGGACAGCCCCCAGGGAATGGCTGGAGCTGTGTCAGGGCAGGTCAGGTTGGATCTCAGCCAAAGGTTCTTCCCCCAGAGGCTGGTTGGGCACTGCCCAGGCTCCCCAGGGCAGTGGGCACAGCCCCAAGGCTGCCAGAGCTCAGGGAGGGTTTGGCTGATCCTCTGGGGCACAGGGGGTGACTCTTGGGGCTGGGTCTGTGCAGGGCTGAGGGTTGGACTCCAGGATCCTTGGGGGTCCCTCCCAGCTCAGCACATCCTGGGATTCTGTGAAGACCAGCTCAGGTGAAGGCATCAAACTGTTCCCATCCACATCTCCCCACCTGAATCTCCCTATTTCTGTAGCTGGAAGTTAAAAATGATGGGGAAACTTCATGGTTGTCCCCAGGCTGTCTGTGAGTGTCCTCAGCACCAAGAGGAAACGTTCCTGCTCAACAAACAGCTCAATTCTCTTCCCCTCCCTCCCCCTCATCCCCTGGCTAGAGCTGACATTGGTGACAAATGGCACCAGATGATTCAGAGGTGGACCAAAAATCACAGGATAGTTGACAGAATCATAGAATATCCTGAACTGGGAGGGATCCACAAGGATCTTCAAGTCCAGCCCTTCAGGGAATGGCCCCTCCAGGGGCTGAACCCACACCCTTGGCATTGTGAGCACCAGGCTGTGCCCAGCTGAGCTCAGCTCAGGGTTATCAAACCAAGCTCAAGTATTTCTGCATTTGTGGGGATCCCCATTTTTCTTCCATTATATCCAAACACTTCCTTTTCCAGAATCTGATCATAATCAATCACACTGTTGACCCAAGTTCTTATTTTCCCCAGTCTCTCACTGAAGGTAGAGCTGACCTAGGAAGCCAATAACAAATTCATGGTCACTCTGAGTAACAAAAATTCCAAGTGTCATTGTCCTTTGCAAGAGTAAATGAGTGTAAATAGCACAGTTTCCATCTCTCCTGGAGGATGAGAACAGCATATTCCTTTATTTGGTTTGGTTTCCCTCTTACTCTCTGCATATAGAAGAGCTACCTTAATTAATGTAAGCTTATTATGAAATTAGAGCACCAATATAATTAAAGCATTGATTAAAAAGCCAATAAAACAACCAGCTAAAGCTCTTTGGAAAGAGGAGCAGTATGAATACTACTTGATTAAATATTACAGTTCAGTCAATATTTAACCATTCCATTGTATTGACTTAATTTCTCCATTGAGACGGGAATAAGCCTCTCTTGGGACCTAATTAAGTCAGGTTTGCTTCCCTTGTTGTTCTCAGAGTTTGTGTTCTTTGCTTGTTTTGATATTTCCTAAACTTGTGGCAGAGCAGATCTCCCATCCCGGGGAAGCACACGCCGTGAAGATAATTTATGGGCAATGAGGAGTTCTGCTCATTGTGTTTATCTTTGGAAATTCACTTTAAGGAATCCATCACATCTCTGAAAATCGGCCCTGTCTCCTTCAGATGGCTCCCTCAGTGAGTTTGTTAATGAACTGACAGCCAGGGCAGATCAATAACCTCGCCCCACATTTGCTGAAGGTCACCCTGGTGCTTGGTGAAGACATTTCCTTCCCTCCTTTCCACGTCCATCTGCAGAAACGTTGGTGCAACATCCACCCCAACCTTCAGCTCCTCAAGGACACCTGGAGAAGACACATCTCGAAGTGTTTGTGTGTCACCACAGAGGGTTTCTGTCCTTTAAAGTCCCAAACTGAGCTGTCTGAGCAGATGGGGCTGGTGTGAAGAGCACCCAGGGAATGGCTGGAGCTGTGTCAGGGCAGGCTCAGGTTGGATCTCAGGGAAAGGTTCTTCCCCCAGAGGCTGGTTGGGCACTGCCCAGGCTCCCCAGGGCAGTGGGCACAGCCCCAAGGCTGCCAGAGCTCAGGGAGGGTTTGGCTGATCCTCTGGGGCACAGGGGGTGACTCTTGGGGCTGGGCCTGTGCAGGGCTGAGGGTTGGACTCCAGGATCCTTGGGGGTCCCTTCCAGCTCAGCACATCCTGTGACTCTGTGACCTCCTGTGAACATTTGGCAGCTTTGTCAAGGAGGAAGATGTGCCAGGTGGTCCCAGCCTTGGTGACCAGGCTCAGTTACCACCCAACAGGGGCACCTGGGCTCCATCCTCAGCCCCATCTCCTCATGGGAACGTGTCTCAGGGGAACACAGGTCCCACAGCTGCTCACCCACAAAGCCTTCTCCAGGATAACTCATCCAGGGAGTCCCCACAAACCTCTCTTCTATTCCTTCCCTCCCCAGGGAACCAAACATGCTCCATCCCTTTCCCAGCTGAGTCTGTAACACAATTCCTTCTTTGTCAACACTCCAAAACTACAAGCCCACAAAGCCATTGGTCGTGACCACATGGGAACCATGAGAACATCCATCCCAAGTCTCACACCTACCCCCCGTGCCAGGAGGTCCCCCTGCAGAGCCCCAGCACTGCCCCAAACAGCCCAGAGCACTGGGGAGGCTGGAGGAAGCTCAGACAAAAGTGCTGCAGGATGAACCCTCTGACTGGAGCTCATTTCCATCCTTTTCCCACCACGAGGAGGCCATGGACACACTGGGGCCATGGTTTAGTGGTGCACTTGGCACTGCTGGGTTAACAGCTGGATTGACAATCTTTGAGGTCTTTTCCAGCCTTGATGATTCCATGATTTTCTGAAGCAATGTCAGTGTGATCTGGGCACTTTCTGTGCTCTCCCCAGTGGGGACCATCAACACCTCAGGTAACACCTGGGAACACCAAAAAGAGGCCACATCCCCCAGCCCTCCCTGCAGCTGTGTAGGGTGAAGAGAGCAGATCTGTTCCTAGGGTGACCCAGCCTTTCCAGTGCTCCCTCAGCAACTGGTTGCAAGATGGACATTTTTGGAAGTAAAGAGGTTGCATTTCAGATTCTTGCAGCCTGTTGGCTCTGAGGAAGCAGCACCACTTCATTTGCCCATTCTTTTCCTCTATTATATCCCCCAGATAACACAGATAGCACAGATGAAAGAGAAGGAGTAGGTTTTCCAGCTTTTTTTTTTTTTTTTTTTTTGCTCAGCATTTGAGTTGGGCCCTTAACTGGGTGTTCAGGAGTGTCTGATCTCTCCCCAGGGTGCAGTTGCTCTGTGCTGTCAGGCTGTGCTCACACCTCCCCAAGCAAAGCTCACCTCACATCCAAATATGTGCTCCTTCATCAGGGAGGTGCCCAGAGATCTCTTGAAGCAACCAGAGCAGGGATCTGGCACCACACAAGCACAGTCTTGTCCATCCTTGGTGTCTGACATGGCTGCAGTTCAGAGCAGGATTTTACAGTGTCTGGCCCCAAATGCAGCCAGGGAAAAGTGTGGGAAATTGTCCTACTTGGTCAGCAAACTCTTCCAGATCCTGAAAAGCTGGTACACTGATAGAATCCTGGAATGGTTTGGGATGGTTGGTTGGAAGGGACCTTAAAGGGACCTTAAAGGGACCTTAAACACCATCCCGTGTCACCCCCTGCCATGGGCAGGGACACCTTCCACTAGCCCAGGTTGCTCCAAGTCCTGTCCAACCTGGCCTTGGACACTCCCAGGGATGGGGCAGCCACAGCTTCTCTGCCCAACCTGTGCCAGGGCCTCCCCACCCTCACAGCCAACAATTCCTTCCCAATATCCCATCTATCCCTACCCTCTGGCAGTTTGAAGCCATTCCCTGTGTCCTGTCCCTCCATCCCTTGTCCCCAGTCCCTCTCCAGCTCTCCTGGAGCCCCTTTAGGCCCTGGAAGGGGCTCTCAGGTCTCCCTGGAGCCTTCTCTTCTCCAGGTGAACCCCCCAGCTCTCCCAGCCTGGCTCCAGAGCAGAGGGGCTTGTTGAGCCACTTCTCAGTGCTCCTGTTAGGAGACATCAGCACTTGACAAAATACATTAGTCATCCTCCAAAGGGGGGGTTGGGTTGAGTTGGGTGAAGCTTGTTTGGTTTGAGCCTCCCACCCTCCCCACAGAGTGCACACACAACGAGCTCTGAGCTGGACTGAACCAAGAAAAGCTAAAACTCTCCCCAGTTTTTGCTCAGCAACAGGAGGAGTTGATGTTAGCACTGCTTTCAGGAAAGATGCTGAAGAGGTTTCAAGTTAAAAATGCAAATAGAATCCCAAACAAGCTTTGAGATTGCAGCAAACATGTCTTGGTGTGTCATTTGCAGCACGGCAGAAAGAACGTTCTGGCACGTGTGTGTGTGTGTGAGCTGTCAAAAAAAGCGTGAAGTGCAGCAGGAGTTAAATGCCCAAAAGCCCCCGAAAAGAGAAGTTTATTCAGGGATTATCAACGTGACTGCCTCCATCAAGTGATGCCTGAAAGCAGCGGCTGAAAACGGGGGAAAAAACCCAATTTGTGACATCTAGCGGTGAGAGGAGACGCGAACAGCCTGTCACGGGGCTATTTTGGGCGGCAGGTTCGCTGTGGTGACACGGCTCTTCTGACAATAATCTGTGTGCACAGTGGAAACCCTTTCCGTGCAGGTCTGTCCAAAGGCAGGGTGTTACACGCCATGGATGAGTGGGTTCCATTCCCCCGGCAGCTTTGCTGTACGTGTGGGCAGATCTCACAGCGCCGGCTCAGACCCAGGGATGGAGCTTTCATCACCAGCCTGGGAGCTGCTCTCTCAAACGTCACGACTGGCTGAGTCCTCTGCTCCTCTGCCTTGGGAAATGGCCATGGCAGGGGAAGAAAAAAGCTGTAGAAACTGCAGTGGGGGTGTGTGAGGTGAGCAGGTGTCTCTGCTCCAACCCTGGGACATCCCAGAGCACAGCAGGGCCTGGGGCTTTGCTCTGATTGCAGCAACAACTCTGTGCAAAAAATGTCTCTTTGGTGCCCTTTGCATCCACCTCCTTCTCCAAACAGCCCCTCCCTGGCATTCCTTCCAGACCTCCTGAGGGAAGTTCTGGGACCATAAGAGGTTGCTGCTTCAGGATAAACTCCGCTGTTCTGGGTCCTTCAGAGCTGTTCTCAGCATGGAAGAGCTGCCTCAGCCCTGCAGGAGAAACCCCCTGGGCCTGGACAGAGCTTGTCCTCAGCACAGAGGCTCTGCCACAGCTTCTCCTCGTGCCCTGCCAGAATTCCTTCAGCAGAGCAGCAGGGCTGGTACATCCTGGGGTGCTTTGGGTTGGAAGGGACATTAAAGATCATCTCGTTCCACCCCCTGCCCTGGGCAGGGACACCTTCCACTAGCCCAGGTTGTTCCAACCTGGCCTTGGACACTCCCAGGGATGGGGCAGCCACAGCTTCTCTGGGCAACCTGTGCCAGGGCCTCCCCACCCTCCCAGGGAAGGATTCCTTCCCAATATCCCATCTAACCCTGCCCTCTAGCAGTGGGAAGCCATTCCCCCTTGTCCTGACCCTCCATCCCTTGCCCAAAATCCCTCTCCAGCTCTCCTGGAGCCCCTTTAGGCCCTGGAAGGGGCTCTCAGGTCTGGAGTCAGCTTGTTTCCCTCCAGGAATCCAGCCCAGATCTGAGCTCTTCCTTAAGAACCACCACCTAACTCAGGCCCAAGATCTTCCTCACACTCTCCTCCACTGAGGGAAGCTCTCACTCTGCTCTGCCCCAGGACCTTTGCTGGCTGCAGGAAAGCTGAGAAGGGCCCCCAGGCTCAGCTCTGGTGGGTCCTGCACCCCCCAGGGGTTGGCAGAGACCTGGAGGGTCTGCAAATGGAGACACCTCCCTCCAGGTGCCTCCTCCAGCTCAGCAGCTGAGTGCAGGGCTCTCCTCCTCACCGTGGCACCCATGTCCATGGAAGCCCCATGAAGGGGTGGCCCAGCACCTCCTCCAGCCCTGGGGACCCGACCTGAGCACAGGTTCAGTGTGGCCTTGCTGGGACACACACTGAAGGGCAGCAAGCAAGAGGGCTGCTGAGAGTGCCCAGAGGAGGTGATTTAGGGTCCCATCAACGCAAGGAAAAGCCCTGAGAAGGGGAAAGGGAAGAAAAAGGTAGAATTGCCTTTGGAAGGGGGAAGGAAATGTTGCACCTCACAACTTGGTGGTGGTGTTAAAATGTTCCACCTGATACCTCAGCACAAAGCACATGCCCCTGAATTCAGTGGATTAATGAGGATCAATTTAGAGGAATATTAGTGTTTACCTGGAATAAGCTGTGTCCCTGGGTGCCTCTTAAAGCAATTCTTTAACTACAGTAAGTATTGATTGCAAAGGTCTGAAATGAACCTTTACTGCTGGAAACCCTCTCTCTAAAGGGTTGCCACACTCAAAGATCAGCAAAAATCTGCAGTTTCTGCTTTAGACTCACAAGCCAAAGTCTTTTGAAGCCCAGGAGACTGTGTAGGTGCCAGGGGAAGGACAGGGTGACTGATCCAGAGCACTTGGCCCAGAGGGACTCTCAGGTGACATTTGCACCAGGGGAGGTTCAGGTTGGATATTAGGAATGATTTCTTCACTGAAAGGGGGGTCAGGCACTGGCACAGCTGTCCAGGGCAGTGGGGGAGTCACCACCCTGGAAGTGTTCAAAACACAGGTCAACTTGGCACTTGGGGATGTGGTTTAGTGGGCACAGGGGGGTTGGGTCAAAGGTTGGACTTGATGGTCTTGGGGAGCTTTTCCAAGCTTAATGATTCTGTAATTCCTCCCTCCCAGGGAAGGATTCCTTCCCAATATCCCATCTATCCCTGCCCTCTAGCAGTGGGAAGCCATTCCCCCTTGTCCTGTCCCTCCATCCCTTGCCCAAAATCCCTCTCCAGCTCCCCTGGAGCCCCTTTAGGCCCTGGAAGGGGCTCTCAAGTCTGGAGTCAGCTTGTTTCTCTCCAGGAATCCAGCCCAGATCTGAGCTCTTCCTTAAGAACCACCACCTAACTCAGGCCCAAGATCTTCCTCACACTCTCCTCCACTGAGGGAAGCTCTCACTCTGCTCTGCCCCAGGACCTTTGCTGGCTGCAGGAAAGCTGAGACCTTCCCACAGGCTGTTGGGTCCTGCACCCACTGGATATTTTACCATCCAGCTCTGTAAACCTGGGCTTTGGGGGGAGGGCAGAGGTGTCTGTGGGTCTTGATTATTGACATCTGAAACTAAAATGTGCCCAGAGAGCAGAGCCCAGAAACATAAAATATCCCGTGCTCACAAACACACACGTCTGTGCAAATCCCAGCTCTGCAGCCAGAGCAGGAAAAGGGAGATAAATCACTCATTCCCACAAGAGGAGAATGACAGAGGTCTCGATTAACATTTAAAAGGCAGGATTGTTTCACTTTTGCCTGGTGATGAGCTCGAACCCGTCATGACCACAGAGAAATGTGTGCTGACACCCCGTGATGAGCCTTTGAGTAACACCAAAGTGCTTTATTAAAAAGGAAGATCAGGGATTGTGTTTCTCTCACTGTCAGGATCTGTCAGGTTTGGGAGAAGGGTGGGAGAGCCTGTGCTCCTGCCAGGGAAGGGCTGGAATAACCAGCTCCCCCAGTCCCTCGGAGCAGGGAGGGGGGACAAGGAAATGGGAGAGGAAGGGAAACATCTCCTGATCTTTTCTGCAAAACCAGCCTGTATTGGGAATGCCTGGGAAACCAGGAAAACCAAACAAATCCTCACACAAAGGCCAAGGGAGATCTGTGGCACAGGCAAGGGGATGGCACTGCCCGTGTGGGACCTGTGGGCTCAGAGATGCCACCAGAGCTGCCCCAGAGCACAACTGCCCGGGCAAAACCAGGCTGAAAGGAGCAAAAAATCAAGCATTCCATTTTTTATGTTCGAAGCAGACACTGGAATGGGAGAGGGAGCAGCAGAGCCAGCCTGGCAGCAGCACAGGAGGGCATTGTGTTACAGCCACCTGCAAAATCCCAGTGGCACCAACCGGGAAACAGCAGATCTAATTGAACAGCGTTTTAATTAGCAATTAAAAATAGAAATATTGAATAGATGGTTATGGAATGGATTTATATTGATGAATGTACGAGCTGGCAGTGTGAGCTCACAGCCCAGCAAGGCAACAGTGCCCTGGGCTGCCTCAGCAGCCTGGGCAGCAGGAGAGGGGGGGTTTGCCCCTCTGCCCCTCAGGTGAGGCCCCACCAGGAATTCTGTGCAGAGTTCTGGGGTCTCAAACGTAGGAAGGACATGGAACTATTGGAGCAGGTCCAGAGGAGGCCACGGAGTTGATAAGAGGACTGGAGCACTTCCCCTATGGAGACAGGCTGGGAGAGCTGGGGCTGTTCAGCCTGGAGAGGAGAAGGTTGTGTGGAGACCTCACAGCTCCTTCCAGGGTCTGAAAGGGGCTACAGGGAAGTTGCAGAGAGACTCTGCATCAGGAACTGGAGTGATAAAACAAGGGAAAATGGGTTCAAAGTGAAAGAGGAGAAATTTAGGTTGGATATTAGGAGGGAATGCTTCCCTGTGTGGGTGGGGAGGCCCTGGCACAGGTCACCCAGAGAAGCTGTGGCTGCCCCTGGATCCCTGGAAGTGTCCAAGGCCAGGTTGGAGCAACCTGGGCTAGTGGAAGGTGTCCCTGCCCATGGCAGGGGGTGGGACTGGATGGTCTTTAAGGAAGGGTCTTTAAGGTCCCTTCCAACCCAAACCATGCTGGGATTGTCTGACTGTAGGACACAAATAAAAGCAGCCATGGAGGCTGCAGGAGCAGCAGCGTGTCCAGCACTGCACAGGGGCTGATCCTGCTCCCTCAGCTGCCCTGGAGGACAGGGTTGAGCTGCTCACACCCTCGGGGTGTTCTGGGGGCAGCTCAGTGCTCAGCCCCTCAGTGACCCCCTGCCCTTTGCTGTGTGACACTGAAGGCAGAATTCCCATCCCTGCCTTCCTGCCATCTCCTGTCTCCATCACTTGCTCCATTAAATCCCACGAGCCATTGATGTGGCTCCACAGCAAAGGTCCAAAGGTGAATGGGCTGACTCCGTGTCTGCACTCCAGTGCTGCAAGGGCATGGGGGGTCTTGCCTAACTGGCATGGGCTGTGCCCACCTGGCAGCCAGTTCTGCCCTTTTATCTGCTCCAGGAACAACAATATCTGCTCTGCTGTAACCTCAAGGGTCCTGTAGTTGACCTTAATTAATTTCTGTCCTGAAATCTGTTTAACCAGAGGTTTGGGGGGGGGGGGAAAGCAGCCAGTCTGTGCTGCTCCTGGAGCCTCAAAGCATCACAGCCTGGGCTTCCTCTTCATTTTACTCCCCATGAAACCACCCTGACACATTTCCAAGGGCCTGGAGGGACAGGACACAGGGAATGGCTTCCCACTGCCAGAGGGCAGGGAGAGATGGGATATTGGGAAGGAATTCCTGGCTGTGAGGGTGGGGAGGCCCTGGCCCAGGTTGCCCAGAGAAGCTGTGGCTGCCCCTGGATCCCTGGAAGTGTCCAAGGTCGGGTTGGATGGGGCTCTGAGCAACCTGGTTCATGGCAGGGGGTGGGACTGGGTGATTTTAAGGCCCTTTCCAACCCAACCCATTCCATGATTCCATGTTAACAGAAATGTGTGGACCCTCCTAATACGGTTGTGTGCTCAGAATTCCTTATCTGAGGAATGGGAGAAAGGCTGAAATTTGGACATTTGATCACAGCCACTGGAGGCAACAACCCTGTCCCAGCTGCCCTTCTGTGCTGCTGCCTTTGTTCACCCCTTGCTGATAAACTTACTTTTCCCCTAGTTTGGCTCTTCCCTTGGAGCAGAAGTTCCCAGACCATGCTGGGAGCACTTCGGCTTTCCCACTCCTGCTGAGAGAGGTGAAAATCTCACCCCCGGGATCCAAACCCAAACAGCAAGGGAGGTGTTGGAAGTCTCATGTCCGTGAGAGGGAGCAGCCTTTCCTCCCCAGCACCGCCGTTTCCAAGCCTTGCTCCTGGATACGTTTTCCAACCGATTTTTCTCCGTAGGATCCTGGGGACCTCTCGTGGTGAGAAGTGAAAATGTGTTTGGTGGAGAAGAGCAGGAGGTGCTGAGCAGTCCAGGCTGGGTGCAGGGCTGCCTTAAAGAAACTTCAGAGTCAGAAAACAGCAGACAAAGTGCTCCCAGACAGGAGGTCCTGACCCTCTCCTTGAAAAGTCTGGGGACACCCACCTGTGCCAGGTGAGGTCCCTGCAGCCTTCCTGGGGATACAGGGAATGACTCCTGGTTTTACAGCACAAACAACACAACCCTAGAACCGGGAGGCCACAGGGATGCCAGGCCAGCTGTGCCCATCCCCATGAAGCTCAGGGGTCAGGCTCTGACAGTTGTTTCCCCTTTGGAGGAGCAGTGCCAGCCTGTGGTTGTGCCTGGGCAGAATTCCCTGTGCCCCACATTGGTGTTCCCCCCCTCCAGCCCCGAGGAACTGGCTCTGAGGGTTATTTAATTGGAGGATTTTTTTTCAGGAAGGAAAAAACTCCCAGCACACCCAGCCTGTCCATCCCCACCCCTCCGGCCCAACTGCAGCTCCCAGCTCCTGAGGGGAAAAGAAAATCCTGGGTTGTGGATGAGACCAGGACTGAGCTTTCAAATGAGGGAGGTGCTCACCACGGGCACTCAGGAGGGAAGGGTGGAGAGGAGGAAGGATTTCCTCATGGAAAGGGTGGTCAGGCACTGGAAGGGGCTGCCCAGGGAGGTGGAGGTGTCCAAGGAAGGACTGGATGTGGCACTCAGTGCTCTGGTTGATCAAAGGTTGGACTCGATGATCCTGGAGGTCTTTTCCAACCTGGATGACTCTGTGACCCTAAGGGGGTGCTGCTGTCATGACTTGTGGACCTCAGGACTTGCTCTAAGAGTATTCTGGATAAAGGGCATGGAAACCAAAGGAGGAAAAGCCAAAATAGCTCCAGCTGGAATGTTTCTCTGCCAAGTGCTTGTGGGTTGCTAAGGAACAGGGGGTGATTTGGTCTCTTTGAAGACTCTGATGTCCTCTCCAGTCAGCTGGGAAGATCAGCTCTGCTGGAAGGACACCCTCCAGCAGGAAGAGCTCAGAGTGGGTGTCCCCATCACCTCCCTGCTCATTGCTCTCTACCAGACATGTCATGAAGGACACCCTGAAGACAAGACCCACCCAAAGGTGGGTGGAGAGGACAGTCCATGGGCTGTGCTGTTGCCTTTCTTATCTTGTGCACCAAACCTGCCAGAGCTCAAGGAGTGTTTGGACAACATGGCCAGGGTGGGATTGCTGGGGTGTCTGTGCAGGAGCTGGACTGGATGAGTCCCTTCCAACTCAGGACATTCTATGATCTACAGGAGCTTTCTTCTTGCTATGAAGAAATACAGGGTAATTACAAAGGTTCTGTCTCAGTGGATGCTCCTGCTCAGCACCCCAAAGAGCCCAGCACGTGCTCCTGTCACTGTCCCCAGCATCACCAAGGAGGTCCCAGCACAGGCAGTGCTGCTGAAGGCAAAGCCCCCTCTGCACCAGCCCATGCAAGCCCTTCTCTGTCCTTTAAGCAGCTGAAAGTCCCCCCCTGCCATTTCCAAGTGGAGCTAAAGCCCACCCCACTCCAGCCAAGGGCAGCTCAATTCCCCATCTCCCTCCCTCTCGTCTCCCAGTGCCTGGATAATTAACACACCACTGATTGCCTGCAGTGCCTCTGCCAGAGCACTTTGGGACCACCCTGCTCCCAGGGAATGGGGCTGTCCTTGGACAGGGGTGTCCCCCCACAGGACCCCCCACCCTTCCCCCCTGGCTGGTGAGCAGGGCCCTGGAGGAGCCAGCAGAGCCAACCCCCCTTCTGCTGGGATGTCCCTGTGCTCTCCAGGTCCTCCAGAGATGGTTGGTTTGTGGAATCCAGGCCTTTTGCCCCAGATGCTCTTGTTCAAATGACAGGTTTGTAATTCTGAACTCTTCCCCTTGTTCCTCCTCCTGTGTTTTCTTTCCCCCCTGTTTGCAGACCAGCCTGTCCCTGGGGATGTGCAGAGCTGCCTCTCACAGCCATGACATGGTTTGCCAAGTAGTTTAAGTGGATTTTGTTAAGCTCAGATGATTTCCATGTTGGAAAAGTCCAAGCCCTCTCCAGACCCAGCAATTCCCAGTGCTGATGAAAACACAACACACCCTCAGGGCCACCTCTGCCTCCGAGGAGTGACTCTGCAGCTCCCTGGATCCTCCAGACACTTCCAGCCCTGGCTCTTGGCCATCCCAAAGTGACACAGCTCTGCTACTCTCCCCTCTCCCTCATGTCCTACCTTTCCAGAAGTCAGGCTTTCCTCCTTGCCTGGAATTCCCCACTTTGAGACACTGATGGCCAGGAGATGGAGCTGCTGGAGAGAGTCCAGAGGAGGCATCAGAGATGCTCCCGGGGCTGGAGCCCCTCTGCTCTGGAGCCAGGCTGGGAGAGCTGGGGGGGTTCACCTGGACAAGAGAAGGCTCCAGGGAGACCTGAGAGCCCCTTCCAGGGCCTAAAGGGGCTCCAGGAGAGCTGGAGAGGGACTGGGGACAAGGGATGGAGGGACAGGACACAGGGAATGTGCCAGAGGGCAGGGTTAGATGGGATATTGGGAAGAAATTCTTCCTTATGAGGGTGGTGAGGAGCTGGGGTGGAATTTCCAGAGAAGCCCCATCCCTGGGAGTGTCCAAGGCCAGGTTGGACAGGGCTTGGAGCAACCTGGAAAGGTGGAAGATGTCCCTGCCCATGGCAGAGGGTGGGGCTGGATGAGCTTCAGAGTCCCTCCCATTCTCAATTTTGTGATTTTATGACATTTATTTTAGCAAAGGATCAGGGTTAAAAAAAGCCCCCCCCCCCCACACACACATGGGGTATGGGACTGTGCCCTGCCCCATTTGGCACTCTCCTGGGCTCAGCAGCCTGCAAACCAGGGATGTGTGGCTGACCCCAGCACAGCCTCTCCAGGTGAGGAGAGCACCTCCCAGGGGCACAGGCTGCAAATAGAAACCATTTTTAAACCCACCTTTGGGTAAGGCCGGGCTCAACCTGCCCGGGTAAAGCTTCACCTAAAGCCACGTTGTCCCCAGATACCTCCCTCCGAGAAGAGCCTTTCCCAGCCTTAACCAAAAGCCATTTTTTTTTGGCCCAGCTGGGATTTTCCAGCCCCATAACCGTGTCCTGGCCTCTCACTTCCAGCCCTGCAAACCCGCCGGGCTGTTCGGTTTTCAGGCACAAGGTGGCACTGGGGAAGCACTTTTCCCTTCCCCGTGTCCCCAGCCCAGCAGTGCCCAGCCAGGGCAGGCCCCCCGGTGCCCCCCACCCCTGCAGGCACAGCCCTTGTGCCATGGGGGGCTTCCAGGGAAGGAGAAACCCCTGAATTCCAAATACCAACCCCCAGCCTCCCCCTCCACGGGGTTAATGCTTCACCCTGTGAGCTCTGTAGGATCAGGTGGGGGGGGACACCTCCTGCCACTGCCCCCCAGGGCACCAAACCCATCACACACACCCCTTGCATGGCTCCCCTTCCCTCCTGGGGTCTCACACCACAGGCAGGACCCTGGGCAGGGGCACCACCCCACCATGGGCAGGGGGCTGCCACACTCCTGATGTCCCAGGGGGGACACTCAGCCTCCTGTTCTCACCAAGCCACTCCTGTACTTGTGATTCCCAGCTGGCTTGGGGGATTTTGTATTCATTTTTTATATTGATTTATTTTCTACCTGCCAGCACCTGAGAGTGTTTCCCTCCAATGGAGATGAGAGAGCTCTGCCCTGGGACACCGGGGAAAGGCCCCAGACCCCACGGGCAAGGGGCACCAGCACCTTCCTGGGGCACCTGGGGCTGGGGAGCAGCTCTGGGGCAGTGCCAGTGTGGCTGGAGCACAGGAGAGGATGGGCACTGGGGGAGGACCCTCGGGAGCCTCACTGCAAAGGGGACACTGGTGGCTTTGTGGCCAAGCCAGGAGACAACAGCCCCCTGTGCCACCTGCCCGGGGGAGGGTTTGGCAGAAGTGAAAGCCAAAACATGAAGCATCTCAGGGTGTGATATTTAGGGATCCCTCTGGCTCAAGGGGATGGCAGAGCAAGAGAGAGAAACCCAAACCCAGCAATGAATAAAGCCCCCAGACCCCTCCCTGGCTCTGGGATGGGAAGGGGCAGAGGCAGGAGTGGGGCATCTCACACAGTCACAGGATGTGCTGAGCTGGGAGGGACCCCCAAGGATCCTGGAGTCCAACCCTCAGCCCTGCACAGGCCCAGCCCCAAGAGTCACCCCCTGTGCCCCAGAGGATCAGCCAAACCCTCCCTGAGCTCTGGCAGCCTTGGGGCTGTGCCCACTGCCCTGGGGAGCCTGGGCAGTGCCCAACCAGCCTCTGGGGGAAGAACCTTTGCCTGAGATCCAACCTGAGCCTGCCCTGACACAGCTCCAGCCATTCCCTGGCTGCTGTCCCTGGTCCCCCCAGAGCAGAGCTCAGTCCCTGCCCCTCCTCTGCCCCTGCCCAGGAAGGTGGAACTGCACTGAGGTCTCCCCTCAGTCTCCTCTGCTCCAGCTGAACACACCAAGTGCTCTCAGTGTCCTCACATGGCTTCAAATCAAGGCCCTTCCCCATCCTCGTTCCCTCCTTTGGACACTCTCCAATGGCTCAATCCCTTCCCTCCATTGTGTCCCCCCAAACTGCCCCAATGTTGAGGTGAGGGCAGAGCAGAGCGGGACAATCCCCTCCCTGGGAGCAGAAACAGCTCTGCCCTGCACTGGCACCATTCCCAAACACTCTTCCCTGTCTCCATCCTTCTCCTCAGGCATTGCAGTGTCTCCTGAGCTGAGCTGGGGCAGCTCCCAGCACAGGGACACCCTCCAGGCTGGGGGCACACGGGGTCTGTCCCAATGAGCAGCTGGAGCGTGGTGCAAACAGGGAAGCTGAGAAATAACAGTCATGAAACGTTAAACACTCCAGTGAGGAGCAAGTACCTCCCAGGCAGTTTTCCAGACCAGTGGTTACAACAATCTCTGGGTATGTTTACACACAAATAACAATAATTAAAGCAAAACCCAACAGAACCGTGCGAGCTCCTGCCACATCAAAAACTACTAAAATAAAACCCTCCACAGAAGACAATTACACTGTTTCTGTGCTGTTCAGAGTCTCACAGGAGTCCAGCCTTTGAATGAAATGTGTTACAGGATGCAACTCCACAGGTGAAGATCCCACTTTTTCAAGGAACAGGCTCCTCAGGGCAGTGACAGCCCCAAACCTGCCAGAGCTCAAGGAGTGTTTGGACAATGCCCTGAGGGACAGGGTGGGATTGTTGGGGTGTCTGTGCAGGGGCAGGAGCTGGACTGGATGATCCTTGTGGGTCCCTTCCATGATATTCCATGATTCTATGAAAACCACATCCCTGCTCTGCAGGATGAATTTTGGGAGCAGGATGAATTTTGGGCTCAAGGGCCCCGGGAATGTCTCAGTTCCTTTAAAGAACACGATGAACATTATTGACTGGGTTGTGTCTCAGTGCAGTGTAACACCAAAATTGCAGAGAAATGAGTTTATTACTTTCACAATCTCACACACAAACCTGCAGGGTGGGGGAAATCCTTCATTAAAACATGAACAGCAGCTCGTTGGTTCGAAGGTTTTCAAGTCCCTGGTTCAAAGGCTTGAATAATAAATATGTTTTACCTGCCACCTTTTCCCAGGAAGGTTCCAAACCCTCTGAGCCCTTCATTCTGGAGGCCATCAAATATTAAGTGACATTTTAACCAGCATTTTTCCCTCCTCACCTTGCAGCTCCAAGTGTTAAATAATTCATGGCATGCTGAGGACCAACCCCCCCTCTCTGGCTGCCCAGGGAGATGCTCCTTCCATCCCTTCAGTAAAAGGAAATTGGTGCCAACAGAGATCCTGGAGGGTTGGGAGAAGATTCCAGGTGCTTCCCAGCTTCCATAGGGGAGCAGCAGGGTGGTGAGCAGCCAGCTCTGACTCCAGCCCCCAGCACACTCCATGCAAAGCATTATTTTTATTAAATATGCATCTCGGAAAACTCATGTTTTCCCTCACCAGCTATTGTCAGTGATCACTTGCCTCCCAGCAGTCAAGAGATAGCAGCTGATTAATATCAAATCTCTGGGAGCTGTTAGATATCCATCAAAGGCCTGAAGAGAGTGTCTTTTGCCTATTGAAACAGTTTAAGCACTGATGGGATTATAATTATCTCGCTATCAACTGCAACAAAGCAGCTCGGCAGGAGCTGTTCCACTTAAACAGAGGAGGTCAACTAAATTATCCTGGTGGGAAAGGGAATGCCAGAGCGTGACCTTGCTCTCTAGACTGCCTGTAATTAACTGCATTTATGATTTATATTGGGGCCAAGCCCTCGTCAGGCCACGGGGTCACACTCAGCAGCTGGATGGGCCCTGGCTGTCACCTCCCATTGAGGAGCTGGGATATGTGATATCCCTTGGATATGTGAAGCCTCTCTGCAGCAAACATGGGGTGATTCCTGGTTCCAGAGGTCGTGGATCTATTCCTTAGGCATTAGGAAGGAATTCTTCCCTGGGAGGGTGGGGAGGCCCTGGCACAGGTTGCCCAGAGAAGCTGTGGCTGCCCCATCCCTGGGAGTGTCCCAGGCCAGGTTGGAGCAACCTGGGCTAGTGGAAGGTGTCCCTGCCCATGGCAGGGCGTGGAATGAGATGATTTTAAGGTCCCTTCCAACCCAAACCATTCCATGATTCCATGGGTCAATAATGAGCAAGAAGGTTCTGCTGATTTTGGCTGAAAGAGCCGCAGTTTGATCTTTTCTGGATCAGAAGAAACGTGACACAGGAAACAAGAATAGAATTTAAAAAACCATCCAACCTCCCTGTCAGGGCTGGGGAAGGCTCAGATTTGCCATTCAAGCAGGAAAATTCAGCCTAGACACATCAAAACCTCTCTGACAGCAGGACAGCAGGGCCTGGGAAGCCCTGATGAGCCACCAGCTCCATTTAGGGGCAGATGGGATGAACATCCAGCAGGAAGGGGCCTCTGTGTGGCCACCCTGGGGGATGGAGAGGCTGCCCAGCACCTCCCAGCCCTGCCTGATGTGTGCTGGGCTTGGGTGACTCATCCCCCAGTGCTGCCCACAGTGGGACTGACCCTTCCTGGGACCCTGTGCTGGGTCCAGCACCTTCCTCATGGCCAAAGGCAGACCCAGCCCAGCCCAGGTACCTGCCTATTGCTCATCTCCCCAAATCTGGCCCTGATCCCTTCCAGTTCCCTTTCCTGATCCCTCCCTTCCTCCCCCACATCTCCCTTTTTTCCCCTTCAAGTGCCCTGTGCTCCACAGTCCCACCACTGACCCACCACAGGGTACCTGGGCAGGGGCTCTGGGCTTTTCTTCTGCTCTCCTTCAGCTCAACTAGGGCAGCAAAAAGACTAGCAGAGTATTTTGGGGTGTTTTTTTCCTTATTAGAAAAAAAAAACCAAAAACAAAACCAAGAAAGTGAGACCCACTTTGTCCCATCTCATCCCTTTCCCTCTCTGTTCACATGGATGATCCAGATCCTCAGATGAAGGAGCAGACTCACCACACCACCTTGTCCCCATGGATTTCTGGTGCTTGAAAGCAGGATCTACCTGTTTTCTGCACCTTTTCAGGGCAGGGAGGCCTTGGAATCTGGGAAAATCATGGATGTAGCCATGCAATCCCCACCTCCCAGCCTGTGTCCGGGCACTGCAGCAGAGGCAGAACAGGCACCAGCTGCTGTCACTGCCTGTTCCTTAGAAATAAAGAGGAAAAAATAAAAGGATTTGGATTATAGGCACTATGATTAAAATTTAAAGAAAGAAATATTGTTTTCCCACTTTTTCCCACTCCAAATGTGAACTCGGGGAGGAAAGCAGGAGGTGGGAATTTAAACAGCAAAATGAGAACACACAGAGAGCAAACCAAGAGGAGAGAGAACAAGAAGGAGGGGAAAACAAAGCAAGAGGCAAAAAGAAGAGAGATGAAACAGAAAAGAGTGAGGGAGAGTGGGGGAAAAAAATCAGAAGTGGAAATAAGCAATCAAAAGAAATAACAAAAGGAAAGGAGCAAACAAAGGAAAACACAGGGAGAACAAAGGGATGAGAGGGGGCAGAGCGGCAGCAAACTCAGAAAGAGAACAAAGGGGGGATGTAAGGCGGCCCCAGACACAAAAACTGAGACGAGGCAGCACTAAAGACAAAGTGGGACAAAAATAGCACCAAAGCGGGAAACGTGAAGGGAGGGAAGGTCGTGGTGAGCTGGCACCAGAGCCGAGGGGCAGAGCTGGGCGTGGGCACGGCCCAGGAGGGTGATGCTGTGCCAGGCACTGCCTGTGGGACCACCGGGGACAGGGCAGGGTGGGCAGGGGGAGCGGGGGGGGGGGCTGGAAGGGTCGGGAACCACCGTGTCCTGGTGCTGGAGAGGAGCCAGCGCTGCCCGGGGACCCCTCCGAAGGTGGAACAGCCTCTCGGTTCCTCCCAGCTGTTCCCAGAAAGGGCAGGAAGGAGCCCTCCTTTCCCCGCTCATCTCTCTGCCCAGCCCGAGCTCTCCCGTCCTTGCTCTCCTCCCAGAGCCGGGGGGTCCCGGCTGGGGGCAGGACGCGGTTGAATTTGGGGTCCAGCTGGCTCCAAACCTGCTGTGCTGCCAGAGCCAAGGCCAGGGGGGATGCTGGTGGCGGCTCTGGGGTGACAGAGCTAAGAAAGGGTAAAAAATGCTGCCCAGCTGCTGAGAGAGAGAGGAGAGAGGAAACCGCGGGAGAAACAGCCCTGCAGAGATGAGGTGGGGCAGAGCAGGGGCAGGAGGTGCCCCGGGTGCCAGGGTAGCCCGTGGGGTCCGTGGGGGAGCAGAGACCCCCCTGCAGCCCCTGGAGGAGGCTGAAGCAGGTGGAGATGCCCTGGAGGAAGGTGCAGCCCATGGAGAGCCCAGGCTGCAGCAGGTTTTCTTTCAGGAATTGTGGCCCAGGGAGGATCCACAGCTGGAGCAGTTCAAGAAGGACTTTATGCCGTGGGAGGGCCCCCACTATGGCACAGGGGGAACGTGTGAGGAAGGACCAACAGGCAAAGTGTGATGGACCAACTGCAGCCCCCATCCCCACCCACCTGCACCTCCTGGGGAGTGGGGAGGGGTGGAAGAGTTGGGAATGACACAGGGAGGCTGGGCCTGGAAAACAGGGTCATTAGGAAGAAGGTGGGTTCAGTTTGTTTCTCACCACCCACTCTGTTTTTAATTGCAATAAATGAGATTATTTTCCCCCAAATCAAGACTGGTTTGCCCGTGATGGTACCTGGGGAGTGACCTCCCTGCCCTTCTCTTGACCAGCTTTCCCAGCTGATTTTCTCCCCCATGCCATGCTGTGGAAGAAGGGGGGGTGAGGGCAGCTGGGTGGGCATCCAGCAACCCACCACACCTCTCCCAGCTCAGGGGCTCTGCAGGAAGCTCCTGCTGTGCCAGAGATCCCTGTGGCAGCTCTGCTCCATCCCTGTGGCAGCTCTGCTCCATCCCTGCCATGCACAGCTCCATCACCGGGCCACTTTTCCTGGGATGAGGCTCTGAGCACGTTTTCCATGCAGGAAACAACCCAGGCTCCTTGGGAGGCTCAGAGGATCCTGGTGGTGACTGTTCCACCCTCAGGATGCCAGTTATTGCCCCCAGTTTGGTGCTGGAGCCAGTTCTGCAGCTCAGCACGGCTCAACTTGTCCCCACTCCACTGCTATTCCCTCCTGGCTGTGCTTGCTGAGGAGCACAATAAGGAATTAGTCCCTGCCTGGGCTCTTGAAACTGTGAAACACTTGCCTATAACAGTAAAACTTGGAATTACAATAGCCAGGAAAGACATTTGGGGAGCTATTACCCATCAGGTCTCAGAGTCACCAGATGTGACTGAAATAAGAAACTCCTCCCCTGGAAAGCTCCTGGGGTTGCAGGATCTCTCTCTCTCTGTGTTATTCCCCCTTCTGCTGGAGGAAAAACACTTGACTCAGAGGCTCAGGGTGGCTGTTCCAGGGAGTGATTCCTGCATGGCTTCCAAGTAAACATTTGGCAGTTTAGGAGCCCCTGGAGCCAGTGCCCAGGTTATTATTTTCCCTGCCTTGTGCAGGATCTCAGCTCCAAGTGGGATCCAAAGCACTTGGGCCAAATTCTCAGTTGGAGCTTGAATGAATAACCCAAACCAGCTGTTGGGAAGGAACTGAGCCTTTTTTTCTTTGCTGCCATAAATTCCTACATGGGCAGGTGTTTACCACAGTCACCCCCATGGGATGGGACACTGAACCCACTTGCTCCTGACAGGATATCCTGGAGAACTGGAGAATGCTGAGCTGGGCTCTGAAGCTCATCACTCTGCTCTGGTATTTTATCTGACTGTTCCTAGAAGGATGAGGTCACTTTGCTCCTCAGCTCCTCACTCCCAGCAGTCCTCACTAAAATCCCAGTCCCACCAGTCTTGACTTCACGGGACACCTGGAGGAGCTGAGCAGCTTCCCTGGCTCCAGAGGGTTGTGTGGCTCCTGCCTGTAGGAATCTTTAAAGCCATAACTAATTTGTGGATTTTTTTCCATTTATAAGAACAGGGATTCCAGGAACCACTTCCTCCAATACACAGGACCAGCCCCCCAACAAAAAAAAGAGCTCAACCCCTCACCTTTACTGGGCTGATGGGGCTGGAAGGGTTTATTTATGTCCCTAAAGCTGGCACAAAGCTTTTCTGATGTTTAAAGGACTCTTTTGGTTTGGCAGTGACAGGGAATGACCCTTCATCCTTCCTGCCCACGTCCTTGGAAATCCAGCTGAGATTCCTAATGGCCACACATGCTTTTCCCAGTCCCCAGCCCAGCAAAGGATGGCTTCTCATCTGCCAAGAGGAGCTGCAGAGGTTTCTGATGCCTCATTTCCCCCTGCCCAGTGGAGTGCTCAGTCTGTGCCCAGCAGCAGACGAGTGCCCAGATTGCTCCGTGCCCGAGCAGAGGCTTTGCAGTGAAACCTCTGACTTTGAAACAAGAGTTTCACTTCATTTGAGGGCTTAGAGGGAACTTTCTGGAAGTTCTGCTCCCTGCCCAGGGCAGCACAAAGGGCAGCAGCAGGGGAAGAGCTCACTGTGGACTCCAGAGGCTGGTCCATGACTCAGAGCCCTGAGGGACACAGGGACAAGTGGTGTCTGCCAGGGGTCTGTTTTGGGATCAGTGTTATTTAATATCTTCATGAATGACACAGGTGAAGGGATCAAGGGCCCCCTCAGCAGGTTTGCAGGGTGAGGCTGCAGTGACACACCTGGAGGATGGGACCATCCCTCTGCACAAGCTCCAGAAGTGGCCCCTGGGAATCTCCTGAGGTTTAACAAGGCCAAGTGCTGCTGCTGCACCTGGATCAGGGCAATCCCAGGATCAATCCAGGCTGGGGATGAGCAGATGGAGCAGCCCTGGGAGAAGGACCTGGGGGAGAGGCTGCACATGACCCAACCCTGTGCCCTGGGCTGATCCCCCAGCGTGGGCAGAGGGCAGGGGGGGATTCTGCCCCTCTGCCCCCTCAGCTGAGACCCCCCTGCAGAGCTGCCCCAGCCCTGGGAACAGCACAGGGAGGACATGGAGCTGCTGGAGAGAGTCCAGAGGAGGCACCAGAGGGATGGAGCAGCTCTGCTGGGAGGGAAGGTTGGGAGAGCTGGGGGAGTTCAGCTGGAGAAGAGAAGGCTCCAGGGAGACCTAACTGTGGCCTTGCAGGACCTGAAGAGGCTACAAGAGAGCTGGAAAGAGACCATTTCCAAGGCCTGGAGTGACAGGAGAAGAGGGAATGGCATCAAACTGCCAGAGGGCAGGGTTAGATGGGATATTGGGAAGGAATTCCTGGCTGTTCAGGTGGAGAGGCCCTGGCACAGGTTGCCCAGAGAAGCTGTGGCTGCCCCATCCTTGGAAGTGTCCAAGGCCAGGTTGGACAGGGCTTGAAGCAACCTGGGCTAGTGGAAGGTGTCCCTGTCCATGGTAGGGGGTGGGACAGGATGGTCTTTAATGTCCCCTCCAACCCAAAGCATTCCATGATTCTCTGCTGTGGAGCACATTGCACTGAAGTGTTCCCCTGAGGAAGCCCTGAGTGTGTCAGATGCTCCCCACAAGGGCACAGGTTTCCATCTTGGGTGATCCTGTGGTTGCAGATCCCACCATGGGATGTCCCACCCCCTGCCCAGCCAGGCCCAGGCTGTTGGTGACACTTCCCTGGGGTGATGGGCACATTTGCTGTGCCCCCAGCTCGGGGCAAGAGCTGCTGCTGCCACCCGAGGAGCTGCTGGGGTGCCTTTGTCACACGGGGCACCCCCAGAGACACCTCCCTCCTGCCCAGCCCTCACTCTCCTTACAGGGCACCACCTGGTTTGTAGGAGAACAGGGATGTGAGGAGGTGGGTTGGAGTGCCCTGAGCTCCAGGTAACGTTTAGGAACCTTCAGGAACACCCAGCCTGGGTTCAGGAACACGTTTGCAGGCGCTGCTTTATTTACCACATCTCTTCTCAGTTCTGGGATGTAACTGTGTTATCTGGTGAGTGACAGCAGTGGGATGGATGGGATGGGAGTTAATCTGTGTCCACCATCTCTCTTGATTTCTCCTTCATTTCCATTTCTTTTAAAAGTGGAAGTTTCATTAAAAAAGCAGCACTTTTCTATTAAATAAGTAGCAGAGAAGAATGACTGCCTCTGTATCTCATCAGCAGTGAATCTTTTTAAAACCACTCAGGAGACAAGGCTCAAATCATATATTTAATAAGAATCACTTGGATATCACTTCTTAAAGCAATTAACATATTATTAGAGATAAGCCAAGATGCAACAATTAGACCCAGATTTCTAAGACAGATTCCTACGGTTTCGGAGGGCGCAGACCTCGGGCTGTGGCCTCAGCAATCACCTCTGCATGTCACAAACCAGTGTCAGAATTTCACTTACATGGACACAGCAGATTAAATTCTCACTTTCATTCCTCATTTTGCTCGTGCTGATTTTCCTGATTCTTCTCAGTCGTTGAAAGCTGCAATTACAGCAGCGACAAGGGGCAAACACCTCAGCGGGGGCTCTGAGTGATCATTTCCAGCTTCCCCTTCCTTGTGGAGAGTCAGGGGGTTGTTTTCCACATGGAGCATGAAGGAAAGGCATCTATGAACCTTAATAAAGGATCAAAGAGCTCATCACCAGCAGGATCCTCGTCTTGTGCCCCGAGTGCAGGGATGGCACCGATGGCACTGGGAGATGCTCTGCCGGGGGCTGCTGGACACAGGGACATCCCAGAGGGGCTGTGGTGACAATCCAGAGAGCTAAACACAGCCTGTCCCTCCTGCCTGGCAGCTGGAGCAGCTCCTGCCAGGGATGGGAGCCGAGGGGAAGCCACACATTCAGTGGTGCTGCCGGGAGCAGCGGCGCAGACGGAGGGCTGGGGGTGGCACCTCATCCCACCAGATTAAATGTGACAAAGCCCATCTGCTGGTGCCCTGGGCACTGGCAGGACTCGAGCTGGACTGGGAACTAGGAATTCTACGATATTTTTCGTTGTTTATCCTGAAACATTCAGGCTTTCCCCTCCTCTGACCCACACGTGGCTGCCGCTGGTGACTGACAGCAAACTGATTGCTCAATTAAAGGGCTTTGGAGCACTTTGACCAACCCCCCGGACTTGCCTGGAGTCCACTTCAGCAGCAAATTGCTTTTCTTAGAAGGCAGCAACAAACGGAAGGGGGAAAACATATCATGCATCTAAAGATTTGTGATCATATCAGGTTGGTAAGGGTTGAGATTTATTACACGAGAGATGATGCAACAGCGAAGAAGGAGAGCAAAATTCTACATTGACTCCCTACTCTGCAGTTCAGGACAACTAAGAGGTTTTACTTCATTAAGGAAGGCAAGGGAAAAAAATCAGGGACAACCCCAATGCTTGAGGGAGCCCTGTAAAGCCTAAATGAACAATCAGTCCTACGTTGCTGTAGAAGGAACAATGAAATATATCTGCTTCTGTTCAATAAATTACTAAAACATCAGTTATAAACCTGCTGCATGGCATTGAAAATTAAACTCATTAAACATCCAGGTAGCTTCATCCTGATGCAAATGGAAGACAGGCATGAGTGCTCTGCAGCAAACAACTCTGTGCACATCCCATCTTTGGGAACCATATTTACACATACATCTCATATATTAATATATTTTAGTGCACCCTAGCCAGAGGGCAACCAGAAAGAGTATTATTCTGTGAGAAGGACAGGAGAAGGGCTGGCTTCTCCTCTCTGCTGGGCAAGGCCTGTGTCCATCCATGGGCAGCAATTGTGCAGGACCATGTTTCCCTTTTCCAGGTGAGCCAGACACCAGGGCCCCAAATAATGGTCTCCTGTGACAGCTGGGTGGGTTTGGGAGCCAAGAGTTGGCAGCCAAAATTATTGTGAGACCAGTCCACCATATTAACAAGCCTGAAGTGACTTGCAGGTCAAGAATTTCAGCCAAAGTGCCATTTTTTGGTCTCTTGCCCTCCCTCTCTGCTCCTTCCAAAGCTTGGGAAGGTCTGAAGGGACAAGGACAGTGTGGGGAGGGCCTTGGCCACGGTGACACATGGACAAGGCAGGACAGGGAAGAGGACACCACTGCAGAGTTAGGGAGACCACCATTCCTGATGTCCCCAAAGGGCAGGCAGACATCCCACATCGTTCCCAAGGGGAATTTGGGGTCTCCATGGGAGGGACTGGTGCTGCTCAGCACATGGGTGAGGGAGGGGGGGAATGGGAGATCAGTGGGTTTATTCAGTGGCATTTTGTTTGAGGATATTTGGGATTAAGAGCTGGGGGATGAAGGGAGTGTTTTGTCCCTCCAGCACTCAGAAAAGGGGCTGCTGGATGCAGGGGCAAGGAAGGGAAAAGAGAGCAAGGACCCAACAAGACAGCATGTCCTTCACCCTCCCCTCCTTTGGGGCCTGGTGACCATTTTCCTCTCACAAGCACCCAAATTTTCACCCTTGCCAGGCAGGTGTATCCAGGGTGGGTGACCCTGAACCTACCCAGCCCTTTGGCAGGGCTTGGAGTTGTCTGGGAAAGCAACAATTCCCTGTCAGCACGAGGCTCCCGGGGCTGCAGGAGCTCATCCCAGTCGTCCCAGCAGCACCTTCCCCAGTGCTCTGCAGAAGGAACCAGCAGTTCTGCCCCAGTTTCACACACTGGGATCAGCTGGGGGAGACTTCAACACAACAACAGAAAGACAGCGATGCCCATTTCCCCCATGTCCTCTCCTGATAACATGAATAAAGCTCTGGTTTGATATTCCATCCTTTCCAAAGGAGTCCCGTCAGATCAGTCCAGGTCAGCTGTGGCTGGAGTCACACTCCCCTGACCCTTTCAGCCTTTACTTGATGAAGTTTTTAATTGTCCACCTTTGTCCTGTGCAGCTGCGAAGGATCAGATCGATTCCAGCCATTCCCTTGTTCTCCACTTCCAGGCACCTCCCCGTGCCCTTGTTCAGGATGGCACCGTTCTGAAGTGAAAGGAATAAATTAAAATTAAAGGATAGGGGGAAAGCATTAAAAAAATTAAGACTTTGGGTTGCCTGTGAAGCAAATCAGGGTGGCACCCAGGGGTACGGACACGTCCTTGGGCTCTAGCTGGGTGGAAATGCAATTCCAACAATAAAATAATTCCTAAAATAAATAGTGGGAGTGGAATGAGCATCCATAAAGCACCCAAGGAATATCTGGAACCTGTAAATTCCCTGTGTTGGGAAGGTGGGACACTTGTGTACAGTGTAGATTAATTTACACTCTGCCTTGGCACAAGAATACTGTGTTTTCATGGAGATTACCCACAAGGAATCTGGGAGTCATTGGCAGGGCAGGCCACATCCACCAGATGTAACCAGATCCACCTTTATGGCATCAGAAAGGAAAACTTCTACTGGAAATGGACCCCAAATCCTGCCCCTGATCCCTCTTCACCTTTTCCCTCTGCCTTGGGACCCGGCACCTGCCGTTCCATGGGATCAGTTGTCCCACCCCATCTCGTGTCAGACGTGGTGCCCCAGCCCAGGCTTTGGGAAGCAGACTTGGAACACACCTGGATGAAACTCCAGCGCTTGTGGAGGCTGCTCTTGACCTTCTCGCAGTCCAGGAGCTGCGGGAAGCGGCTCTTCCCGTTATCCACCAGGCACCGGGTGTCCGGGAGCAGGGTCGTGGTGCCCAGGGCACCCAGGTGAAGGAACCCCTCCTTGGTGTAACGGGCCAGCTGTGGGCAGGGGAGGACAGAAAGGACCATCAGCACCGTGGGAGCGTCACTAAAGCGATACAGGAAAGGACAGAGCTGTGGGGAAGGGGCACAGGGAAAGCAGAACTGAAAAGAGGGGAAAAAACAACTTTATCCAGCCTTTTTAGCCTTGATTTGGGTTTGGGGTTTTTTTCAGATGCAAAAAAAAAAAAAAAGGTGGGGAGATGAGACACAGGGAAGGGGTGAGAATAACTCTGAGCCTTAAATCCATCGGGATTGTCCCACTCTGCTCTGCCCTGGGGCGGCCTCACCTCAACATTGGGGCAGTTTGGGGGGACACAATGGAGGGAAGGGATTGAGCCATTAGAGAGTGTCCAAAGGAGGCCACGAGGATGGGGAAGGCCCTTGATTTGAAGCCATGTGAGGACACTGAGGGCACTTGGTGTGTTCAGCTGGAGCAGAGGAGACTGAGGGGAGACCTCAGTGCAGTTCCACCTTCCTGGGCAGGGGCAGAGGAGGGGCAGGGACTGAGCTCTGCTCTGGGGGGACCAGGGACAGCAGCCAGGGAATGGCTGGAGCTGTGTCAGGGCAGGCTCAGGTTGGATCTCAGCCAAAGGTTCTTCCCCCAGAGGCTGGTTGGGCACTGCCCAGGCTCCCCAGGGCAGTGGGCACAGCCCCAAGGCTGCCAGAGCTCAGGGAGGGTTTGGCTGATCCTCTGGGGCACAGGGGGTGACTCTTGGGGCTGGGCCTGTGCAGGGCTCAGGGTTGGACTGATGATCCTTGGGGATCCCTTCCAGCTCAGCAAATTCTGTGACTCCTCCATCCTCCTTTGGGTCTGAACACTGTAGGATGGGGCCATGGATGATTTCCCCTGGTTGGCTGGTATTGCTGGCCCAGCTCGGTGAGCCAGCCTGGCTTTGGCCTGGATTGGTGCCCTGGTGTGCCTGGCACAGCCTCCAGAGCTCCAACAGGGCCGGGCAGCACCGTCAGCCAAAGGGGGCCGGGACAGACCTGGCCCTGTTCCCCAGGGATGTGAGCCCGAGTCTCCCCCACAGCTCAGCCCCAAGCAAAGGCTCAGGACTGCAGCTGATCCCAGCATATCCCAGCATCCCACCAGCTCCAAGAGACCTGGCTCAGGTGCCAAGGAGATGCAGGTTGGGAGCAGCAGAGCTGGTGCTGGCACTGAAACATCAGCAGGCAGTGACACATCCCCACCCTGGGGCCACACACAAAGGGCTCCTCCATTCTTGGGGTTTAAGGAATCCCATCCAAATATTTCCCTAAATATATTTAAATTCAGGAGTAGAAAGGAATGAATGACACTGTCCTGCCTTTTATGGTACAAGGGAAAGATATCCACTGCTGCTTCTTTAAATTATGAATCAGGCCATTATCTGGCAGACAAATAAGGAGGATTCAGCACATTAATTAACTGAGCATATCTGTGACCCAGATGCTTAAAGAGAGAGAGTAAATCACACTGGGAGTTTGGGTTATCTGGGCTGGAATAATTAAACACTGAAAATCAAGTTAAAACAATGTAACAGGATCCGACTCTGGCTCGTGACAATGAATCCAGGGATGGTGCTGCCCAAATCCCTTGGGATGGGGCCTGGCTCTGCCTGCACAGGCTGGGGAGTTACATGTTGGACATCAAACAAACCCTCTGCTCCTTCACATCTCAACAGGGGCCATTTGCCAAGAGCTTTCACTGCCAGGAGGGTTCAGTGCAGCAGCCCCACAGCACCATCAGAGAGCCATGGGATGGGTTGGGCTGGAAGGGACCTTGAAAGGACATTTAGTCCAACCCCTGCCATGGGCAGGGACACCTTCCACTAGCCCAGGTTGCTCCAACTCAACCTTGGACACTTCCAGGGCTGGGGCAGCCACAGCTTCTCTGGGCAACCTGTGCCAGGGCCTCACCACCTGAACAGGGAAGGATTCCTTCCCAATATTCCATCTAACCCTGCCCTCTGGTAGTGGGAAGCCATTCCCCTTGTCCTGTCACTCCAGGCCCTTGTAAACAGTCTCTCTCCATCTTCTTGTAGCCCCTTCAGGCACTAGGAGGCCACAGTCAAGGTCACCCCAAAGTTTCTCTGCTCCAGGCTGAACAATCCCAATCCTCTCAGCCCAAGTTGACACTGATGTCCAGTTCTTAAAAATGTCATGTTCTTGCAGATGTCTTGAATTCTCCTATGAATAAAGAATCACAGAATCCTGGAATGGTTGTGTTGGAAGGGACCTTAAAGCTCATCCAGTTCCACCCCCTGCCATGGGCAGGGACACCTTCCACCAGCCCAGGTTGCTCCAAGCCCTGTCCAACCTGGCCTTGGACACTCCCAGGGAGGAGGCAGCCACAGCTTCTCTGGGGGCAAAGCTGCCCCATCCTGTCCCCCAGTGCAGGATCTGCCCTTGGCCCCCCAGGGCCCTTTGCCAGCTGGTGCAGAACAGTTGTGTCTCTTTAGCCTGACAGTAACTTCCCTCCAAACTCCTGGGGTGGAAAGGAGGACAACCTGCAGAGTTTAAAGCCACAACCATCAGCTCCTCCTCCTCCCACCCATTCCCTGGCATGGAGTGCCCAAGTGCAGGATGTGGATCCTCTCCCATCCTGTGCTGGGCTGCCAGCTGTGCCCAAGGCTGGAGCAAGCTGGGAATGACCCCAGGGCACCTCCAGCCCAGCTGAGGGCTCAGTCCCCATGTCTGTGTTCAGCAGCTGGACGTGTCCATGGGCCAAGCCTGGAGGCAGGTGGTGCTCAAAGCCTGACAGTGGGATTTGAACCAGGCAGCTCATCTGAAAGAGCACCTGAGCCCCACATTCCCAGCATTCTGCTGCCCCCAACATAAGGAGGACGTGGAAGTGTGGAGCAAGTCCAGAGGAGGGCCTAAAGCTGAGGGGGCTGGAGCACCTCCCCAAGGAGACAGGCTGAGGAATTTGGGGCTGTTCAGCCTGGAGAAGAGAAGGTTGTGTGGAGACCTCACAGCTCCTTCCAGGATCTGAAAGAGCTACAGGGAAGCTGGAGAGGGACTGTTCACCAGGAACTGGAGTGATAAAACAAGGGAAAATGGGTTCAAAGTGAAAGAGGAGAATTTAGGTTGGATATTGGGAAGGAATCCTTCCCTGTTCAGGTGGGGAGGCCCTGGCACAGGTTGCCCAGAGAAGCTGTGGCTGCCCCAGCCCTGGAAGTGTCCAAGGTTGAGTTGGAGCAACCTGGGCTAGTGGAAGGTGTCCCTGCCCATGGCAGGGGTTGGACTAAATGTCCTTTCAAGGTCCCTTCCAGCCCAACCCATCCCATGGCTCTGATGGTGCTGTGGGGCTGCTGCACTGAACCCTCCTGGCGGTGAAAGCTCTTGGCAAATGGCCCCTGGTGAGATGTGAAGGAGCAGAGGGTTTGTTTGATGCCCAACATGTAACTCCCCAGCCTGTGCAGGCAGAGCCAGGCCCCGTCCCAAGGGATTTGGGCAGCACTATCCCTGGATTCATGGTTATGAGCCAAAGTCAGACCCTGCTACATTGGAATGAGATGGGCTTTAAGGTCCCTTCCAGCCCAACCCATCCTGGGATTCTGGGATTCTATGACAAGACTCCTTGTCTTGCAAAAAGGATCAGGTACATAAAATAAAATAAAAAAATAAAATAAAATAAAATAAAATAAAATATAAAATAAAATAAAATAAAATAAAATAAAATAAAATAAAATAAAATAAAATAAAATAAAATAAAATAAAATAAAATAAAATAAAATAAAATAAAATAAAATAAAATAAAATAAAATAAAAAAGACCAGCTTTCTCCATGACAGAGGAAGAAACCACCCAGATGTCCCAAATGTGCAACGCGAGTTCTTCGCCGTCTCCCGTTCCCGAAACGTTTCCCGCCACGTTCGGGATTCGCGTGCCAGACGCTTCCCTTTTTTATGGGATTTGGCAGCCTGTCCTCAGACAGTTGGCCCCGTGCCCACCAGGCACCACGAGTTCTGCTCTGACATGTTATTGCCTAATGTGGTGGGAAAAATAAGTAGAGCAAAAATGCAGCCCTTCCGCGGGAACGGAGCAGGGCGGGGGCGGAGGGGAGGCGGGATGAGCTGGAAAACAAACATGGATATGATGCAGCAAGTGCATCTATTGATGTGTCATGTACTGTGTAAGAGAGGACAAAGAAGTCCCCAACACGTGTCTGGACCCTGACAGAGGCTCAGCAACAGCCACTGCAGCCTCCAAGCCTGTCCAACTGCAAACCTGAGGGTGATTATTCCCAAAAAATCCTGTCTAACTTGTCTAACTCACTCCTCAGACACTATGGGAATTTTCTTCTTTTGGGATGTTTACACAGAGTCGGAGAATCCTGGAATGGTTTGGGTTGGAAGGGACCTTAAGGATCATCTCATCCAACCCCCTGCCATGGGCAGGGACACCTTCCACTAGCCCAGGTTGTTCCAACCTGGCCTTGGATACTTCCAGGGCTGGGGCAGCCACAGCTTCTCTGGGCAACCTGTGCCAGGGCCTCCCCACCCTCATAGCCAGGAATTCCTTCCCAATATCCCATCTATCCTGCCCTCTGGTAGTGGGAAGCCATTCCCCCTTGTCCTGTCCCTCCATCCCTTGTTCCCAGTCCCTCTCCAGCTCTCCTGGAGCCCCTTTAGGCCCTGCAAGGGGCTCTCAGGTCTCCCTGGAGCCTTCTCTTCTCCAGGTGAACCCCCCCAGCTCTCCCAGCCTGACTCCAAAGAAAAGGTGCTCCATGCCTTAATTCTTTTGTTATTTTGCTCCTCTCCAGAGCTGAGGATCCCAACCCAGCCCAGCACAGGACAAGAAACAAAGGGAAAACCAAGACAAAGGACCAGAGGAAAACAGTTTCAAGCTCTTACCAAGTTAACCATTTAAAAGTGGTTAATATTCAGAGGTCCTAAACCCCTTCCTCAATCCCAGTGGCCCAAAGCCACATCCCCAGCCAGACACACTGAGTGACACCTGGAGCCTCCTGGGAACATCCTTCCAGTTAAATCACAATCTGGGTCAAACTGAATCTTGAAAAATTCCACTCTTTCAGGTGGAATTTGGGGGGCTGCTTTGCCCTGGGGGGAATCACAGAATCCTTTAGGCTGGAAAAGCCCTCCAGGATCATTGAGCCCACCCTGTGCCCCATCCCCACCTTGTCCCCCAGCCCAGAGCACTGAGTGCCACCTCCAGGCCTTCCTTGGACACCTCCAGGGGTGGGGACTCCACCACCTCCCTGGGCAGCCCCTGCCAGTGCCTGACCACCCTTTCCATGGAGAAATTCCTCCTGATGTCCAACCTGACCCTCCCCTGGCACAGCCTGAGGCCGTTCCCTCTCCTCCTGTCCCTTGTTCCCTGGGAGCAGAGCCCGACCCCCCCCAGCTCCCCCCTCCTGTCAGGGGATTGCAGAGCCAGAAGGTTCCCCCTGAGCCTCCTTTTCTCCAGGCTGAGCCCCCCCAGCTCCCTCAGCTGCTCCTCAGGGGACTTCTTCTCCCAGGGACCCCCAGCCCCTGATCCAGTGGGAGCAGAGGGACACAGAGCTCAGGCTGATTCCCCCCAGCAATCCATCTTGTGGGATTATTATTTCTGCCTGGCTGCATCCCAGGGAGGGAAGAAAGTTAATTAGACATCTTAGCACCTGGGAAATAAAAGCCTTGCTGACCTTCATTGACTCTATTGGAAAATAATTTAGGGTTGTTTGGCTTCCCTTCTGCACTGAGCAGCCCATCAATTAACAGCCCTCAGGAAAATGTTCACTATTTGCCTTTTAACACAATTTAATCTGATGTGCTGTTTCGTCACCTGTGTCCCACATGATCCCAGTATTGATGGGTTTGTCCTCAGGTTCTGCTGCTTAAATGGGCAAAACATATTTTATCCTATAATTAAATGAAATGCTCTGCTGGGTGAACATTATCTTAAGTTTTATAGTATTATAGTGCTTTCTATCACCTTAATACATCACCATAGTTCTGTCACTCCAATGAGGTATTACTGTATTATTAGTGTAATACATCATTACTGCAAGGTGTTTGCATGATGAATTGCTTCAAAGATGAAGCCATCAGGCAGGAAAAAAAAAATCCATCAGCAGGCTGAAGATAATTACAGGATAAAAGGATACCTCGTGATGGAATCTGGTCATGAGTTGACCTGGAAGTGAATGAAAGCAGAGAGAAGGGGAAGCTAAAGAGAAAACCTGAGACAAACCCCTAAAATGCCACTGGTAAGTGATACAGAGGAGGAGCTGTGAGTAAAGCCAAGGTCTCATCTGCATTCAGGGCCACCACACCCAACTGCATCCAGCTCAGTGCTCCAGGCTGAGCTTAAAGCCAGGAGCAGTGAGGAGAGAGCAGAAATTCAGGATCGAGCACAAACTGCACTGCCTTGATGGGATAAGTGGCAAAAATCCCTCCCTGCAGGTCATTCCCTCTCTTTCCATGTGTCTCTAGAGACAGAGGGACGATGTGGGGATGGACTTGGAAAGAACAAGCACACCCAGCTGCATCCAGCTCAGTGCTCCAGGCTGAGCTTAAAGCCAGGAGCAGGATAGAGCAGAAATTCAAGATTGAGCACAAACTGCCCTGCCTTGATGGGATAAGTGGCAAAAATCCCTCCCTGGAGGTCATTCCCTCTTTTTCCCAGGTGGGCTGTAGATCTACAGACAGAAGGATGGTGTGGGGATGGACTTGGAAAGAACAAGGACTTCCAAGAACATCCCACCACCCCCAGCATGGCAGGGAACGGGATCCACAGCCCCCCTGTCCTCACCCCATGACAATGCCAGCAGGGAACCCACACCTCCCCCTCATCTGCTGCTGAGGAACCTGCTCTTAATTAAACTAAATTTAGTTAAAATTAAACTTCAAACATGTCTGGGATGGGCCACAGGATCAAGGAGAGAAAGGGGGATTTCAGGACATGATGTGCAACTTGAGCACCACCGTGTGAGCTTTGAGATGCTGAACAACTCCAAAGGAATTGCAGCTCCTTGTGGGTTTATATATATATATCTAAAAATGAATAAAAAATTTATATATATATATTTATATATAACAAGTGTTTACATTACATTCCCAGCAATAAATTACAACAAACAGCCCATTAATTAAACAGTTGTAGAGAAAGTCCAATTTTGCTGCAAATTTCAAAGCTCCTGCACTCACTGACAATTACTCTAAAGAAAGCATTTCCAAGGAGTTTAACCCATGGAATGTATCATGAAACAAAAGAACTGCCAAGAACTGGCTCTCAGTGGGAAGAGGGAAGGGACAACGTGGAGAGGGAAGACCAGGAAGAATCTCTGCTGAGGTTGGACAATGGGAAGCATGAAGGGAGTCAGCAGCACTGCCAGGTTTGGCTTCAGAACTTCAGGTAGGAGAAGAAAACGTAGTTAAATTTAATCACAATAACTGAGGGAAAAACAAATAACCTGCTTTCAGCCATTCATCTCAGAGCCCAGGGTTAGCAGGCAGTGTCAGGTAATCCAGTTTCTCACCCCATAATGCACTTAGAGGTTGAAGTTTCCATCCACAAAGTCCAAAAGGCATTTTGTGCCATTTGACAAAAAAATTGTGTGCATTTAAGCACCAGCTTTGTTGTATTTAGCAGTGACTGGATCAGCCCCAGCTGCCTGATCAGAGGCAGGGATAAACCAAAGGGAGATTATCTCCCACAGCTCCCCCCCAGGCTCAGGTGGCTCCTGAATTTTCCAGTTCAGGCTCAGATGAACTCTGGGATTCCTCAGTCCTGGTGAGCCTGGAAAGCCCAGGGTGACCATGGAGTGAGAATGGGATCTTCCTGCATTTCCATCACTTGAACTATACATTTTTTAGCTGAAAATGAACCTCCTGGAGTGTGTTGGACCCCAGATACCCCACAATTTTGGAGAGGCAAAAGGAGTGGTAGAAAAGTCACGCAAAGGGAAATCCCAGCCAGGGTGAGATGGAGAATTATCTCAGCACTGTTTGTTTGCTTTATCCCACTGGGCCATTTTTATTCTGCTGGGTGAAACAGGAAGAATCAGGGAATCATGGAGTGGTTTGGGTTGGGAAGAATCAGGGAATCATGGTGTGGTTTGGGTTGGAAGGGACCTTAAGGATCATCCTGTTCCAACCCCTGCCACAGGCAGGGCCACCTTCCACTATCCCAGGGTGCTCAGATCCCCATCCTAACTGGTCTTGCATTGTGTCCTGCTCATGGGCTATTTGCTCCCATCATTATTTACCTTTGCCTGGCAGATTTTTTTCCAAACTTTTACTTGCAGCTCTGCCACGATTCTGGCAGAATCCAGCAAATCAGGACATGAAGAGCAGCTGGGAAAATCCCCTGTGATGCCTGAGGTGTTTTTAACAACAAGCTGGGCCTGACCCATTGGAGAGTGAAGCCAACAGACAAGTTCCCCAGCCTGCTGTGCCCTCTGCCAGTGCCCCCTCACCTGAGGCCCCCAGCCATGGCAGGGGTACAGGATTGCTGTGTGGTTCTCCTGGGGGCCCTGGTCCAGGCACACGTCCTTGGCCTTGTTGTTTCGGAGCTGGAAGAAAGAAAAAGAGCAGAGTTATGGCCCTGTCTCATCAGAGATAAAGAAACAAAAGATGCTCAGCCCTCTCCTGCTGTAGAAGGTGTTCTATCACAGGGAATAATTGGGCAGGGAAAGGTTTAGTGCACTGTGTGTTTTCTTTAAATCCAGGGCTAATGGGGGTTGATTTTACACAATCATCACCATTCCAAGCAGCCAGTTTCCCTGGACAGAGTTTTCTTCTCTTTGCTCATGTGTGGTGGGAACAAAGCCAGTTTTAGGCTGTCAGGAGCCCAAAATCAATGCAGGATTGCTCAGATTTCGGTGAAAACTGAACAGCAGAGAGGAAAAGTCCAGCTTGGAAAAAAAAGGAGGGATGCAGGAGGAGAGGCAGAGATGGCAGAGCACTGCTGAAGGACACACTTTGGAGGGGCCAGGGAAGGGTGGGTTTGTGGTACAGAGTCAAACAGCCACCAAACCCTGGGCACCAGGGCTGGTCCCCAGAGCTCTGCCCTTTCCAGAACTCTCCCCTCTCCAGAGCTCTGCCCTCTCCTCTCTCCAGGCTTCCCAGGCAGGGCCACAATGCAAAAATGCCTTTGGAAACAGGCTGGGAGGGCTGGGGGTGTTCACCTGGAGAAGAGAAGGCTCCAGGGAGACCTGAGAGCCCCTTGCAGGGCCTAAAGGGGCTCCAGGAGAGCTGGAGAGGGACTGGGGACAAGGGATGGAGGGACAGAATAAGGGGGAATGGCTTCCCACTGCCAGAGGGCAGGGATAGATGGGATATTGGGAAGGAATTGTTGGCTGTGAGGGTGGGGAGGCCCTGGCACAGGTTGCCCAGAGAAGCTGTGGCTGCCCCTGGATCCCTGGGAGTGTCCAAGGCCAGGTTGGAGCAACCTGGGCCAGTGGAAGGTGTCCCTGCCCAGGGCAGGGGGTGGCACTGGATGAGCTTTTGTGCCCCTTCTACCCTAAAGCATTTTAGGATTCTGTTATTCTATGCAAATACTTGTTGGGAGGTTTTAGCTTGCAGGCTTTAAGTAACTTTGATTACAAATCTTTCCTAAAATTATTCCCATCTGGGAGGCTCAGGCTGTGCTTCAAGGAGCCTCCTCCAACTGCCACTATTCCATCAGATCCATTGCAACAGAGGATTTATTATTAGTTCCCATAAATGCCTGTTTCTATATTCTCAGAACGGTTTCAAAGCCAGCAGAGATTGAATTAAGTCTCCTTACTTTATCTTGTCCTTAAGCTGTTGTGACAACACACTGTATCCTACAGAGACCTTGTCAGGAATTAGGCTGAGCTTAAGTCACAGGGTTTTATAAGATGACTGTGTATTAAAAGTATACAAACAGCTGCTTAATCCATGCAGTCAATGGGAAATATAGATAATTTTCTGTCAATTCAGTAAATGATGTATTAAAATATTTTACTTTATACGGTCTCCGAGATCAGAAATAAATCCCCAAACAGGTTTTTAGAAGAAACTGGGAACAGATTGCTCCAAATTTATGTAATTAGACACAAATAGTCAGTTTTGATTCACATTCCTCTCCTTTGAGGCGATTTCTCATCAGAGAAATATTACCAGTCTGAGCTCAGGGGCTGCTCAGCCTTAATTACCTCTCCATAAGCAATGGTGTTGTTGTATCTCCTCATTTCTGGATAAACATGGTCCAGGTACCACTGGAAATTTTTACACTTCAGGCTCTTCCTCAACGCTTTTCTCTCAGAAACATCCCCAATGTCAATCCCTGGATTCTGAAAAATAAGGACACAGCACAGCACTGAGGGGTTACTCTTCAAAAAGACTAAAAACTAATGTACTTCACTGATGTTTGAGGCCCTTTCCAAACTGCCTGGAAGCTCCATGAAGAGGCCATGCCAGGGAATTCTGGCTGAAATCATCCTCCCAAGAATCCCAAGGAAAACGTGGCTTTCAGAGGCAGGAGGTGACACCAACTCCTCTCCTGGGGTTTAGGGACAGCCCTGCAATGGCCACCAGGTGGGACACGCTCTGGTCCTGGGGGTAATTTAGGAAAGAGAAGCCAAATGGAGAAGGAAAGGCTGTGGAGGAAATATGGGAGGTGCAGTAACGATGGGGAATCTTCTCCCTGATTCCCTTTGGGCTTTGGATCCATCTGAGAAACACTGAGAAACACGGGCTTTTCCATAATATTTTGTTAAGGGGGGGAAAAAAATGCACAACAACCAACCAAACATGTAAAAATCCCAAATAAACAAACAAGAAACAAAAGGGAACAGAAAGGAAGGGAAGGGAAGGTTTGGGAAGGTTTGAGAAGGGAAGGTTTGGGAAGGGAAGGTTTGGGAAGGGAAGGTTTGGGAAAGTTTGGGAAGGGAAGGGAAGGTTTGGGAAGGGAAGGTTTGGGAAGGGAAGGTTTGGGAAGGGAAGGTTTGGGAAGGTTTGGGAAGGTTTGGGAAGGTTTGGGAAGGTTTGGGAAGGTTTGGGAAGGTTTGGGAAGGGAAGGGAAGGGAAGGGAAGGGAAGGGAAGGGAAGGGAAGGGAAGGGAAGGGAAGGGAAGGGAAGGGAAGGGAAGGGAAGGGAAGGGAAGGGAAGGGAAGGGAAGGGAAGGTTTGGGAAGGGAAGGTTTGGGAAGGGAAGGTTTGGGAAGGTTTGGGAAGGTTTGGGAAGGTTTGGGAAGGTTTGGGAAGGGAAGGTTTGGGAAGGTTTGGGAAGGTTTGGGAAGGTTTGGGAAGGGAAGGGAAGGGAAGGGAAGGGAAGGGAAGGGAAGGGAAGGGAAGGGAAGGGAAGGGAAGGGAAGGGAAGGGAAGGGAAGGGAAGGGAAGGGAAGGGAAGGGAAGGGAAGGGAAGGGAAGGGAAGGGAAGGGAAGGGAAGGGCACAACAATAAGGTTGTTTAGGCTCAGACTTCCAGCAGCAAATGGACATTGGGGTTTAAAAGGTGGGAATGCCAACCCCTGGGTGGGCACTGAGCACCAAACCCCTTCCCTGACCCCCCCACGGGGGTGTCACTCCACTGAGACACAACCAGAGGAGGGTTCAAAGGTAGAAACTAAGGGGGGAAAGAAAGAAGCAGAAAGGTTGAAGATTCCAATATAACAGAGCCAAGGATTCGGGATAAACATTCCACAGGGACAGATGGTGAGGCTGAACCTCAGAAAAACCTCTGGACCATTGGGACAATTCCAGGGTGAAAATGTCTCCCTGGAGACATGGAGGAAGCCACTGCTTGAGCAGATTTAAAAGCAAAGCTGTCCCTGAGGGATAATCCTACAGGAGCTGGGAGCAGGGGCTGGAGAGAGCTGCCCCCCTCTAACCTCCTATTCCACCATGGAATTTGGGGAGCTAATGCAGCAGCAAGGAAGCCAAAGGCACATTGCAGCCCCTTTTTCTCCTTCCTGCAGGTGTCTGGGTTTCTACTCTATTTTAGCTCCTGCTCTTGTCTTTGCAGTGATCATTAAATACAACTGGGAAAGCAATTTTCCATTACAATGCTTGTAATGATCTTCTAATGAATTATTCACTCTGCTTGAGAAAAGACACCATTTTAATGTGCCACTGGTAGCTCAGAGGTAAAAATAAAGATGATTCAGTGCAGACAGGTAGGACAGGCTGAAATCTGAGTGGACAAAATGGGGTGGGACAACAAATCAGTCAGGCAGCACCTCAAATAGCAGGGCAGGGGTTTGCCTTGGGTTGGAATTCAGTGGCATCACAAAAGAATTCCGTGTATAAAATCCCACCCCAGCAAACAAAGCTGCTCAAAAATTAAATCTGGATTTTTTTTGGTATATAAAAATCTCCAGTTGATTTTGGGTTACCCAGACCCACCCCCACTGCTGATCCATGTGCTGCTGCCTTTTCCAAGCTCTACAGGACCTGCAGCTTCCCAATGGGTTTTAAGCCCTTCCCGCCCTGCTCTGAAGCTGTTCCTGAGCAGGTTGGTGGTGCCTCACCTCTAAACAAGAATCAGGCTGAAGATCAGGATTTAAGATCTCTACTTATGGGCATTTGGGTCTTGAAATCTCTTTTCAGAGATCCCTAAATTCCCTCAGTCCTACAGCTCCTCTCCCAAGCACCTGGAGCAGTGCCCATGGCAGGCAGTGCCCTCCTGCAGCTCCCTGGGCAAACAGCTTTTCCTTCCATCTCTAGGCAGCTATTTCTTCCTATATTTATACCAACCACCCCAGGACTCCCCAGCACCCCCAGGACCACCAACCTGCAGCACAGGCACCAATTCTGTACAAACTCTGGGACTACTGTGGCTCCAAATGCCAGGAACTCTCCACAGGTGTAACCTTTCCTCAGGAAGCAGCAGCAGCTCAGATTTTTTAGGCTGTATTGTTTTTCCAGAGGCCCTGGAGCAGATGCTGCCAGCTGAGGATGCTGCTGCAGCACAGCAGGATCAGGATCAGGATCCCAGCAGCTCTTTGCTGAGATCTGCCAAGCAGGAATATTTTGGAGGTTACTTTTAGCACCAAGAGGGTGGCTGGAAATAACTGCTCACATGGGCTCTGGACACTGCTGGCAATGGTTTCACCTCACACTTGAGGAGAGCAGCCCAGCCCTCAGTCACCCACTGCACGTGGGGGGGCACCCAGAACCCTCATCCCACCCAAAACCTGGAGGGCATCCCTGTCTCCCCACCCCCAGCACCCCTCTGTCCCCCTCTGCCAGGACCAGCAGCAGGACACGGGGTCTGGCCCTGCCAGGGCTGCTCCCAGGGCGCTCCAGGCAGCAGGAGATGCCCTTGGCTTCCAAGATCAGACACAGCCTGCCCGGAGAGCTGAGCCCAAGCAGCAGCTCTGGATCTCCACAAAGCCCTCCTGGAGCCTACAGAGCTTTCCCCAGCAGTGCCAGGCACCACCTCGAGCAGTCCCCGTGCAGGATGTGCCTCCAGGCATGGTCACCTTGACCTGCTGCTGGGATCCCATGGTTTTCCATCATGCTGTGACATGTTTTACTTCAAAGATAACATTATCAGACCTGAGAAAACCTGAGCATTTCTGTGCAGAAATATTTGAACCACCAAAGCTGTTTCAAGAGAGTGTTTTGGGGCACTGGCCCGTGGTGCTGCTGGGAGGGGATCTCCTGTGAGCCACCAACCCAGGGTGGTTCAGGCTCTCCTGCACCAGGGGCACTAAATGCTCTAGAATTCAAGTTTTTAAGAAGTGAAGTGAAAACTCAGGACAAGGTGCCTTGGCTGTGCTGATGCCTAAAATCAGCACTTAAAAGAAAACCCCTAAGACTCAATTTGTGAGTTTTACTATTATTCCTTTTATTATTACGACGTTGGATGCACGAGAATCCTAATTTCTTCCAAAGCCTGACTCCAGAGCTACCAAAGCCTTTTGCCTTTATTAATTACCTAATTAACAACTCAAAGCATTACCTAATTAAAAATTCAAAGCACTACCCAGTACTGTTACACCCGCTTCCAAAACCTGTCCCTCCCTTAGTGCCACCCTCACCACGCCTCCCAAATTTGAGTCAGAGGTCCCAAAAACCCCTCATCTTCATCTTCTTCATCTTCCTCCTCATCTCCTCTGACCCTTCTGGATGGGTTTCAAGGTTCCTGAGCACTTTTGACTACTTATACCAAGTGTTGTGTCTCTGTTGGGTCTCATTCTCAGCACATTTTACAGACACCCTTGTCTGTCAAGATCCTTAACAAAGGATGTTAAACAGCATTTTTAGGAATTTTGGGAATACTAGCAAGCTGAAGGTGCTAGCAAGCTATCCTAAAAGTTATTTCCTATAGATTTGAAGGCCTCAGTACCTCCAGGGGCAGGTTCCAGGTGATGCAGAACCGTCTTCCAAACCTGTCCCTCCTTTAGTACCACCCTTGACACGCCTCCCAAATTTGAGTCAGAGGTCCCAAAAACCCCTCATCTTCATATTCTTCATCTTCCTCCTCATCTCCTATGACCCTTCTGGGAGGGTTTCAAGGCTCCTGAGCAGTTTTGACTACTTACAATAAGTGTTGTGTCTCATTGTCAGTACATATTTACAGACACCCTTGTCTGTCATGATCCTTAACAAAGGACGTTAAACAGCGTTGTTAGGAATTTAGGGAATACTGGCAAGCTGAAGGTGCTAGCAAGGTCTCCTAAAAGTTATTTCCCATAGATTTGAAGGCCTCAGTACCTCGAGGGGCAGGTTCCAGGCGATGTAGACGTGCCACTTGTAGTCGTCCATCCACACCTCGGCCACGCGCAGCGCGTTGCGCTTGGTGTAGAACCCGATGTTGTTGTTGTAGGGCTTCTTCTTGCGCTCGATGTGGGCCACCCTGGAGCAGGGCAGGACCTCCATGCTGCCCCCACACAGCCACACCTGCAACACAACCCACAGAACCGTCAGCAGCACGCTCTGGGCAGGGGAAAGGGGCAGGAGTGGGGGGGGTTGAGCAGAGCTGGGAAGGGGAAACCCGTGGCCACGTTTGGCCTTTGCTCCCCAGGGGGAATTTGTCCTCTCCATGGCACCGGGGTTGGAAATAGATGAGCTTTAAGGTCCCTTCCAACCCAAACCACTCTATACTTTACAGGATTACAGAATATGCTGGAAGGGACCCCCAAGGATCATCGAGGATAAAAAGGGAGAAAAGGAATGCTAAAAGAAAAAGAAAGAATTAATTTTTTGTAGTGTGTTATAACCCTCTCCTCTCACTTCCATTCCCTGCTGGAATGGAGGTGGGCTGAGATGGTCAGGTCCATTCAAAAATCATATTTTAAGGAGATGGCACATTAATACCAAGATCTGGTATATCATGAATAGCCTGATGTGGCCGCTTGGCCCCGATCCTCTGGGAAAGGTTTTCCAGAGGAAAGAAACCTACAGGTACAGCAACAGAAGTCCTTTCTCTGTTTCAGCAGGATGTGGAGTCTTCTTTGCTTTTTCCTAGAGGTTTCCAAGAGAATTTATTAGTTCAGGATGAAGCTGTGTTGGGATTTCCAGCAGGATCACAGAATCACAGAATGTTTTGAGCTGGGAGGGACCCCCAAGGATCCTGGAGTCCAACCCTGAGCCCTGCACAGGCCCAGCCCCAAGAGTCACCCCCTGTGCCCCAGAGGATCAGCCAAACCCTCCCTGAGCTCTGGCAGCCTTGGGGCTGTGCCCACTGCCCTGGGGAGCCTGGGCAGTGCCCAACCAGCCTCTGGGGGAAGAACCTTTGCCTGAGATCCAACCTGAGCCTGCCCTGACACAGCTCCAGCCATTCCCTGGCTGCTGTCACACCGTGTAGGATCCAGAGCTGAGTTTACAGTGATGCTGCTCCCAAATAAAAAGGATTAAGCAACTGGAACAGTTCAAACAATTGCAAGATCTCCTCCTGCAGAAGGGATGAGTCAGTGGAACATATGGCAGGGACAGATTTCTCCCACTTGAAAACATTTGTTCATTATTCTTCTTTCACGTGCTCTTTAAAATTCCCTTAAATCACACTTTGCAAGTTATCAAATCTTTTAAGATCTTCTTTTTACCTCACAGAAAAGGGAATTTGCAGGAAGACTTGCCACACCTGGGTTCTTCCCTCCCTGTTTGTCACCACTGAGAAGTTATTTACCTTACAGCCAGGTCTGCAGGACACCAGGAAACCATTCCAGACACACATGCCAAGCAGGCCTAACAATGCCAGTGTTCCCTATTCTGCAGCCTGCTCTGCATTAGCATTTTGCACAGTTATTATAACACCCAGTGTTTCTGGGATCTCTTCCAGGCTCACCACCTTTCCTCCCATCTGTGGTCCCGGATTTTTACCGCCCCTGCTCCGTTGGCTCTTCCAGCAGCACCAGGAGCCTCCTGCCTGGATCAGCTGCCCCGGGGGCACCTCTGAGGGGGAGTTTTAGCCCCCCCAGTGCAGGGCACGTGCATGTCCCAAGCCCAGGTGACCCAAACAAGGACACCTTCGCCTGCTGTTCTCTCTCCTGCTGCAGCAGAGGAGTTCACACCAAAAATAATCTCCATTTTATTAGTTTGTGCATGAACGTGAAGCAGAAAAACCCCATCCTGCTCCTGCTCTGCTGTTTGACCTCTCAGAAGACTTTTAAATACAATTTCCTGCCTGCAGACTGAAATCAGAGCTGAGCTCTGAGAGGGTCATCATCCCTCCCATCCTCCCACACCCCACCTCTGCCCAGCCAAGCCCTCCAGGTCTGCTCCAAGATTTGCAACAGAGCAAACCAGACTGGAACAAAGCAGTTCTAAAGGAAAAAAAAATATATATTTATAAAGTTTTATTCCCAAGGCAGTAGACAGGAACTGCCTGTGTTTCTTGCCTGCTCAGTTCTTTAGTTTCTCAACCTCTTGGTGAAATGAGAACATTGAGTTCTGCCCTTGGGTGCTCCCAAAGGTGCTGGGCTCAACCACAACACTGAATAAACCTGCCAGTCCTGGGTGACCTCAGCACCACCTGGTTCTGTAGGTTTGGGGATTTGTTTGGTTTTATCCTGATTTGAGGTCAGAAGAATTATTTTAAAACTGTAAAATTAATTAAAATGTCATTTTCCAGCAGCCTGCCTCCAGTCACACAGTCCCACTGTTGTTCTTCTGTGCTTTAGTTAAGTAATTCATGTCAACTTTCTTAAATTTCTGGAATATCTGTACAAACTACCTGGAAATTCACCTACTGGAGTAACCTGAGTGCCTGTGTACACATCCATGAGTCAGTTCCAGAGAGATCAATACAAATTAAATCCAAAAATTACACAAGGAAAGACCAGGCTTCTATCTGCCTGACCTGTCAGCATAAATTTTTAAAAAATCTGGTTTTATGAGGCATTTTTGAAGAGTTCTGCTGGTTTATCCCTGCACTAACCATGACTGAGCCCCAGAGGAGCAGAAGGACTCAGTGGATCTCCATCCTCACATGCCTTGATGTCCCAGCCTGGAGCTCTCAGACCCTGAGGGCAGAAGGTTCTCTGGGAACCCTCATTTATGTCCCTATTTGTCCCACAAAAGACCTGTAACACAGAGATTATCTTCCTGTTAAGGAACCCTACTGGATTTTTCATGTTCATGGCAAATAAACCCACAGTCCCTTCATTTGCTGCAAAGAAGAGCATCAACAGGACAATCAGCCTGGAGTTTTTCTAATCCTTTGAAGAATTATCTCCTACTAGATGGTTAATCAAGAAATTAGGTAATCAAGAACCAGAACACCAAAACCAATTAAAAAAACAGGTGTTGTCGAATTAATTCATGTTTAGCCTATTTAACAAGGCAGAGTCTTTATATTGCATCCTGCAAAGGATGAAATCATAGAATCACAGGATGGTTTGGGTTGAAGGGACCTTAAGGATCATCTCATTCCCACCCCTGCCATGGGCAGGGACACCTTCCACTAGCCCAGGTTGCTCCAACCTGGCCTTGGACATTCCAGGGATGGGGCAGCCACAGCTTCTCTGGGCAACCTGTGCCCTCCCAGGGAACAATTCCTTCCCAATATCCCATCTATCCTTGTTTTCTTTCAGTATGAAGCCATTCCCCCTTGGCCTGTCACTCCATGTCCTTGTCCCAAGTCCCTCTCCATGGCTGGCCCCTAGAGGCACATTCAAATATGATATTTATTTTAAATTTGATATAGGTTAAATATGATATGGGTTAAACATGATGAGCAAGTCTCAAGTTTCCCCCTTGTTTTCTGACATTCAGATTCCCACATGACCATTAACTTGCCATTCATTCACCCAGAAACTGATGCAGAATTAAAAATAGAATCATCCCCCTCCAGTGAATGAGGGTGACTCAATAATGTCTCCATCCCTCCACACACAGGAGGGATCAAAACCCATGGAAAGAGGCTGGCATTTATAAATAACCAGTTAACACTGAATTCTAGTGAAGAGATCCCAGGGAAACAAAGAGAAAACAAATCCATCACCCAGAGATCTTTGATGTGTTTTGCAGAAAGCTGCTGGGTGAGACACTTGCAATTATTTTCCAAGCAAAATGTCCTAAGAATTCAACGTGGAAAAGGAACCATTTGTCTCAAGCAGTGAAATGTCCGAGTACAGCTGGCACTGCACTGACAATCCACTTTCTAGATGTGAAAAGGAGCCTTGGGGGGATGTTTTTGCTCTCTGCAACTCCCTGAAAGGAGTTTTGAGACAGGTGGGGGTCGGGCTCTGCTCCCAGGGAACAAGGGACAGGAGGAGAGGGAACGGCCTCCAGCTGTGCCAGGGGAGGGTCAGGTTGGACAGCAGGAGGAATTTCTCCATGGAAAGGGTGGTCAGACACTGGCAGGGGCTGCCCAGGGAGGTGGTGGAGTCTCCACCCCTGGAGGTGTCAAGGAAGGACTGGAGGTGGCACTCAGAGCTCTGGGCTGGGGACAAGGTGGGCACAGGGTGGACTCCATGGGCTGGGAGGGCTTCTCCAACCCTAATGGTTTTATGACTCTGCAATTCCATGATTCCAGGAGATGGGTTTGGATGCTCAGATGCTGCTGAGCACAAGGGGCTGCTGCCTTGGCCCCCACCTCAATCCTTCCAGCAGGTCAGAGCTGCGTCCTCCACCCTGTGCTGCCCCTTCTGCCCACCCCTGGGGCTCTCCTGGGTGCAGGGGAGCAGCACTGGAGTCCAACCAGCACCACAGGGGAAGGCACAGCCACAGCTCTAACAAAAGAGCAGAGAAAAACCTGGAAAATACAGGTTTAATGCATAAATATTAAGAAAACTTGGTCCCCTCCCCAGGCTCCTGCAGGCAGTGGAGCAGTGCTGTGGTGCCACTGCCAGGGAGGGGAAGACACAATTATTAACTCCAGGAGGGTGTTTTCATCAGCAAACACTGAGGCAGGAGCTGCTTCCCCTGGGATGGCAGCAGAACTCAAACATCCCCCTTCTCCTCACTGCAAGCCCTGCAAGGGAACTCGGGCTCACAGCTGGATTTTGCACAAGGGAAGATGATAGTGGGGAAAAGGAATTCTGCAAGAGCAGAAGGGAAAATGGGGCTGGTGCCTCCTCCTCCTTCAACCAGAGCAGTGCCAGGGTGGTGTCCTGTCCCAGCACCTCCAGGGGGAAACCACAGTGTTGGCACCTGGACTCTGCAGAACAAGAATTGTAACAACAATTATAATATAATAGTTATTGTTGCTATTATTATTGGAAGAAGAAGAGGAGGAGAAGCAGAAGAGGAACAGGAAGAGGAAGTAGAGGAAACAGAAGAAGCAGAAGCAGCAGAAGCAGAAGATGCAGAAGAAGAAGCAGAAGAACGAAGGAGAAGGAGAAAGAGGAGAAGGAGAAAGAAGGAGGAGAAGGAGAAGGAGGAGAAGGAGAAGGAGGAGAAGGAGAAGGAGAAGGAGAAGGAGAAGGAGGAGAAGGAGAAGGAGAAGAAGGAGAAGGAGAAGGAGAAGGAGAAGGAGAAGAAGGAGAAGGAGAAGGAGAAGGAGAAGGAGAAGGAGAAGGAGAAGGAGAAGGAGAAGGAGAAGGAGAAGGAGAAGGAGAAGGAGAAGGAGAAGGAGAAGGAGAAGGAGAAGGAGAAGGAGAAGGAGAAGGAGGAGGAGAAGGAGAAGGAGGAGGAGGAGGAGGAGGAGAAGGGACAGTGACTCCCTCTTGTCCTGGACATGGAGCTCCAGCTGGAGTGTGCTGTGACATCTGTGATGAACACTGACAGCTCCCATTAAAGGATCCTGACTTTATTTGTTTATAACTTTGCCAAATTTTAACTATTCCAACTGAAATCCATCCCAGAGCAGCTCCAGCCTCCTGCAGATAATGCAAAGAGACAACATGTCTCGTGGTGTCAAGATCTGTCTGCAAGGTAAACTTTTAATCTCTGAATCCATTGTGACAGAAGGAAAGAGGGGGGGGGAAAGCCCATTCCAAACTTTCATTGCACCAATTCCAGGCTTTTTCAACTGATAACTTCATTTCTAAGGTGATTAGCAAAGCCAGGCCTTAATTAGCCATAGATTTCCCATTTAACAGCTTTGCCTTATCTTCACCCCCCCCTCCCTTCTTTCCCAAGTAACTTCCAAAGTTAAGGGAAAAAACACAATTACTCAGGAAAGCTAAAATAATACAGAATGTATCAGAACAAAGAGCTAAATAAGAAAATTGAGAAACAGCAAAAAAAGGCAGAGAAATAATCATTTCTCCACGTGCTCCTTTGTGCAGTTCTGAGAGATGGTATCTCTCCAAATTATTCCTTTTGTCAGAACAAACAACATGCACAGACACATTCCCAGCCTTTCTATCCTTTCTGTTCCCACTTTGCTGTGTCCCATTCCATGTCCCCAGGGCCCAGGTTGTGCTGCTCCTCAAGGTGCCAGAGCAGCAAAGGGGTCAGGAATGGGATGAAGGGGTTGCTCCCCCAAACCTCTGTGCTCAGCAATGCCCCAAATCCTTGTGCCCACTCAGCAGGAGGACTTTTATTTCCCTGTCACAAGGCTTGTGGTGACACTCACATCCCCCAGCCAGCCTGTTAAATCCCAATTCTGGTAAATAAACACCTCCACATGGTTGGCTGGGGGCTGTTTATGGGTGACAGTCACGTTGCAGAACCCTCAGCCCCAGCAGGCTGGCTGATATTCCATACTTTTATGTGTATATTTATAGAGAGATAGATGTTGTGTCCTCTATCATCACTGAAATGCTCCTCCAGTCTCCTGTAAATGCCACTCTCCCCTGGAACCATCAGTGGGGAGCTGAATTAAGGTGAGTTAAGGAACCACACACTCAGCACATTCTGGGATCCTGCTGGAAATCCCAACCCAGCTTCATCCTGAACTAATGAATTCCCTTGGAAACCTCTGGGAAAAAGCAAAGGAGACTCCACATCCTGCTGCAACAGGAAAAGGACTTTCATTGCTGCACCTGTGGGTTTCTTTCCTCTGTCATGAGCCCCTGGAAAACCTTTCCCAGAGGATCAGGCCCAAAAAGCCAAATTGTCACTAAATCCTTCCAAAATTATCAGCACAATAAAACTCTTTTTAGTGTTAATGAGCATAAATTATTTTATTCTTGGCCAGGAGGTTTGTGTGTGACCAGCAAAATCTTGGCCTCCACACAGACCCTGATGCAAAACTTTTTCACCTCTTTATGCATTTTAGCAAACAAAGTAATTAATGTTCATTGGTTCTGAACTACATAATTCTCGTTCATTAATCAGTATTCTATCCACTATTGGTTATTAATCCCTCACTGTTCATGTCAATTAGTTCACATTTTTAGTCTTTTTTGGACCTTTTTCCTCTGTTAGGGAGTTTCCAACATGAATACTGAGTCTCTTTGTTATCTTTTTGTTTCTGCAAAACGTCCTTGTGGTCCATAAATTCTGCATTCCAGATGTCCAACAGTCCAGCCTTCCCTCCCAGGCTTTTGTTCACTGAAGCAGATCAGAGTTAGTTTATCAAAACTTAAAATTTCATTACTTTTCCCAAGCTATTTGCCCACAAAAGTACCTTATGACAACTTTGCTAAATTCTGGATAAGAGGAATTAAGAGTAAGCAATTTAAGAATAACACACTATTTATAATTAATAGATATTGGTTATGATTAATTAAAACAATTAATTAAAAGTTGATTAAAACCATTAAGTAAAGTTATTTTAAAAGTCCTATCGTTTCCAACAAGATCAGGCAGGGTAATGATGTGCCATCTCCTTAAAACAGGAATTTTGAATGGATCATATCCAAAGCTGACCATCTCAGCCCACCCCACTCCAGCAGAGGGTGGAAGTGGGAGGAGAAGGTTATAATAGATTTTAAAAAAATTCATTCTCTTTCTCCTTTTTGGCATTCCTTTTCTCACTTATTATCCTTACAGATGATACTTTGGACAGGCTCCTGTCTGTCTTGTGCCAGAGCAATAAGAGAAATGCCCAGATTGTCCAGTGCCCAAATGTCTTACCTTTCCTTCTGAGAGGGCTGAATTAATTCCTTACAGAATGACTACTTTAAAATGCCAAAGCAGGTGCACAACCCACTCCACAACCCCCAACCTGCAGCAACACCAGGGAATAACCACTTTTCACCCTCTTAACTCAGCAAGGACCATAAACAGTTTAACATCTGAGGTTTTGCAGAGGTCAGAATAAAGCAAGATTCCCCCCAGAGCAGAGCAGGGGTGACACCTCCCCAGAGGGGAGTTTGCTCCAGCTGGAGGCTTTTCCAAGGAAAAATTTATGCTGTGCTTCCCCAACAAATGCAACACAACCCCTCCTAAACAGTGCATCACCTACAACACAAGACATGCAACAGGTATGGATTTGACTTTATCACCAGGTAAGACATGTGAGAATGGCCTTGGTGGGAAGCTGGAATTAAAAGACTCTGATCACAAAGCTCAGCGTGAGGAGGATTCCTTGGAATGACAAGTGCCCACATCCTCCTGGCTTGGAAAAACAGCTGAAAAGCAGCTTTTTGCTTCCCAGTGCATCGAGATTGGTGCTTTAATTGCTGCAAAATTAAACTATAGCAGAGCCACTGTAGCTCTGTCGGTTTAGTGCTCCCAAATTCTTTTTTTTTTTAAAGACAAACAGAGTATTTTTAAATCCCATCTTGAGAACACTTGGAGAGATGCTCTCACACCTGGACTCCCAGTCTTTGCTGGAGCTGGAGCCAAAAATCTGTCCCCCCCAGCTGCCACCTGGCTGAGAGCACATCCCTGCAGAGCCCAGAGCTCCAGTGCTCTGGAAATACCTTGGGATGGATCTGGGTCTTCCTAATAAGTTTAGAGCTGCAGTTCCTCAGTGCTCTGATGTTATCAGGCTTGGCAGCATGACAAGGACCTGATTATGTTGTAACAGTATAATGCAAAGATTATTACAGACTCCTAAAAGACAAGTGCCTTCAAAAGAGCACCAACAATCCCTGTAAGCCCTCAGAAGGAGCAGAACCTGCTGGGCTTTACACACTCCTGGTACAGAAATTACCTGCAGGATCTGACCCTGAACTGCTTGGAGGTTGCTCTTTTTTTTTATTGTTCTGTTTCCAGTAATGTACCAAAAGCATCTTGATCTCATTTTCCTATTCCCATCTCTGTCAAAGCTGTAAAAATAAAGCAGCATAAATAGCTCAACAGAATTTTGATCTATTTTTCATGCCCAAAAAGCCTTCAGAGGGAATTATCTGTAGATGGTTCTTTGGACTAACACTATTCCATGTAGGGAGTGGCAGGAGGAGGGGGGAACATGCCATGGATCATCTGAACCATCAGAGGCGGTTCTGAAGCAGAATTATTTGTGCAGAGACAGCTTGGGGTGTGATGGAGCAGCTCCTGAGCTGCCAGGACCCAGCTCCACCAAGCTCCTTCCAGGCCTCTCAACTCCAGCACATCCCAACTGCAGCACTTGGGATCTGGCATCACAGATCTCCTCCCAGCAGAGCCTGATGGGGAAGGGGCTGGGAGGGAGCCAAGCTCCTCCAGGGATGTTCCCAGAGGGATGTGAGTGACTGTGACTCAGCCCATCCTCTCTGCAGAACCTGCTCAAACAACTCCTCAACAGAGCAGCTCGTGAGCTCCGAACAAGAGGAGGCAAAGGCAGAGGGAACATGATCTGGGGTGGGGTCTGTGAGTCCACACACACATGAACACACACAGGAGGTACTTTGCACCTTCTCAACGCTCAAAGCCAGGCTGACAATGTTTCCTAAGCTCTCCAACGTTTTGGCCCCCATCTTCCTCATTCCTTATGCTTGGAAGGGCTGTGGGACAGTGTGGAAATGAGCTGGCAGCTTATCTGAGGCTCTCTACCTCAGTTTTAGATCTTGTTCCTCTTCAGAGGGGTTCAGAGCCCATGGCTGGTGTACAGTGTGCCCTGGGCTTGCTGCCACTGAGGGAGCTGGATGTGTCTGAGCCAGTGGTACAAATGTGCTTTTGAAAAATCATCCCAGAATTATGGAATGGTTTGGGTTGGAAGGGACCTCAAAGCTTATCCAGTTCCACGGGCAAGGACACCTTCCACTAACCCAGGTTGCTCCAACCTGGCCTTGGACATTTCCAGGGATCCAGGGGCAGCCACAGCTTCTCTGGGCAACCTGTGCCAGGGCCTCCCCACCCTCCCAGGGAGGAATCCCTTCCCAGTATCCCATCTCACCCTGCCCTCTGTCAGTGGGAAGCCATTCCCCATTGTCCTGTCACTCCAGGCCCTTGTCAAAACTCCCTCTCCAGCTCTTTTGGAGCCTGTTCAGGTAGTGACAGGCCACAATCAGGTCACCCCAAAGCCTTCTTGTCTCCAGGCTGAACAATCCCAACTCTCCCAGCCTTTCCTCCCAGTGGAGCTGCTCCATCCCTCTGATCACCTTTGGACTCTCCAGCAGGTCCATGTCCTCTCTGTTCTGGGGACCCCAGAGCTGGACACAGCTCCACCCTGAATGTTATTGCTGCACTTTAGTTGGGTCAGGCAGCAGGAAATGCTCAGCCCTGACGTGCAGAAGGGTCAGAGGGAGCCAGAGGGGTCCTGCCAAAGCCCAGAGTGACACTGAGCCCTCACCCACTGTCACTGCAGGGGGATCTCAGCCAGCTCAGCTGGGGTGGGTGGAATTCAGAACTCCTTGTCACAGAGGGGAACAAGGATCTGCCCCTGTTTCCCTGAGGTCAGATCCTCACCTGTGGGCTGTTCATGTCCCTGTCCCTCCCCAGCCCCGTGCCTGCTGCCCATGGACTGAGTGTGTGCGAGCTCCAAACATCCACCGAGGTCCAAACACCCACTGAGGTCCAAACCAGATGGTTGGAGACCAGGGCAGTCCTGTCATGTTTTTGCCATTCACTCCACCATCTGCTTATTTTCTCTGGCACTGTTAAAATCCCCAAATAATGAATGCTTTGCAACTCAAAGCAAGGACGGAAGCTGAAAGCCTGAACCATCATCCCAAACCCCACAGATGATGGGCTGGCACAGAGCTCCACTAAATGATGTTAAAATTGCAGTGCCTGTGCAGGTAAAGTGTTGTGCAAAGGCCCTCTGGGATGAATAACTGCTGCTCATCTCCTGGCAGGCACCATCAGCTCTTGACCATCACTCCTTCAAGCCAGGCCAACTCCAGGAACATTTCCCATCAGGACAGAGCAGCCTCTGAGATCCACTTCTGATTTTAAATTTGGAAGTCCTGTGTCTGGGGGCAGCACTTGGGGTGATAACTGTGCTGCAGCTGCTTCATCTGTCCCTCAGACACTCCAAGACCATCCCACTGCCTCAGTGGCCCTTCCAGCTGGACTCTCTCTTTCCTCTCCAGATGTTTCCAGAGCAAGTGGCCAGGGCTTGAACTCAGCATTAGATGTTGGTTTAATGAAGACCACAGCATTTCCTTTATGGAGATAATGCTTTGGGGGCTCTTTTCTTGATGTAGACATACTTTGGGGGCTCTTTTTTTGGTGCAGACACACTCTGGGTGAATGGCCACTGCCTTCAGAGCCCTTGACCTTGCTCCCAGCAGCCAGAAATTCCACCTTTCCAACAGCACACAAAAAGAACAGCCAGGAGGACCAAGGCTGTGCAATGACTGGGGACAGATTTGGAAGGGGATGGAAGCAAAAATGCGTCTGATGCAAAATAATTCTTCCCTCCTGTTATGCACAGAACTGATTAAAACCAGAGCTGAGTCCTCTTTTCATTAACAGCATTAGCACAACCTAATCTTGAGCAAAGCCCTGTTTGGATGTTAATTCCTGCCCTCCCTGAGCCCAACAGCACAATTCCCACTGTCTTTCCCAGAGCCAGGGTTTCAGATCCCTCTCTAAGCAGCAGCAGCTGCTGAACACAGGAAGGATTCCATGGATTTGACGAGGGATGGGGTGGATATTCCTGCACACCCGGGTGTTGTGTCCTCCATGGTACAACAACAAGATACATGCAAATGTATCTTGGTCAATTCATGCTCTCATGGAGCATTTATAACATTATAATGTTATTTCTAATAATTAAATTTCTATTTATAATTGTTTATAATTGCATTTATTATTTATAATTATATTTATTATTTATAATTATTATTGGATTATTCATCATAATTAAAGCATCACAGGGGCCCTGAAGAAAATACTCCAGGTCTGCTGGCAGAGCAGCTTCATGAGCCCTCCATAAATGTAACTCAAGCAAAGCCACTGAGGGCAGAACACATTTAGGATTGCACTGTGTAGGGTGACCCAACCCACTGGAACAAGAGCACCTCTGGTCACAGCTCCTTCAGGAGATCTCAGGTAACTCCAGAGCAGCAGCAGCCTTTCCCCAGCAGAGCCACAGCCACCTCTGCCACCTCTGCCTGCCACCAAACCAGCTCCTGTGTCCCACCACTGGGGGAGGGAAGTGTTGGCTGAGCTGATCCTGGGAAAGCTGATCCAAGCCTGAAGCTTGGCCAGCTTGGAGCTGGAAGTGAACTACAACCCTCCAAAAGTCCCTTCCAGCCTGAATTACCCTACAATTCGAGGCAGATGTGTGGAGGTCACCGGGAGGACACCACTGGGCTGAGGTAGAGAGGTGTGAAATCCTGCCCTGGTTCTTCCACTGAGCACCTTGACAGGTAATTTCTGTGCTATCTGCCTTTGTCCTCTCCTTGTCCAACCCCTGTAGTCCAACTGAGATACCACCTCGTGAGGAGAGGGGCTGTCACAACACCTGGATGGTTCCTACTGCAGTGCCCGAGGCCCTTCCAAGATCCTGGAATAGAAGGAATTTTTTCTTACTGCAAGGCCTTTAGAAATGTTTTAAATTTAAATGCCTACTAGAGTGTCTTTCCTATATTTGTAATCTTTGAGCCCTGTAAGTTTTTCCAGTTGAGGAGGAGATCCTTTAGAAGTTCTCCAAGTCAGATCACTGCTCATCCTCCAAGAACTCTTTATTCTTTCCCTCTTCACAGACACTGTAAAATTATTCCTGGACAGTTGGTGTCCACAGGGACCAGACTGAAAACCAGCTCTGAGGTGTTTCCAGGTTCCTCAGAGCACAGAGGAGATGGGACCATCCATGTGTGATTCCCAGATGGATCAGGGCACATATTCCCTTTGGTCACAGAAGAGCACAAAAGGCCCTGAATGTGGTCGGGGTGTGTAAGAACAACAGGCTGGTGGACAAGGAAGACAAAGTTGGGAATCTTTTAAAGCTCAGTCTCTGCTTCAGCTGATCAAAGGCTTTCAGTGAAGTTCTAACACAGCTGAAGCAGGAGAAGAGAGCTGAGCAACACAGGCACGCTGCCAAGTGTGGAGGGATAAACCTTAAGGAATTCTGACAGGCAATAAAGGCTCCGTTTTCCCGAGCAGTCACATCTCTCCAGTGAATTAAACTGTAAGTATTGGTGGGAACACTCATTTCCCAAAGAGCTGCAGGAGCTTCATCCAAAGGCTTTGGATCAAAGCAAACCAAACCACCTCTGGACAGGTCATGGACTCGAGGATTGGTTTATTTACAAAGTTTAGGAACTGATATTACATATTTTGCATGAAATGGGCAGCACAGGGACAGTGGCAAAAACATAGGAACACTTTCCTGCATTTATCTGACAGGATGCTGTTTATTCATTTGATACATGTGTTACCACTCCTGTGCTTTTCCTCATCATGGTCTGTGTAAAACTCTCACTAAATATGCAATAAATGGTAAGAATTTCAGTTCTAAGTCCACAACTGCACAGTCCCTTGAGATCACCTAATATCCATTTGTTCCTATTTTCATCCTACATCCCTTTCTAAAGTCACTAATTAAGAATAAGAAAACCTGTAGAATAACAATGCCCTGAGTCACTGTAAAACAACCCTGGCTAGCAGCACTACATCCCACTCAGCACAGGAGGATTTCAAGATTGCACTTTCACAACAGCAGCTCGGTCCTTATCTTCCTCCCTGGCTCCTCCTGTCCTTGATCTCCCAGTTAGGGATAAGTGCAGTGGAAGGGATACAAGCCCACAATGCAGATTCAGATTGTCACCCCAACAGTCATTACAGAGCCATAAAATAGCTCATGTGGAATCCTTTTTGTTGATCAAAACAATCCATGTTTTTTGTAGCCAGGAACACACACACACTCAGATATTTTATCCCAGCACAAAGAAAATAGTGACCATTCCCTGTTAACTGAGAGCTTCCAAACCCACCAAGAAGTAGGAAAATGGTGATTATCCTCTAATCAGACATTTCTAGGAAGATCATTTGTACAGCTCATCACACATCCTGCTCTGGGCTCAGAGTCCTGTGGGAAAGCCATTTCCTCCATCCCAGACTGGGGAGGGATAAGTGGAGCTGGCAGGGAAGGAGGCCAGGCTGCTCAGGAGGTGAATTCCTCTCCCATCCCTCAGTTACAGCCAGAGAGCAGAGTCCAGGGAAGAGCAGGGATTTCTTAGTCAGGAATTCCCCACCCAGAGAATTCAAGGCCAGGTTGGACCAGGCTCTGAGAAACTTGGGCTAGTGCAAGATGTTCCTGCCCACGGCAGGGGGATGGAACAAACCCATCTTTAAGTTCACTTCCAACCCAAACCATTCTATGTTTCTATGATTTTTCCATGCCAGCAGCTCCCTTCCTAGAGGACTGGTGGATGCAGCTGGGTTTCACTCTGTTCCTCAACAGCTCCTCCACATCATCTGTCGCCAGGGAGCAGCTGAGGTGTGGGCAGTGCGGCTTCATGGAAGAAGAGTGAGAGCTTCCAGATGGAGAAAATACAGGAGGAAAAGGGCAATGAGGAGCCCACGTGGTGTGGGTGCAGCTGGCACAGCATCCCTGGTGCAGCACCACCACAGGGAGGTCCTGCTGTGCTTGGCCACCTTCTGAAGCAGTTCAGCAGGACCTCCCAGGCTGTGGGTGAGATCGACACCCAAAGGCAACAAGTGCTTTGTTCTGGACTGGGACACAAAGCCAGCAAAAGCTCTGGTGCTGCTCCAGTGCTCCTGGCAGCTCCCAGCAAGGAGAGGCTTCCAAAGGCAGAAGAGCCTGGATTTAACTGTCCCACCCTGTGGGACAAAATGGCTTTGGCACCTCCTCAAAAAGCAGCAAGTTTAAAGCTCTCCATGATGTCCCCCACCCCTCTGGCCAAGTTCCTGGTGCACAACTGCCTAGATGTTCATCAGGTCAGGGCACCACAGCTGCTGAGACAGCCCTGGGCCACCCCTGCACAGCCCTGGCCCCTCAGCTGGATCAACATACTGGAAGTCACCTGCTACAACACAGTGGGAAGGGCAAGGGACCTGCTGTGCAGGGCTTTCTGATGGACTTTGGGGAGGCACCAGTGAAGATCTGAAGGACAAGATCAAGTCCCAGAGGAGCCTCCTGCCTTGGTGGGATGGGTGGGAACTCAGAACACTCCAGAAACTCTGTAGCTGGGGAAGGGCTGTGGGAAAAGCCCCCCCTGTGATGTAGCAGGAGGGCAGAGGCTGAAGTGAACAATGAGACCAGACTGTTCTCTGTTAGTTTGGTCTGAGAGACTGGACAAGGTGGGAGCTCCTGGTGTGACTGTCACTGAGTCAATCCATTCTGCCACGTTTTCCACCAGGAATAGGAGCCATTTCCCAAAAGCCATCTGGGTTCTTCCCCCAGAGGGTGGTTGGGCACTGACCAGACTCCCCAGGGCAGTGGGCACAGCACCAAGGCTGCCAGAGCTCAGGGAACATTCCAAGACAATGGATTGAGCCTCATTTAGAGCTCATCAGAATGTCTGTATTCCTGTGTTTGCATCAAGTTCAAAATTCCCCATAAATGATAACAAAAATGAAAGCTGTGAATGGAGCAAAATTTCAGATTTGGTGCAACAAAAGATCCTCATCACGTCTACATTTTTCAACTTCAGTTTTTGAAAATTTTCCACGTTTTCTTGAAATGCATTTCCAAACACAAATGCTGTAAATGAAGCATCACATACTTACAAACAAGACTGTGGTGGTTACCCAGCCATGTTCCAAATTCAGCCTCCTCTAAAGGAGAGATTCATCTTGCTTTGAGCCCTCTTCAGGCTTTCCTCCTGTCTCTCCAAGCACTCAGTCACTCACACGTCCTGAGCCGACTTTCATTAAATTGAGATTAAAAGGACTCTCTCCACAGACTGAATCAGAAAATGGAAAATGTCTCATTTCAGCTTTTGCCTCCAAATCCGAGACTCGCCATTCAAGGGCAGCCCAGCACTAATAACCTTCCTGCTGAAGCAGCTCCTTCTATTTTCTTCCTTTCAAAAGGCATGACAGAGGCTACAAAACCCAGAGCAGCAGCACAGGACACGTTTTCAAGAACAGATTTACAGCCCACGTGTGCTTGGACCTGAGGGAATAGCTGGAGCTGTGCCAGGGGAGGGGGAGGCTGGATTTTAGGGAAAGGTTCTTCCCCCAGAGGGTGGCTGGGCATTGAACAGGCTGCCCAGGGCAGTGGGCACAGCCCCAAGGCTGCCAGAGCTCAGGGAGCATCCCAAGACCATGGATGAGTCTCATTTAGAGCTCATCAGAGTGGAGAATGTCTGTATTCCTGTGTTTGCACTAAGTTCAAAATTCCCAATAACCAACAATAAAAATGAAAGCTGTGAATGGAGCAAAATTTCAGATTTGGTGCAACAAAAGATCCTCATCAAGTCTGCACTTTTCAACTTCAGCGTCTGGAAATTTTTCAGGTTTTTCTGATAGGCATTTCCAAACCCAAATAGGAATAATGAGTTTTGGAAACGGGAATATACAAAGGGAACAAGGCAGAAGAAAAGAGACCATGAGCAGCTCTGTCTCCTCGGGTCATCCCCAGTTTTATGAGTCACTTCTCGTCCATTTGTTCAGATTTCAACACCAATCTTTATTAGTCCCTCATTCATCTGCATCCCTGGGCTTGGTACCGGGACAAAATGATAAATATAGACATTTCCTGTGAAAACACAAAGCCAGAAGAGATGGAAACAAAACAGAAATTCAGAAGATCCCTCTTTGTTTGCTCCCAGATTGATGTCCCCAAATTTTTCTGCTGGACAAAGTGCCCATTGCTGCAGCCTCAGGGGCTGAGCCTTTGATGCATCTCTCTGCTCCTCCAAGGTTATTCAGAAGGGCTGCTCCAACACTACTCATGGTTTTGCAAGTCATACCAGCATGTTAAGATATTTTATTTTATTTATTTTATTTTATTTTATTTTATTTTATTTTATTTTATTTTATTTTATTTTTTCACCTGTGAGTCACCAGGCAGCCCTAAAGTCACTGCAGCCCTTAAAGCAATGAAAAGCCATCAGCCAAATTCCCTTTAAAATGAAGCCTAGGCTACATTCTGGCTCCACTTCAAATTACACTTCTAAAGTGTGAGCCAAGTCCTTGAAGGAAAATGGGAATGCTCCCATCCACTCCAACAGGCTTTAAATCAGCTCTAAACATGGTCCCACGTGCCAGACTCAGCAGGGCTTCACCTGGAAGGTGCCTCTGCCATCATCAACACCTCCCAGGGCTGAGGTTTCCAGCAGAAAATGCTGGCAAAACTCGTTTTTTAATTAAAAAGATGCATCCAGGTGCAAAAGGATCTGCTCTTGTGAAGCTCTGGGGCTGCAAAGACCCTCTCAGCTCTGCTCCATTAGTTTAACGAGAAGCTGCTCATTGATGTCCCCTGGAAAGGTGAGCTTTGGCTCACATCACACTGATCCCCATCCTGCTGGAGGCAGGGATAAATCTGCTGGATGCTCCCACCTTCCTGACTGCCAAGGGCAGCCCAGACAGGGACAGGTTGGGGTTCTCCTCCTGCCTCCTTGGCATGTTTGGGTGTTCCAAGCTTTCTCTCCCAGCAAGACTCCTTCCATCATCCTATGGTTCCCCTGGATTTTTTAATAAGGACTTTCTTGAAAGCCCCACGATGGAGCAGCTGCACCAGGGCCTGGAGGGGAAACCACCCCAGGAGCAGCTGAGGGCACTTGGAATGTTCACCTGGAGGAGACTGAGGGGAGACCTCAGTGCAGTTCCACCTTCCTGGGCAGGGGCAGAGGAGGGGCAGGGACTGAGCTCTGCTCTGGGGGGACCAGGGACAGCACCCAGGGAATGGCTGGAGCTGTGTCAGGGCAGGCTCAGGTTGGATCTCAGGCAAAGGTTCTTCCCCCAGAGGCTGGTTGGGCACTGCCCAGGCTCCCCAGGGCAGTGGGCACAGCCCCAAGGCTGCCAGAGCTCAGGGAGGGTTTGGCTGATCCTCTGGGGCACAGGGGGTGACTCTTGGGGCTGGGCCTGTGCAGGGCCAGGGGTTGGACTGGATGATCCTTGGGGGTCCCTCAAACTCAGCACGTTCTGTGACTCTGTGAGACACTGAGCCAATGACAACATTTCCAGGACAATCAGCCCAGTGTTCAAGAACTGGAACTCTGGATTGAAAGTCATGACAAAGTCAGGAGCCAAGGTGGGAGCAGAGCAGTGGCCCCCCAGCTCACCTTCACCCTCCCTCACCACAGCACCACTCACTCAGGCCGTGAGTGCATCTACAGGGGTTACACAACCAGTAATTCCATCCAAACCAAGCATTGCCATGGAGTCTGGAGACTCCTTTTTCTCAGGCACAGGGGGTGACTCTTGGGGCTGGGCCTGTGCAGGGCTGAGGGCTGGATTCCATGATCCTTGGGGGTCCCTTCCAGCTCGGCACATTCTGGGATCCTGTGGTTTCATCACTACCTGACCCAGCTCAGAGCTGATGATGCTGCCAAAGCCTCCAGCTCTGCTGGGAAAGGAAGGATCAGCTGTGGTGTCACCAAACCTGCCCCACAGCAGAGCAGCACATTCCAGGGACACTGCACAATGACAACCCTGTATCAGCATCCCACTGATAACAGGGCTTTGTATCTGCTCACAAAGCATTTAATAACTTACCTTGTTCTCATTTGCTCTGTTCTGTCTGTCATGGTTTGGGTGCTTTTAAATGTCTTTAGAGCTATTTAGAATTACTCATCCTTCTGCAGCATGAAATGAGAATCTGAGCTCCAACTGCTGGTACAGAGCTTGTCACTGCTGGTTTTCATCTCGCTATAATTACTCCTGGGACAGATGTCTTCACCAGAGACACATGACTCAGCCTTCCCAGAGACCCACACGCTCTCCAGGTCTCCAACACCCTCCTGCCATAAGAAAATCGTGAGGAAAAAAGCTTCTCTTTGCCCAGAGAAGCTGTGGCTGCCCCATCCCTGGGAGTGTCCAAGGCCAGGTTGGACAGGACTTGGAGCAACCTGGGCTAGTGGAAGGTGTCAGGGTTGGAACAAGGTGAGCTTTAAGATCCCTTTCAACCCAAACACTCCAGAATTCTATGAAGGTGTTTGGGGTGACCCAATTCCTAAATCCCAGCTTTGCCCTGGGCTTTGTGCCAGCCAGGAGTCCAAGCCCAGCCTGGGTCCAGAGAGAAAGGGGCTGGCAGAGAAGGTCCAGCAGAAATCCCAGCAAGGAGACACAGCCCAGTCAGGGTGGACTTGCCAGGTCCCAGGAAGTTCATTTCCATGAAAACACACTAACATTTCCAAATTTCTTTTCATTCTCACCAGTCCCAGATAAAGGTACCCTGAAGAAACACAGACCCTGCTCTCCTGGAGCTCCTCAGGTCTGACCAGCCACTGATGTACTGGAAGCATTGGGAGGGGACACATCCCTTATTTAGCTGGGGATGCTCCTCCCCAACCCCACACAACCAGCAGTGAACCCCTCCAGCAGGGTCAGTGGCAAGCCAGACTAAACCCAGCTGACTTAAGCTCTCCTAAGCTCCAGACATGTAGGAGGGAGGCAGGATTTTACTCCATCTGTGTTAAGACCAGACTTTACTGGGTCACACACGTGCTGCACAAAGCTCAGCCCAACCCCTGACGCTGCCAGTGGCATCTTGTGATGATGGCAGAGGGAGCTGGGTCTAGTCCCAGAGCTGTAAAATCCCTTAAAATGAACTAATAGCAGCTGTTAAACAAATGTATGGTTTAAAGGTAGCAATTAATTCCTGCATTGTCAGGGGTCCCAGCCCACACTCTCTGCAGACCCACAATTTAGGGGTGTTTGACTCCCTCCAAAAAGCAGCAACAATTACTCAGGACAATGAAACTGTAGTGGCTGTTTTTCTCCAGAGTGCTTTGCTTTGCCCAAACCCTATTGTTATATTTCATTTTCACACTGGGACTGTTTTCCCTTTTTTTTGCATTTTCTAAATGAAAACCAAACCTCTAAGTTTTCACACACCAAAAAAGGAAAAGAAAGCTGCAAACCATTCTTTTCTTGCTTTTCCCCTCCTGCTCTGGAAAGAAAGCACTTTAAACCAAAAGAGGGCAGGGTTAGACGGGATATTGGGAAGGAATTCTTCCCTGGGAGAGTGGGGAGGCCCTGGAATGGATTTTCCAGAGAAGCTGTGGCTGCCTCATCCCTGCAAGTGTCCAAGGCCAGGTTGGAGCAACCTGGGCTAGTGGGAGGTGTCCCTGCCCAGGGCAGGGGTGGGACTGGATGGGTTTTAACATCCCTTCCAACCTAAACCATTCTGGGATTCTGTGAAAAGCTTTTGACAAGTCAAATACTTTTGTAACCCGTTCATAGGGTATTTTTAATCTTCTTTTTTCTGCAAGGATGGCACTGCTGCTCCTCCCAGGCTGGAGGATCAGGGTGCAGTGGAGGCCTGGCAGCACATGGGAGGGGATGGCTGGAGCCAACATTGTCACCTGTCCCCTCAGCACAGGACTCACGGACAGATGTGTCCATAGACCAGCTCTGAAGTGCCACAGCTGTGCCCAAAGTGACCCCCTGCTCCCTCCTGGCTGTGACAAGGGCCACAACTGCCACAACACCTTAATCTAGTGCTGGCAGATCCTTCCCAAAATCCAAGACCAGCTTCTGCTATTCTTATATTTCCAGTCTCTCATCTTATATTTGGGTTTGCATTAAAGCAGGAAAAAGTCTTCAGCAGGGAGCATCTCTTCCCCTACTATCACCAAGCCCATCACCTAAATTCCTGCACCCACAAGGAAAGAGAGGCACCTCCCCAAAGAACTTCACCCCCAGTGTCAGGGTGAGGTGACTCATCCCTCAGAAGGCACTTTTGTCCCTCAGATCTCCAGAGATGGCCCAGATGTGGGGCCAGACACAGAGAGAGCTTTCAGGATAGGTGAGATGGATGTTATAAAATGTTGTAATCCCACCCACACATGGGATTGTTTAGGAAGAGCTTTTGTCAGGGTTGGCATCCCCACACTCTGGACTCTCTGGGGACCAGAGCACTCCTTTGTGTGTGCCTGGTTAAAGCAGCATATTTTGGGCCTAAGGCAATGCCTCTCCAAATCAACACAAAATTCCTACAAACCTCACCAGACATTGGATAAGAACTAAAATATTTAGTCACCAGAAAGAAGCTCAAGCTGTTATTAGGTCCTTAATAAGCAGAATAAACAGATTCACCTAAAAAAAAAGTAAAGAGCTTTTCTCTTTGCAGGCTGGACACAGCCACGGTGTGACTGAGGATGTGGGGGTGGGATCAGTCCTGGGATGCAGGAGGGAGCCCCCCAGCCTACATCCCCCTCCTCCTCCCTGCCACCAGGGCAAATTGCTCCAAAAGCAGTGATTTTAAAACAGGTTTTAAGCAAGGCTTGCTTGGGTTTGCTCACAAGAAAGTCCCCTTGTCCTTCACGGTCTCCCTGCTGTCGATGGAGAGGGACAGGCCCTGTCAGAGGATGAGCTGCACCCACAGGAGCTCCTCTCTTGCACTAATTAGGTTAATTAAGAGTAAATATTTAATTTCTCCCCAACTCTGTGCAACAAATGCCACGGAAGAGGCTCTGCTCACCCTAAAACCGGGAATTGAGCTGCAAGGGCAGTTTGGCACACGCAGCCCAAGGGCTGGTTTACACCTGCTCTGAACTGCAGGAACAAACCCAAACCCTGCACAGCCACAGCCACAAGGAGATTCCCACTGTCCCAGCCACTGCTGGCCAAAGGATTATAAATTTCTGAGCTCATCTATTCAATAAAACCAAGGAAAATCCATAAACCAGCAGGAAACATGGGAAGAAAACAGCTTTGAGGAGAAAAGTGGTGACTCACTCGAGGATCACAAGGGCTGGTAGGAACTGGGCTAATCAGAGGATTAAAAGCCAGAATAATGAGCCCCAAATCTCCCAGGTTGAGCTGTCAGTCCATGACTCACATCCCCGGGGGGGTTCCCCCAAGCACCACCCCACTGCTGGCCCTGGCTGGGGTCTGCAGCTCAGAAGGGCAGGTTCAGGGGCACTTCCTGAGGAGCCACCAAAGGCAAGGAGGAATAAGAATCCAGAGCTGGGCAGATCAGATCTGGCATTCTGTGCTCGACCTCATGTGGTTTCACCCTGACTCCTAAATCTCCTGGCTTCAACCCACGGAAAAAAGACACATCCAAAGGAAAGGCACGTTCTTCCAGGGTTCTGCTGCTGCCATCTGCAAATCATTACCCCTCCTTCAGAAAAACAATTAAGTGCAAATGGCTACAAGAAGAGGAAGAAATTCCTTAGCTCCTTCCAGCAGGAATTTTTACCAGCAGCCAAAAAGGAAGAGAAAAGACATGTGGGCAGCAAGTGGCCACTGCAGTGGGGCACCTCCAAAGCTGAGGGGAAAGGAGAACAAACACCTCCTGCACCTCACTGCAGGAGCACAACCCACCTGACACCTTCCCAAAGCACTGAGTTAATAAAGAGGAGAGATTTAGGTGAGATATTGGGAAGGAATTCTTGGCTGTGAGGGTGGGGAGGCCCTGGCACAGGTTGCCCAGAGAAGCTGTGGCTGCCCCTGGATGCCTGGAAGTGTCCAAGGCCAGGTTGGACAGGGTTTGGAGCAACCTGAGCTAGTGGAAGGTGTCCCTGCCCATGGCAGGGGGTGGGATGAGATGAGCTTTAAGATCCCTCCCAGCCCAAACCATTCTGGGATTTTAGGATTGCAAGACTTCCTACACACAGCTCATTCCCACCCAGGGTCCAGCCAGAGCTGGAAGGAGCCAGCAAGAAACCAGGGATGTCTGACCCCAGCCCACAGCTTATGGGCTGCTGGGACAACTTGTGTCTTTGGCTTCACTTATCCTGGGAATGGGGGGGAGGGGGCGGGAAATCCTGGCCCAAGGAAAGCAGCTGTTTGGTGACCACCTCATGTGATCTTTTACAACAATTTTTTTCCTTCCCAATGTGACTCACGAGACCGGAATGAGGGAGATTGTAAAATTAAAGAAGTTATCAGCCTCCCATCACTGGAAACATAAAATCCCTTTTTCTCTCCACTTGCAATTAAGAAGGAGCAACAGCAGATAAATGCTGAGCTGGCTCCTTCCCACCCCCACCTGATCTCCAGATAAATATTTCCTCAAACCCCCTCAGAGCAGCTGCTCCTGGTCTGCAGCACAGTGGTCTCTGCAGAAGAGGCTGTCTCCAGGAGAAGGATAAGGACAGAAAGGAAAAAAAAGGAGATAAAGAGGTGGGGAAAATGCTAAAAAAGAAGCAAAAACCTACAAAGCTGTTGCTGAGAAGCAACACAGGAAGGGAGATGAAAGGGACCAATTAACCCCTGTTGCTGGGTTTCAGCTGTACAGCCCCAGTTAACAGGGCTCCTGCTGGGAGTCACCGGGGATGGAATCGGCAGCAAATTGGGGATTCGAAGATTAAATCTCAGCTCATTTGCCACTGCCCAGCCAGGCTGGGCTGAGCCTTTACTGTCACAGCTGGGTCCCTCTGAGCTGGGCAGGGCTGTCTGTCTGTCCTGAAGGACCTTATGGCATCCCAGAATGGGTTGGCTTGGAAGGAACTTAAAGCTCGTCTCATTCCAATCCCATGGGCAGGGACACCTTCCACTAGCCCAGGTTGCTCCAACCTGGCCTTGGACACTTCCAGGGATGGGGCAGCTTCTCTGGGCAACCTGTGCCGGGGGCTCCCCACCCTCAGAGGGAAGAATTCCTTCCCAATATCCAATCCACACATAACCTCTCTTGGTTTGAACCCTTTCTCTCTTGTCCTGTCTCTCCAGTTCCTGGTGAACAGTCCCTCTCCAGCTTCCTTGTAGCCCCCTTCAGACCCTGGAAGGAGCTGTGAGGTCTCCACACAGCTGTCTCTTCTCCAGGCTGGACAGCCCCAACTTCCTCAGCCTGTCTCCAGAGAGGAACTGCTCCAGTCCTCTCATCAACTTTGTGGCCTCCTCTGGACTTCTCCAACCTTCAGTCAAGGTTGCTGCTGAGCAGGGATGGACCATGGATGAGACAGAGCCAGGGTGAGGATTGTGCTGACCTCCCTGTGCAATTCCATGTGTTTGCCCTCAGAAAGCTGGACCAAACACATCTGTGTTGTGACAATATATAACTCCCAGCTCTAGATGGACCCGTGGCCCTGATCACAACTGAGCCCAGCACTTCTCCAGTCTGTACCTCATCCCTCTGTCCATGGGGGAGTCAGGGGAGACAGAGTCCAAACCTTTGCAATGTCAGGACAAACATCTCCTGCTGTCCCCCCTCCGCTGAGCCCGACACCCCATCACAGAAGGCTGTTGGGTTGGTCACCTTTGATTTCCCCTTGTGGACTGTTCCTGATTGCCTTTTTTGTCCTCCCAATGCTTGGAAAAGGCTTTCAGGATTAGTTGCTCCATCACCTTCCCAGGGATGGAGTTGAGGCTGACTGGCCTTTAATTCCCTGGACCCTCTTTCCTGTCCTTCTGGAAGATGGGGGTGACATTTGCCCTCTTCCAGTCCTCAAGCACCTGTCCCAGTTGCCACAAAGACAACTGAGTGGCCTCTCAGTGCCATCAGACAGCTCCCTCAGCATCCCTCAGGCCCCCTGGATTTGAGTCTGGCCAGTTTGTTTATTTATTCCCCAGCACAATCCTCCTCCAAGTCTTTTTTACTCCAGAGTCAACACAACTTCTCCAAGTCATCTGTGCTCCAGACTTTCCCTCTGGCCCTGGGGACCTGGGGTTCTTCAGGGCCAGTCTGACCAAGATGAAGGTGGCATTGAGGCCCTCACCCTTCTCCCACTGCCCTGCCCCTTCCAGCACCAGACCCACACTGTCCCTGCTCTTCCTCCTCCATAGATCAACCCAGAGAAGCTTTTGGTGTTGCCCTCCACATCTGTCACCAGATTTAACTCCAGGTAGGCTTTGGCTTTCCCAATCCCACCCCTGCACACCTGGATAATGTCTGGATTCCCTTTGGGTGATCTGACTCTGCTTTCACCCTTACAATGTTTTTTTACATGTGGGTTTTGTCGGGAGCTCCTTGTTCATCCACACAAACCTCCTGCCACCTTTCCTTGACTTCCTGCATGTTGCAGTGACCCATGGGCACATGATCCTTGAAAATCAAGCCATCCACCAGGAAAATCAACCCATCCACCCAGGAAAATCAACCCACCCAACTGGACCTCCCTCTAATTCTTGTTCTTTATTTTAAAGGAAGGTCAATATAAAGTAACTCAGAGTATGGTCCAGTCTTCCTGGATCTCCTCTCTGAGCTGAGAAGTCTCAGCGAGCTCTACCAAGGCTGCCCTTAGATATCACACTGATAAAATAATATAGATTAGACATCACAGAGAGATGATTTGGGCTTTGTTTTTCTTGAGCATAAAAGTGCTAGAAGCAATTTTCCTCTCTTTTATCCAAACCTGAAACATATTATTGAGCTCTCTAGATTCCATTAAGGCATCAAAGCTGTGTTCCACACCACAGTTCTTTCAAAAAAAAATCCAAACTCCAAAGTCTGCTTCCAGTTTGAGCTGTCAAAATATTTTCCATAGGCAGTGCAGGTACACACTCACAACTGCCAGTCATTCCAGATGTCTTCCCTGGGAAGGACAGCTTTACTTTCCTACTTGCTAACTTTGAAATTCATTTTGTGGCCACACTTCTTCTTAATTTTCCAGGAAAGGCAAGTAAACAAGATGAGATTTGCAGGAGGACACCCATGTAAGGCATGTGAGAGACTGCACAGCAGCCATGTCACTGCTGCTCTGACAGGAACAGCCACAACAATTTGGGTAAATAAACACACCCCTGGGGCTGGGCTTTCTCAGCAGGTATTAGGACAGCTTTAAAATCTTTGCTAAGTTCCCTCTGAGCCAAAAAAGTCTGCTTTAATCAGGTTTAGTAGTTCCCAAGAGCCTCTCCTGTTCACCCCAGTGTGGTGCTGCCACGTTTCCCTCTGTCCCAGCCATCAGTGTGCTCTCATTCCATCTTTCCCTTCTTCTTGGCTGGTTCCACACAGGGCTCTCCCCTGCCTTTCCATCCTCACACATCATCAAATGAACAGCTTAAAGCAACTGGAAGGGTTTTTTATAAACCAGCCCAACGTTCTCCAAGGGTTTCTTCTATCTTTCAGTGAGGACTTTGAGTAAGACTTTGACAACTCAGGACCAATTCCATCCCTTTGACAGTTTTTATATGGAAAAACCATGTTGAATTGTGGCAAGAAGCATTTGGCTGATCCTCTGGGGCACAGGGGGTGACTCTTGGGGCTGGGCCTGTGCAGGGCTGAGGGTTGGACTCCATGATCCTTGGGGGTCCCTCCCAGCTCAGCACATCCTGGGATTCTGTGACTCTGTGAGCTCGGCCCCTCTGAGATCCATTCAAAGCCAGGCAACCCAAGCCCAGCGCACTTAGACAAAGTTTTAGGATTACTAAAGGTTCTTAAGAGAGGAGCTGTTCACATCAGACCCTAAAGCTCATCTCATCCCAACGCCCCTGACACAGGCAGGGACACCTTCCACTAGAAGCTGGAAGGTGGGTGACTGACATTGGGAATTTGGGTGCTCAGAGCAGGCAGTCTCCAGGTATGGTGTCACCTTGAAGAGAAGCATTTCCTCTTGCCCTCAAGGGTACCCTGGGTTAGTTAACAGTTGTTTGTGCTTGGACAGGGGGTGACAGGGACAGGTACCACCCCAAACACCCCGCTGCCTCCACACCCTCTAGATTTGCTGCCCTGTCAAGGACACAGCGGGATCCACAACACTCGGCTGCCCAAACCCAAACACTGCACTGTGCTCCTCAAACAAACGCCCTGGATCCAACTCCCTTATGCCTCTTTTACAAATTGAGCTGCTTAATTAGTCCAGGGTGAGTTATTGCACATATTAACTGGAAGCCCATGGAGAAGCACCGTGGTGCTGCCTCGTTCAGCAAACGGGCTCCCAGGGCTGCTGTGCAGGAGGGCTCCAGCACCCTGCAAATTAAAGTCACTGACAAAATTTTCATGGTTTGGTCTTCATGGGTTTCAGTTTTTTATCTTCCCTCTTGCCTGCAAAGGCTTCCCAGCTGATGGCAGCTTGAACAGCAGCTCAGGCTTGTTTTGTCTCTTTAAAACTGGTCTTGTTCAAAAAATGAGTAGAGAAGGCACTTCACAACATGGTTCACAGAATCCCAGGATGTGCTGAGCTGGAAGGGACCCCCAAGGATCCTGGAGTCCAACCCTGAGCCCTGCACAGGCCCAGCCCCAAGAGTCACCCCCTGTGCCCCAGAGGATCAGCCAAACCCTCCCTGAGCTCTGGCAGCCTTGGGGCTGTGCCCACTGCCCTGGGGAGCCTGGGCAGTGCCCAACCAGCCTCTGGGGGAAGAACCTTTGGCTGAGATCCAACCTGAGCCTGCCCTGACACAGCTCCAGCCATTCCCTGGCTGCTGTCACTCAGTGGTTGAAGGCTGATCTTGGAGGGCTTTTCCAACCTTAATGATTCCATGACTGCATGATTTCCTTTAATATCAGTCTGATAACAGTTTAATTTTATTTAATATTTAAAGTAGATGACAACCAGGCCAAAATACAGCCACGTCAGAGGCTCCCACCACTGCTCAGCCATGGCTGTGTTGGGCCTTGGTGGCTTTTGGTGCAGCCCTGGCTACTGAGCACTCCAAAAGATCGTCATTCTCAACCTACCTCAAAGCTCAGCCTCAGGAATGTATATCCAAGCTCCTTGTGAATTATATGCTGCTCATTTATTTTATAAACTCCTCATGTTCATTGTGTAGGCCCTGTCAGCCCCTTGGCAGGGACTATCCCAGGCTGTCCCCGGCAGGACACGGCACCGATCAACCCAAGGTCTCCCCAACATGCCCTCGATGGCCCTCTGCTGTTGCAGGTGCCACCAAAGGCTCAAGGGGAGGTATTTTTCAGGAAGGCTTGATTTGCAGAGTGAAAGGAGGAGGAAGTCTTTGGCAGGAGGAGCAGCTCCAACCTTGGCAAGAGCACAACCACCACCCACCGTGGCCTCCAGCCAGCATGGAGGGGTGGGAAGCTCAGCAGATCCTCCACACTGGCAGCATCTGGAATGCTAATGAACCTGTCACAACTACATGGTGTTACAACAACCTTGCAGAGCATCACAATGCTCCTTGGGGGTGCCTTCCAGCTCAGGTTATTCCATGATTCCACAACCATCTGATCGTGCCACAGGAAGTAACACGTGCTCTTTACTCTTGCAATTAGTGGCAACTAATTGGGAGCTGGATTTGTTGGGCTCTGTGTCCAAATATATTCTCTGCTGCATAAAAAGGGCACAGCAAAAGGCTTCTTGTTCCCATTTTAAAGCTGGGGAACCAAGGTGCAAAATAGTTGCTCAAAATTACAGAAGGAGCCTGGAAACATCTGGAGACTGAGGCAAAATGCAAGTGCTGGTTTTGTGCAAAGGACTGACCTTTCCAATGCACTGGAAATAGGGGAAATCTTACATTTGCTGCAGAAAATAAGTAAAGATGGGAGGAATTAAGGAGGAAAAAAAAAAAAGGAAAAAAATTTTGCTTTTTGCTTATTTATAGCCCCAATCTGTGCTGCAGGAGACTGTGTGCCTGCTCACACCCAGGAGACTGGAAAGAACCACAGCCAGATGGGCAAATTCCCTACAAAAGGCTCATAAGGGACATGGAAATGGACCTTTTTTCCTGATCAGGAGGCTCAAACTGACAACATTCACTTTGCAGAAAAGTCATTTTCCAGCTTTGAGCCCTGCTCTGCAGCAAAGACGGGAAAATTCATGATGTCCCTGGAATGAAATGCAAGCCCAGAGCTGGGTGGGATGTTAAACTGCCTGGAATATCATCAGGCAGGAAAAAATGCTGGACTTTCAATTTACCCTCTGAATTTATTACAGCTGTGAACAGGAGGGAAACAGAGGAACAATAAGTTATGGTGGGTCAGTGTTTTTGGCAGCAGATTCCTAAATTTCAGCATTTTTAGCTGGTGTAAGGCTTGTTTTATGGAATCATCTTTGAGCAATGCCGGGTATTCACAGAATCTCAGAATCCCAGGATGTGCTGAGGTGGGAGGGACCCCCAAGGAACATCAGTCCAACCCTGAGCCCTGCACAGGCCCAGCCCCAAGAGTCACCCCCTGTGCCCCAGAGGATCAGCCAAACCCTCCCTGAGCTCTGGCAGCCTTGGGGCTGTGCCCACTGCCCTGGGGAGCCTGGGCAGTGCCCAACCAGCCTCTGGGGGAAGAACCTTTGGCTGAGATCCAACCTGAGCCTGCCCTGACACAGCTCCAGCCATTCCCTGGCTGCTGTCCCTGGTCCCCCCAGAGCAGAGCTCAGTCCCTGCCCCTCCTCTGCCCCTGCCCAGGAAGGTGGAACTGCACTGAGGTCTCCCCTCAGTCTCCTCTGCTCCAGCTGAACACACCAAGTGCCCTCAGTGTCCTCAGGTGGCTTCAAACCAAGGCCCTTCCCCATCCTCATTCCCTCCTTTGGACACTCTCTAACAGCTTACCATCTTTTTAATATTTACATTTTTACATTGTATAAATGTGCAGGGCCAGGAGTTGGATTGATGATCCTTGTGGGTCCCTTCCCACTCAGGATATTCCATGACTCTGATTCTCTGGACAAGAAGGTCCCTTGCTCTGTTTCACACACAGGGAGACTCCCATCTCTTTAAAATAAAAGAGAAAACCAACAAATAGAACACAACAACACAGAACAATTTGCCTGTACCCAGTATTGTAACATTTGCTTCAAAAGTTGGCTTTTATGACTTCCATGACCGTGTGAAAGTTATGAACACAAACCTGTTAAACCCAAGGCAATTCAGTTTGAAATTAAACTCTGAAGTATCCACTGGTTTTGAAGCTCATACTTCAAACATGTCAAATCTGTTAACACATGGATTTCATTCAAACAGAGATCTTGAAATGGTTCTTTCCAGAAAATCCCAGCTCAGACAACCAGCCCCCCTCACCACTGCTGCAGGAATCAGTTGATCCCAACATCTCAGATATGTCCTATCATATATATCAGACATGGGAAATATGGATTTCACAGCCTCCTGGCTCCTGCCACGCTCCACAGGGATTCCTACAGAATCCTTCTGTGCCTTCAGCAGACCAAGGAATGATTTAATCTTGCCTCTTGGCCACATTGCAGGGAAAGTTCCACTTGGAAGAGCTGCACCAGAGGCAGAAAATTGATGAAACCTGTGCTGGCACAGGTATGACCCAGCCAACAATGCTCCTTTCTGAACAGTCACCCCAGGATTTTTCTGAAGCAATGAAGAGTTCACAAGATTTTGGGGGCACCCTTAGAAGGCAATGCCAAATGCTGAAGGTGACAAAACCACGGCCAAGCCCTTAGAGTTTGTAAAAGAGCCACACTAACAAGCAAAAATCATAGAATGGAATCCACTCCAACACATCTCCTCCCTGTCAGCCTGAAAACAGAGATAATAAAGGATGTTTAACTCAGAGGTGATTTCATCCAACGTGACAAAACCCTTAAGTCATGTTGGCTTGAGGGAGACAAAGTCAGAGGCCAAAGCACTGACCTAGTTTTGATTTACTCTTTCTAAGGAACAAAATGTGAGCACTGTGGACTCAGCCCTGCTCTGTGATATGCAAGAGGCAGGAGGAAGAAGAGGGGGAATGAAGCACTTTGACTTTGCTCCTCTGAACAAAAGGCAGGTCAGGAAACCAGAGGAGCAGCAGCACGGCCTAAATTGGAGCAAAATTGGGGAGGTCATGGCAAGAGCATCCACATGCAGAGTCATCAACCCCAACAGGGAGGTGGCTGCCCCATCCCTGGAAGTGTCCAAGGCCAGGTTGGATGGGGCTTGGAGCAACCTGGGCTAGTGGAAGGTGTCCCTGCCCTTGGCAGGAGGTGGGACTGGATGGGCTTTATGGTGCCTTCCAACCCAAACCATTCCAGGGGTCTGTGACCACAAAACAGTGAAGCAGCAAATCCAACCCCACACCTGCAGCCCCACCTGAGGTGACCAGGGCACAGACAGAGCTGGTTTTAAGGACACTGAACAACTGGGACTCGAATCACCAAAATCTGGGTGATCTACACCCCCATCCTTGGTCATACTTCCAGCTCACCAGCACCCTCCTGCCATTTCAGGGATGATCACAGGATCACACCATCATTCAGGTTGGGAAAGCCCTCCCAGGCCATGGAGTCCACCCTGTGCCCCATCCCCACCCTGTCCCCCAGCCCAGAGCACTGAGTGCCACCTCCAGTCCTTCCTTGGACACCTCCAGGGATGGGGACTCCACCACCTCCCTGGGCAGCCCCTTCCAGTGCCTGACCACCCTTTCCATGGAGAAATTCCTCCTGATGTCCAACCTGACCCTCCCCTGGCACAGCTGGAGGCCGTTCCCTCTCCTCCTGTCCCTTGTTCCCTGGGAGCAGAGCCCGACCCCCCCCCGGCTCCCCCCTCCTGTCAGGGGGTTGCAGAGCCAGAAGGTCCCCCCTGAGCCTCCTTTTCTCCAGGCTGAGCCCCTCCAGCTCCCTCAGCTGCTCCTCAGGGGACTTACAAAGTGTAGCAGGTAAGGAAGGTCAGGCTGGTCAGAGTGGGAGTCCCACACCTCCTTCCCCTCATCCAGTCCCCACGAGCAGCCCCTGTGACCACACTGTGTCCTTGCACATGGCTCACACCAGCACCATGGTGGGCTGGAAGATATTTATTCCATGCCAAATCCATGATTTACACCACTATAAAAGCAGCAGGTTGGCTGCATCTCCTCTTCCATAGCACTTTGCACCCATCTGAGAGTCCCAATTCAGGCCAGATCTTTCCTTTGTCCCTGACCACTCTCTCCACGAGCTCAGTTGGTCAATAGGATGTGCCTCCTTTCCTGGCAAAAACAAGCCTAAGAGTCAACAGGAGTTCAGATCCATAACAACAAAATGATGGAAAAAATCGGAGTAGAAAGAGCCAGAAAGCTTTTTTTCTTGGTTGCTGCCTGGGAAGAAATAAATGCTGTTGGCCAGCTCAGCATCACAAGTCAATATTTTCCTGTACTAGCTGAAACTTCATAAAGACAATAAGAGCAATTGCACTGCACAAACATTTCAGATCATTTTTGGATTCTTTTATGTGAGGAAAAATAGAAAAAAAATCGTTTCAATAAAAGTTTGAAAGGAAAACTAAGTTGGAAAACCTAGGAACTCAGAGGCAGTTAATGACACCTTTTGTTTGTGCTGGGCAAGATGCCTGGAATGCCTAAAAGTCCCTTTCTTTTCCCTGATCAAGTAGGCAGCCATTCAAGTGCCCCAAAAGCCCAACCCCAGGGGTTGGGAAGTGATTAATCCTGCACCAGCTGACCTGCTGCCATCCTTAATGTGTTTTTCCAGATAAAATTAGAAAACGCTTCATTCTCCCTTTAATTTGTGGGATATTCACCTGCATTTGCAACACTTATTAGAGTAACTCAGCTAAAAAGTGAACATGAAATTGGGTTTCATTTCCCACACCATGTATCATGTTTTAATTCATTCTCTAACTGCTTATAGCTCTTAGCACAGTGCCAAGCTGAGGCTTGTAAGTATATCCGGAATTTCAGGAAAGCTGTTCCTGCAAGAGCATTTTGGCAGAGAAGAAGTGTTTTTCCAGGCCCCTGGTTTGGATTGGAATCCAGGGACAGTGGGTGTTGTCCAGGTTGGCTGAGTGAGAAGCCAGTCCCACCAAAGCAAAGGAAAAGTGGAAGAGGTTCTCCCAGCTCTCCCAGCTCTGCATTTGTGGCTTTTCCAGAGGCAACGGGAACACAGACACTGAGGGACACCTTCAGCATCAAACACCTCGGCCCTTGGTCCACTCCAGGAACTCCTCACCCAGCTGGATCCAAATAATCCACATCCACGTGGGTGTTTTGGGACTGTTACACAGAAAGGGGGTATTTTGTTAGACTTAGAGCTGCTGGGAATGGTTTGACACTTGGAAGGGAAGGGACAGAGCCTGTGGAGGCAGCTGGATCCAGCCCCACCTCCACAGGGAAGAAGCACCAAGAAATTCCCGGGTCCCCTGAGCTGTGGAGTTACCCCCCAAGAGTTTAGGGCACCATAAAAGTTCTATCCAACGTTTTCTTTTGAGGCAAGTAATCTATTATGGGCACAGTTTTCCACCAGCTGCGTGAAACCAAGGAAAACATTCCCACAAGGAGAAAGCTTCAGCACTTTCTTCCAAGGAATTTTGCAGCCAACTCGGTGCAAACACGCAGAACTCACACCACGAGGGCCCTGCCTCCAGCCAGCACGGGCTGTGCCTTCCTTCTTCTTAAATGGGAAAAAAAAAAAGCTTCATTTTCTAAATATGGTTTCCATTTCACAGTCAGGAAAAGAATATTCCACGTGTCCTCTCTCCTCAGTGAAAGTACTGCATGTAATTCCTGCAGCAGCTGGTTTTATTTCGGGAATTTTATGTCAAGCAACTGGCACAAGGGAGACACGAGATGTGCAGTAAAATGGGGAGAAGTATTTACAGCATGTTTATTCTGACTTCTGGAAAGGTTCACTAAGGTCCAAACTATTCTTCTGGATGGGGAATGTGGCTTTTGCTGCCAGTGGTTTCCCCCTGAATTCAGCCCAGAGACAGAAATACCTCGAAAAACTAAGAGCTTTATATTCACTTCTTTATTGAGCCTTAAATAATCCCACATTTCTATGCATGGCACAATCCATATTTGAACAAGAGAAGTGGGAAAGCACATGAAATCCAGTGATTTGTAACTGAAGATTGAGAAAAAAGCAGATATTTTATGTGAGGTTTGAGTTTTTTACCGTGAAAGCAGCAGGGGGAGAAAATGCAAATGAATTTATAAGCATGATCTTTCCTTAAATCCTTTCCAGAGAATCAGGAAATAATCAGGTTTGGAAAAAGTTTTGATAAGCAGCTTTCCAGCATGGAAATAATATTTTTTGTGATAATGTTGGCCAGTGGCAGAAGCAAATGGCTGTTTGGGGGACTTTGCTCTACTAGGACAGGAAATTCCTTCTAGCAGGATCTGCTCAGAAAGCTTCATCCAAGCCTGCAACACCCTGAAGCTCTCCAGCACTTTTCCTCCAAATTCCTGGCATAATCCAAACAGGATTTGGTTACCAATGAGGAGTTTTCCCCTGAATTTTCAGATCATAAGCATCTCTGTAACACCAGACAGGTGGAGAAGAGGATGGAGAAGAGGATGCTGATTGCAGAACCACAGCAACATTTGGGTGGGAAAAGCCCTCTGAGATCATCAAGCCCAGCAGGTCCCCCAGCTCTGCCAAGGCCACCACTGACCCACGTCACAGAATCACAGAATCCCAGAATGTGCTGAGCTGGAAGGGACCCCCAAGGATCCTGGAGTCCAACCCTGAGCCCTGCACAGGCCCAGCCCCAAGAGTCACCCCCTGTGCCCCAGAGGATCAGCCAAACCCTCCCTGAGCTCTGGCAGCCTTGGGGCTGTGCCCACTGCCCTGGGGAGCCTGGGCAGTGCCCAACCAGCCTCTGGGGGAAGAACCTTTGGCTGAGATCCAACCTGAGCCTGCCCTGACACAGCTCCAGCCATTCCCTGGCTGCGTCCCTGGTCCCCCCAGAGCAGAGCTCAGTCCCTGCCCCTCCTCTGCCCCTGCCCAGGAAGGTGGAACTGCACTGAGGTCTCCCCTCAGTCTCCTCTGCTCCAGCTGAACACACCAAGTGCCCTCAGTGTCCTCACACACCTTCAAATCAAGGCCCTTCCCCATCTTCACTGCTCTCCTTTGGATGCTCCCCAAGTGCCACATCCGCATGGCTTTTAAACCCCTCCAGGGATGAGGATCCCACCACCTCCCTGGGCAGCTGTGCCAGTGCCTGACCACCCTTTCCATGCAGAAACTTTCCCCAACATCCAACTTAAACCTCCCCTGGCACAGCTGGAGGCCATTCCCTCTCCTCCTGTCCCTTGTTCCCTGGCAGCAGAGCCCGACCCCCCCCGGCTCCCCCCTCCTGTCAGGGGGTTGCAGAGCCAGAAGGTCCCCCCTGAGCCTCCTTTTCTCCAGGCTGAGCCCCCCCAGCTCCCTCAGCTGCTCCTGCTGCTCCAGCCCCTTCCCAGCTCCGTTCCCTTCCCTGCACACGCTCCAACCCCTCAATGTCATGAGGGGCCAAAACTGCCCCCAGGATCTGAGGTGTGGCCTCACCAGTGCCCCACACAAGGCACTGCCCTGGTCCTGCTGCAACCCACCCTCCAAAAGATGCCCCTCTTCCAGGAGGTTCCTTTAGCTTTCTAATTTCCCAGGGTGCTAATTCCCAGGGTGGATAACCACTGGCTGCAGCTCTGCCCATGCAGCATTTCCCACTTCATTCCACGTGTGTCAGAACCCACTCACCGGGGCAAAGCCTTGGATCTGGTGCCCTACAGCGAGCAGAGCCAGCCTGCAGCAGCTCTGGGGGCTTACTCCTGGTTTATTGTAAATACAGAGCTTTAAACACAGCCAGTTTTGATCTCAAATCAGAGGGAGAATAATAAAATAATCCACTAAAGATGGGAGCTGGGAAGACGTGGTGACTAAAAGCAGCCTTTGTTGGGAGGCTCAGCTGGCTCTGAACCAGAGAGCTCTGACTGGAGAAGGAGAAAGCAGTTAATTTGTTCTGCTACTAAAACACAGATTAAAGTACAAGGCTAAAGCACAGTAAATAACACCATGTTCCTTATCAAAGCCAATCGAATGGTTGTAGAAAACAAACAGAAACATTTTATAATTCAAGTGGAAAAGGGAAGGAGGTTGAATTTGCACAGACAGACCCAGGCACGGGGTTTTTCACAGGATTTTCCTCTCCAGGAGAGGAGCAGCACCAACCTGCCTTCCATTCAGGACACACTCGGCGTGCTGGCAAGTAATCCATCACTTCAAGCTCCTTTTTCTTCCTTCCAGTAATTATTTAGAGTTCACAGTGTATTAATTTAATGGTAGATCTCATCTACATCTCATGCTAAAAACTCACATTCAATCAGAGATGAGCCTCACGCTTCCTAAGCAGCCCCTTCCCTCGGCGCTGGGATTTGCCGGGCTCTGGAAGTGCTGGGAAGGACAAGGGGCTGTTACCTGCAGGTCCCCAACCCCAGTGACTCCTCTCCAGTGAGTGGCCAGTTCCAACAGCTCATGTGGGGCAGTTTATCCAGTTCAGACAACAATATATCCCACAAGGAAAGAGCTGGAAGAAGGCAGGGTTGGATGGGATATTGGGAAGGAATTGTTCCCTGGGAGGGTGGGGAGGCCCTGGCACAGGCTGCCCAGAGAAGCTGTGGCTGCCCCATCCCTGGGAGTGTCCAAGGCCAGGCTGGAGCAACCTGGGCTGGTGGAAGGTGTCCCTGCCCATGGCAGGGGGTGGGACTGGATGAGCTTTAAGGTCCCTTCCAACCCAAACCATTCTGGGATTCTCTGATTGTAACACAACTGATGTCACAGTGACAGAAACAAAGAGAGTGATCTGGGGATACAACCAGGGGCCTCCCAGCATTTGTGAATCCCCCACATCCCTTTCCCAAAGAATGGTTCCCTAACAAATGACCCCCCCCTTCCCTCCCAGCCTACTGCAAACCCAAACCTGCCACTTTGCTTTTCATTTGAATCACAAGAGACACTTTAGGGAGTAACAAATCGAAGGGATTCTTGCCCTATATATTTTCCCAACAATAATTTGCTTTGCTTTATGCAAAATCTGTCATGAATATGTATTCCAACAGCAGCAGACATAAATCAGGGCTCAGGGTGAATACACAGCATGCAGCTCCTCAATTAGAAACCTGCCTTCCCTGGAGGTTTAAGCAGACTTTGCACAAAAACAGCAGGAGCCACCTTGTCCTGGGCAGCAGGAGTTTCAGGAGTGCAGTGCCCCGGGCTCCTCACGCTCCAGGAACCTTCCCCACTGCCAGGTTTGCTGGGCTTCCCTCTCAGAGCTGTGTCACAATGCCAGAGCACCCAGTCCCAGCCACTCCCAGGTCACAGAGGTGTCACCTGGGATGCTCGTCCTCAGCTAAAAGCACCTGTTTGAAGGAGTTTGGGGATGCTCTCACAGGGATGTGGAGCAAAGGGACCTTTAGGCTGCCCCAGGTTGGAGTAATTCCAGGAGAGGGAGATGGTTTTTCACGGCATTTTGAAATGAAGAAGCAATTTTCATTAATGTGGCATATTTTAGACCAGATATAAAAGATGCCCCGTGGCTCTGGCACAGGCCAAGGTCACACCAGAAGGGTTTGGCACTGGGACTGTGGACATCAACTCACCCCAGCAAAGCTCCTGTGGCCCAGACTGAACAAATCCCTGCCTGGAGACTGAGCCTGGCTGCCACAGCCTCACTCACAGCTCCTGGAAATGAAATCTCTGCCTGACACGTGTGGTTCTCCCCCCGAGATAACCCCTCTGCCTGCACCTGGGGGCTCACTGGGCTCCTTTTCTGTTGAAATAACCAGAATTGCACCTTCCCCTGCTTTTAGAAACCTGACCAAACTGGGAGTCTGAGCACAGCAGCAGGGCAGGGGGAGCAGGAGGGCAGGGGAGCCCCAGGATGGGAATGGGAGAGCAGGAGAACAGGGGAGCTCCAGGAGGGAATGGGAGAGGAGGAGGGCAGGGGAGCCTCAGGATGAGGATGGGAGAGCAGGAGGGAAGGGAGCCCCAGGAGGGAATGGGAGAACAGGGAAGCCCCAGGATGGGAATAGGAGAGCAGGAGGGGAGCCCCAGGATGGGAATGGGAGGGAAAGAGGGCAGAGACATCCAGGAGGGAATGAGAGAGCAGGGCAGGGGAGCTCCAGGAGGGAATGGTAGAGCAGGTGAACAGGGGAGCTCCAGGATGGGAATGGGAATGGGAGAGAAGAAGGGCAAGGAAGCCTCAGAATGGGGATGGGAGAGCAGGAGAACAGGGAAGCCCCAGGATGGGGATGGGAGAGCAGGAGGGAAGGGAGTCCCAGGAGGGAATGGGAGAACAGGAGAACAGGGAAGCCCCAGAATGGGGAGAGCAGGAGGGGAGCCCCAGGATGGGAATTGGAGGGAAGGAGGGCAGGCACATCCAGGAGGGAATGGGAGAGCAGGGCAGGGGAGCCTCAGGAGGGAGTGGGAGAGCAGGAGAACAGGGGAGACCCAGGAAGGGAAGGAGGGCAGAGGAGCCTCAGGATGGGGATGGGAATGGGACAAAGGCAGCCCCACCCCTCCCCACAGCCCAGATCCTGGGAAACACAACGCTGGTTGAGCAGAGCCCAGTCCAACCTCATGGGAACCAGCAGGCACTGGAGCCTTCAGCAGGTGCCAAACCTGAGCTAAATCCCTCGTTATATCCAGCTCACAGGCTTGGAAAGGCCTCTCCCATGGAAAGGGGGACTGAGAGCAGAGCTGAGTGTTATTGCAATCCCAGCATCAATCCCACAGTCCAGAGGAAGGTTCAGTTCCACTGGGAATGCTGGTTTGTCTCAGATACCATCCAGAAGCATCACTTCAAAGCAGCAGCAGTTATCCAAACACAAAACTGATGACACACCCACGGCAAATTCATTTTTAAATACTCTACTGAACCAGCCCAGAGAAGGGGATTATTTCCTGTATCATGAGTGGGCAGGAACACACATCCCCCAGAGATCCTGATAGCAGAGCAAGGCTGATGTCACCCACTCAACTGACTGCAAACATTGAGACAACAACCAGCAGAAGGCCAGGACAAGTCTCAGGAGGATGAGCCAACTGTATCACAAAGGACAAGCACATTCCTGTCTGCAGCTCATTGTGCTGAAGGCATCTAGAAAGGAGAATGCAGGTCCCTGCCCTGGAAGTGATGCTTCTAAACATGTTCTCCACGCTCCCAAGACTTCCTCTGTGATGTGATGTTTGTGTTCCCCTGCTTAGGAATTCATCCTGCCCGTGGCTGCTTTTTCATCAGCACCTGTTTCATCATCAAGCAGGGGCTCAGCAATAACCTTGGGTTTTCTAGTTCCTGAAATCCAGCAATACTCTGCTCTGGGGACATGCCAATAATAACAATAAAGATCCCAGAGCTCCAGACATCACAGATATCCACATCTCATTTCAGGAGAAAATTTCTACCTACTCAGGAAAATGTCAGAATAAAAACTGCATTTTTATACCTGCAAAAATCCTAAATCCAGGTGGCTTTACCCTGTATCACGTTGTAAGATTTCCCTTTACCTAACACCCAGGAGTTGCCACTTTCTGCCTGCAGGGAATTCGTTCTGGATCAGTTCAAAAAGCAGGAGAGCAGAAAAATTGGCATTTTCTAGGAAGTTTAGTTATTACCTGCTGCCCTGCACACGGGGAAATATGTTAGTTCACTTCTTAAAGATATAATCACATAACTTCCAGGCCATCTCCAGAATTTAAACAGCAATTCTTATGCAACGTGCAAGGCAAGACGTGGTGAAGTAGGTTTTCTATTTGGACATGCTCAGGAGGAACCTTTGCTGGCTTTAAATAGCATTTCAAAGGAACTGAGATCTAAGAGAAAAAGTAGATAATGACAGTCTGGGAGTGAGACTTTACAGGCAGGGCCTCCCTGTGCATGGGGTGATCCCAAAACCTCACTGGGATCACCAGAACTGGTGATGGATCCCAGAATACCCTGAGCTGGAAGGGACCCACATGGATCTTCCAGTTCAACTCCTGGTCCTTGCACAGGACACCCCAAGGATCAGTTCCAGCACAGGATGGTCCAGCACTGGGTGGGCATTAAAAAGTCAAACTTTTATTGAAATGATAAACAAGGGTGAAGCAACTATCTAGGGTTTTTTTGGATGTGAAGCATCTGGCACTTCCACAGTGTGCCACAAGGATTTAGGATGAGTGGATTGATGGTCTCATTGCTTGCTGGAAGGCAGGAACTGTCTCCCTTTGATAGTTCAGGCTTGTGGTGTCGTGTTTGCTGCCTTCAGACCCTTCATGTGAGGTCACGGAGATGTGTCTTTGCTGACCCAGCCCCAGGCCTGGGAGGTCCCAGCTGTCCCACTTGCCTCCAGCATCCTCAGTATCTTTTCTTTTTCCTTTTTTTAAAGCAACATTTCAATCGCTCTTAGAAGAGAAACATCTTTTCTAAGGAGGGGACAATTCCTCAAAGCTGCTTTTCCTGACACTGTAAATGTCTCCTGCAGTCATTTTTTTTCACCTGGTGCATCAATTCTGCTCGTCTCCTTTCTAACCTGCTGCTCATGTGAAAGAACAAATCCTGGCAAGAACAGCAGTGCCAGAAAAGGCATTTCAGAGAATCACAGAATATCCTGAGCTGGAAGAGACCCACAAGGATTAGCGAGTCCAACTCTTGACTGCCTTTTTTTTCGAGCTGTCTGCTCTGTTGGCTGCCTCTCCCCAACTCATCAAGGCAGAGTGCATGTCCCTGCTACCTGGGCCTCAGCTTTCAGATGAGCACAGGCTTTTATGGCCCAGCTAAACCCCCCTGAAGTGACTTCAAATGAAAGTGCTGGTGCATCAGAGCCCGAGTGCCAAGTGCAGTACCCGCAGAAGGAAATGGATTTCATCCTCCAGCATCTCCACCAGTGATGCACAAAGGAAGGGTCAAATGAGGAGCAACAGCAGGAAAAAAAATCAAACAGAAAAATCTGGAGCATCTGCCAGTCTTGCCTTTTAACTGGCTCAGCTGGGTTGGCAGGGATGGCAGCGAGGAGGAGGAGGAGGAGCAGGAGGAAGTCAGGCCCAGTAATCTGATTACAGGTGATTAAAGGACAGAGATTGAGACAGGAAGGGGGTAAATGGTTAACAGAGACCACACTCCTCAGAGCAGAAGAGAGAACATTGTCTGCCTTGATGATGAAATGAGTGTAGTTTTGACAGATCTGGGGCTGCTGTGCTTAACCTCTCCTGCAAGGAGATTCTGAGCTGATTTGCTCTGTCAGAAGAAATCCTTCCCCTCTGCACGAGGATTTAGCTGCAGGCAGGAGCAGAAACAACTTGGAAATCACTTGCTGTAAACCTGTGTGCATCTTCTGTGCTTTCTGGCTTTCCCAGAGCCGTCCTGCAGACACACAGGAGCTGTGGATCAGGGCCACATGGACACAGGGGAAACCAGGCCTGGGAGAAGCAGCTCCTCAGCCGTCCCCAGCACCAGCATCACCCTCAGGCCTTGAGCCAAACTCCCACTGCAGGAGTGACACTTCAGCAGGATGAATCACTCCAAGTGCCCAACTCTTTTTTCACCTTATAAAGCACACATATCCCTCCTCCAGGGTTTTTCCATGAGATTTGGAAGAGGAGACCTTTCAATAAGAAACCCAGAGCATCACACGGACGCAAACAGCAAATACGGGGGGGGCCACTGCAGGAAAACGGGGGGAAAACAGGTGGGGGGAAGAGACTGAGCAGAAGCAACACCCAGGAGTCCTCCCTTTGCCTTCAGCTCAATTCAGGCCTAGGTTTTTAAGGGAAGTGGAGCTGGATGTGGCCAAGAGCCAGAGTTTGGTGAAGAGGAGGAATGTGCAGTGCTGCTGCCCCAGAGCTCAGTCCCAGCCTTGGGCAGAGATGAGGGTGACACTTGGAGCCACAGGCAGCCTCCTCAAAATTTAATAGCCCTCAGGGGACTTTTCATCCAGTAATTAACCCAGGAACCTGTTGAATAAGTGAACTTTTAGCAGCAGCCAAGCTTCCACACACACTGGGAAGCAGCACCTCCTTCGGTGTTTCCAAACCCCTCTGTGCTCCCAGTGCAAGGGCCAAGGAAAAGCAACTCTGTGTCACTGATTTTGCAGCTTTTCCCACATCCTCCTCCTCCATCCAGCTCCAGACACCCTCTCTGCTGAGCTCTTTCCCGTGCAGGAGCCCTTTTTCCCCTCCGTCACCCCCCTGCCCTCCTCTGAACCATTTCCAACTCAAAACCCTTTTCCAGACAGAAGTCCTGGAGCGACACAGCCCAGTCAGGGGGTGGGCAGCCAGAGCCATGTCCTGCTTTTATTCTCAGCTCTTTTCCTGCTAAATCCCTTTGGTTTTGCTGTCACTGACTCAGAGCTGCTGTTTCCAGGAGCTGCCCACCATGAGCCCTGGTGAGCCCAGTCCCCAGCTCAGCGTTCGTGAGGCTCAGGATGGACATCACAGGGAAATCTGTGGGGGCTCTACAGCCCTACATCAAACAGGGGTCGACCATCACAACACTTCTAACAGAGAAATCTGCACAACTGCATTTGTAAGTCCAGAATCACAGAATATTCTGAGCTGGAAGGGACCCCCAAGGATCACAGAGTCCAGCTCTCATGCGAACAGCCCGGACAGGGATTGCCTGTTCACCTCTGAGAGCCACAGACCCTTCCAAGGGATTAGCAAGAGCATTTGTAGCATTTTTTTCATGTCTTTCACAATCAGATATTCTTTGCAGCCTGTTGTATTTACATGAGACACATTTGCCAGGAGCTAAATGCTTTCGATGACAACCATCTACTACGAGCTGCTTATTCAGAACAAAGCTCTCCTCCCTCCCTCCCTCCCGGTGATGCTTTCCAGGAATGGAAGCAGCCAGTCCCCCAAAATGCCCCAGGATTTACTCTTAACTGGAATGGAAATATGGAAAAAAAAAAATCTCCTTTGCAGTTGTTGGGATGTGCTCAGAAAAGCTCAGCATCATCCCCTGGGTGCACTGCCTGGAGATCTCCAGCCTTGGGTCACGTTTCCTTGGAGCTATAAAAGGATATTGCTCTTCCATAAACCTCCATGGATTTACACCAGCAGGGGAAGTACAACCTGCACATCAGCTCCACCAGACATAACTACTCATTTATGCACAGCTCAAATAATGGACCTGAGGGCTGTATATCTGCTCGGAGAGCACGTGCTCTGCACCACCTCAAATGTGGCCATAAAACAAGGAGTTTTATGAATACCTGTTGTTTAGTTAATCATGGATTTATTTCAGAAAACTGAATGCTGGAAGTCAGATCAACTTCAGAAGAAAAAGCAAGGGAGATACAGTTTTATGAGAAGATAAAAAAAGAGGTTTATTATGTATTACTGTTATAGTTCCTCCTTCAGATGTTTCAATGTCTAATGAAATTTAAAGCTCTCTCTGTATCTTCCTCCCTCCTCTGCAGTGATGATTGCCTTTAGATATATACACCAGTTACAGTAACATAACCCAAAATGATGACATGCCATAGGTGTTTTATTATGCATTCAGTTTTTTAGGACTTGGATTCCAACTGCACCGCAGGAGCCTGGTCAGTAAAGCTGAGAGAACTTCTGCAAAGGCAGCAAAAACCAACAATTTCCCATTTCAGATCCCATTTTCAAACATATCTCCCCCTTAAATGTTACAGGGCTTCTAAATTTGATACCAATAAACACATTTTTCCCTTTATATGTGTCACTGAAAGAGCCCAGCAAATCCATTAAACACACTGTTCCCAAACCAAATGAAATCAGAGCAGCCCAGGCAAACTCTTGCTCAGGTTTGAGGTGGATAGTTTTCAATTTTATTGGACATAAAGGTGGGAGGAGGATTCAATGTCTCACCAAAAGAAAAAAAAAAGGAAAATACAGTTGCTGTAAATGTTTTTAAATACAGCAGAGGTTTCAGAAACAAGAAACAGCTTCCAGCTGCAGTGGAAGCAGAACACACAGCCAAGGGGGGAATTCCTCCCAAGGAGGAAGTTTTGGAGGCATGGAATGAGATGGGGACACTCCCTACATCTCCCACCACATCCATCCATGGCTTTGCAGAAGCATTTCCACCCCAAGGGAGTTGGGATCTTGCCCACATGACACAGGACACTCCTCACCTTCCCCCAGGGCACGTGGCTCCTGTCCCCTCGTGGGGACACATGTGCAGGTCACCAGGTCCTTACACCAACCACACACCAGGGCAGCAAAACCTGCTCCACAGAGAGCCTCAAAATAAGCTGACCCTGCCTCTGGCCCCTCACCTCACTTGGGCACAGCAGAAACCACATTTTGTTCACAGAAACCCCCCTCCATGAGTGTGGCCTGGCACTGGGGACCTGCCAACGCTGGATGCAGCTTCAACTACCAAAATAAGCTTATAAAATAGGAAAAAACTATATTTAATGGCAGTTTCACCCGAGGTAACAACCCTGTGATTGTTCCTGAGCGTTCTCCTCATATCATACAGATGATAATCCCTGAACAACTGTTTGCTCCTGCAATATAATCTAAATGGACACCAGAACTCTTCTAGAAACGAGACAGGGGACGTGACAAGACACCATCCCATGTGTTTGACAAGAGCAGCAGATGATGCAAATGAAGGGCTCTGAAAGGCTTTTAAAATGGTTCACTTGGCTGATTTTTGGCTGTCAGCAAAAATTACCACTGAGATGCCCTGCTGGGAAGGGTCTGACTGCTGCTCCTGCTGCTCCAACAGCCTGAGCCACGGAGACCTTGGTGGCAGGGATCAAACAGGTCTGTTTTCTGAACCATTTTTAAGTGTTTTGAAGCTTTTGCCTTAGAAGCACATGGAGATGCAGCTCCAGGCAGCACAGGGAGATGTGGGGGTTCAGCAAACCCTTGGCCAGGAGGTCAAGTCCCAGTGCAGCAGATATGGGCAGTGGCAGAGGCTCTACCTGCTGGCTGGCAAAGTAAAGCCAGTGGGAGTGATCCCACTGCTCTGGTGGGATGGTGTGGGATGAGTGGACAGGTGACAGTGACTTCTCACCACAGGACATCAAGAGCCCCAAGGCTGGGCAGCAGCTCCTCCCTGTCCAGGCAGCAGAAACACAAGAAAACTCCCAGGGACTCGGTGGCTGTGACGAGCTCGGACTGAAAATGTGGTGGCAGCCCTTGGATAACGTTGGGAACACAAGCTGTAAAGGGAGTTGGGATGGAGAACGTGGCTGGTCACCTTTTTGGGTGCTCTGGCAAAACCTGCTGGTCACCAGGACCCACTCTGCCCCTTGCTGGTGGATTTGGCTACAAAAGGGAGCCCTGGGGAACAGGAGGGTTTGTCAGGACAGCCCAGTGCAGGAGCTGGTGGGAACAGCAGAAAACTGCAGGTTTTTCCCAGTTCTGGGTTTTTCAAGTGGTGTTGAACAAAGACATTTGTGCTGGCCACCAAAGCAGGAACCCCCGGGGCAGCCCTGGGGTCACGTCCTGGGACTCTCCACCTCTGAGCACCCACTGGAGATGCCACAGAGCAAGCACAGGAAAGGAGAAAACAAACCTTGCCAAAATCCAGATGGTGAGATGTCCCAGGATGTTCCAAAGCTGCAGGAATGTTGGGTTTTGAATGCCCACAGCCAAAGGGTTGCTGATGCTGGAATTACCAACAAGGAACACGAGCTTGTTGCAGACCCACCCAGAGTTTCAAAGCTAAACTGCTGAAGAGAAACCTGATGTAATTCTATGCACTGAGATGGTTTTAAACCTAAAATCCCAGGAAGGAGAGAGGAAATATTTAACTTCTGGCTGCAAACCTTGTGTTTGTTTGTAGCTCTATGTCTGCAAAGCCAACCAAATCCAACCAAATGTGGGGTGACAGCTGGTTTGGGCCTTACTCTCCCAGAGTTTATGGCTGATTGAAGAGGATGGCAGGGAAGAAATGTGTCCTGCCAGCACAGAGAAAATCACAGAGGGATGTTTCAACCCAGGGATTTGGACCAATTCTCTCCACTCAGAGCTCCAGGGACAAAATGGGCAGGTAGGGGGACATCCAGGGCACGTGGGGTTCACACTGACACGTCTGTGCTACGTGGAAGGGGAATCTCCACAGTTCCCTCCCTTTGGTGGGTGTATTGACAGCTTTGGATGGAAAAGACCAGGTATAAAGGAGTTCCTTTGCCACCCACAATGTCTTTGCCAGCACTGTTAACACTAACTCTTCTTAAACAATAAAGGCTCCAGCTCCTTCCCCCAGTCCTGACTCCTCAGTTGATACCCAGCTCAGAGCTCTCTTTTGGAAAGCAAATAAAATGCATCCTCACAGAAACCCCCAGGTGCCCTCAGCACAGTCAAGACTTGAATGATGCCAAAGCAACAAATCAGAGAACAGAGATGCTGCAGAGATGCAGGTCAGCCAGGAGACTATTTATTGCCAAATGTCCTCCTGCAGGAGGTACCCACCACCCCCAGTTTGGGAGAGGTGCAGGACAGGGATGTGCCAAGCATTTCAAAGCTGAAGAACCAGGAGTGAGGCAGCTGGGAGGTGCTGCTCCTCCTGGTGCCCTGGCACTGGCACCCCAAGGACCACCTTCCCCCTGGAGAGACCACTTGCCATGGGACAAATCCTGTGTCATCTCCTGCTTTGGGTACTGCAAGATTGGGGTCTTAGAACTCCCATTTTACATCTTAAGGCTGGAGTGAGCTGGGGGAGGGTTAGGTGGGATCTCAGCCAAAGGTTCTTCCCCCAGAGGCTGGTTGGGCACTGCCAAGGCTCCCCAGGGCAGTGGGCACAGCCCCAAGGCTGCCAGAGCTCAGGGAGGGTTTGGCTGATCCTCTGGGGCACAGGGGGTGACTCTTGGGGCTGGGCCTGTGCAGGGCTGAGGGTTGGACTCCGTGATCTTGAAGGATCCCTTTCAAGTCAGCATATTCCATAACTCTATGATTCTATGATATATTTAGTCCCACTGTGAATTTATACCCGATTGTCTCTCTCAGTTTAACTCTGTTGCTTTGACAGAATTAAATACCCTCTACAGAAAGAATCTTGGGTTCTTGGTGCCTGAGGCACATCCAGACAGTCATCTCCTCCTTGGGATTGCACAGGAATTCTTCCTTATCAGCTGCATCATTTGCAGAGGTTTCTGCAGCCCTGGGAAATTCTGATGCCCTTCATGGCCTGAATCCTGAACTTCCAGGCATAGATTTTAAGGAACTGCAGTGAGCACAAAGCAATATTTCTCAAGTAAAACCACAAAACCAGGTGATCTTGGCTTGATTGATGCCACTTCATTTGCATATGCCCACTAGCAGCACTTTGGTTAATTAATACATATTTTGTGCCTGTAGGTGAATATGAAATAAAGGGTTTGGTACTGAAACTTCAGGGATAAATTTATGCACTGAACAGGTTCACTCACTTCCTGCTGCATTCTCCCACTATTTTCTGTGCAAATAAGACATAATAACTCTCTAGAAGGTGGTGACACATGACAAAACTCAAGAAGGATGCACTTGTATTTTAAAGCTGGATGAGTTAATTAGCTCATAAAATGGAAGCACCGTTTGGAGGGGGCAAGGATGAGGAACAACCCCTTCTCCTAGAGAAAAATTCAGTCCTGAAAATATTAACCCTTATGGCTCAAGTTCAGCTCCAGAGGCCTCGATCCAGGAATGCACTTAAGGACTCACATTTAAGCAGGTGAAATAGTGTCACAGAAATCAAGAGGGTGGCCCAGGTGCTTCAAAGTTAAGTGCTCTGCTGGATCCTGGCCTGGCTACTCAGAGGTGGAATTGCATTTTATTTTCTGAGCAGGGAGAGCCAGGATGGTGAAAATGCTGCTGAAATCTCGAGTGAGGAGAGAAAACTAATGTATACTTCAGTTCCATGGTGTCTAAAAGCTCAGTGGCTGAGTTCTTAGGCAAAGCCAAGGAGGTTTGGGTCGAGCACCTCAATTTTGATAGGATTTGAGGAAGGATGTGGCTGGTGGCTGAACAGCAGCAGGAGGAGGCAGCCCAGGGTGTGGAGGTAAAGCAGCATTTTCCTTTGCTGAGGGACTCCTGGAAAAAGCCTGAAGTGAAGGAGAGGAATGAGAACTGTGTGTAGAGTTCCTGGGGTCAACCACCTCTTATTCACAGCTGTTAGATCATCCATGAGGCAACAGTCTGGCTGGGAATAATAAATGTACCACAGGGAAAGGTCACGGTGGGAGGGTGTTCCACTCCAGGGAGCTCCAGCTGGGAATGCTGCCCCACAGAGCCTCCATGGAGGATCACAAGGGTTGTGATCCACCAGACTGAGGGATAAATGCCCAAGGAAACATAAATCCTGTGTAATTGTTTCCTCTGTTCCCTGAATGATGCACAGGGCAAGTCTCAGGTGGTGCCACTTGGAGGGACACCCACTCAACACCAGGCTCCTGCCACTCACAGAAGGGAAGAGATTTTCCAGGGTGGCTGAAGGAGATAAATGATGAGTTCCAACTGCTTTTAGCTGGGAATTTTCACCTTTTTGAGCAATAACTCAACTACTAAAGAAGCTGTGGAAAAGGGAGCCAACTAATTTGAGAAGATCAAACAAGCTGATGCTGCTTCTCACTGCCACAAATCCTGGGAGAGTCCAGAGATGCCAGCACCTCTCCTAAACACAGGACATGCAATTCCCAACCATGCAAGATCTACCTGAATGTGGCAAACCAGGCAAAGAGAACTCAAGCACTCAGGATCCCGATGCCAGGGAGTGATGCCATCCTTCCTGAGGGTGGTACAGGAGCTCTGCACCCAGGGCACGCTGGAAATGGTGACAGCACAGTGCAGGTCATGCTCAGCAACACCACAGGCAAAGGTCAGGAGGGAGCTGACTGGAATACAAACACACTGGGAGGAGTTTTTTGGAGGAACAAAGTCCATCAGACCTGGCTATAAGCTCCCATAAAACACAGTGGACTCAAGTGATCCCATAGACAAGAATATCCGGCTCAGAAGGATTCAGATGTTCCAGGGGGAATTCAAGAGGGTCCTCCAGAAAAGGGCACCTGCAGGAGGGCAGGGCAGAAAGGTGTTCCAGAATGTGGGAGTGAAGCTGCCCCACTGCAGAGCTGGGACAGGATTTGGTCACAAATATTCTTATTGCTATAATTTTCTGCTGACTCAGCAGGGCTGGGATGGTTCTAGGCAGGGAATTGCAGTTGGTCTCTGTTCCTGGCCATCCCCATCCTCCTCGTCCAGGAGGAGTTCAGATGAAAAGGATTCCTCACGGAGACACCAAACACACTGCAAGCTGGTTGGCAACTTTTAACTCCAAGTTTTTTGAAAATCACAGGAGTGTCATGCATTGATTCCATTTCACCAGGAACAATCCTCAGGCCTTAGAGAAACCTGTATCAATGAACAGAGAGACTTATCCCTGGAAAAAACAGCTCCCAGTGAGACAGGGCTGCTCCCAGGCCTGAGTTACTGCCCTGCCTGAGTCCCCAGAGGCCAGAAGAGTGACAAAATCAACTCTGTGGCTCTGGATGAGCATCACAAGTTATTCTGCCCATAAGAAAGGTCAGATGAGAAGAAAAAAAAAAAATCCTCTTGCCTTTGCAGTCCTGACAAACAGGCAGCTTCCCAAAGGCTTTCTGAATGCAATGGGATGAACAAACCCCCCATTCCTCACCTCAGTTTGTCATCAGCCTCATTTCCTGACGTGTAATTCCATGTCACATTTTCTCCTGGCATTTCCCAAGCATGTTTGTTTTTTTTTTTTTTTTGTGAGAAGACAAAGTTCAGTTTTGCTTGGAGTTGGATTTTAGGAAAACACAAGCCTGTGGGTTTTTTTTAGTTTATAGGGTAATTTATATCCCAGACACTGCAGCACATGCACAGAGCAAATGTGCTGAGCTCACCTTGAACAGTGAAGAGGGAAAGGAGGTCTCAGAGTGATTGTTTCAGACCCCCAGAAATACTTCAGAGGACACTTGTCCTCCAGGGAGTGAGGCCATAAAACCAGCTTTCAGGGGGCCTCACTTTGCTGCACCTCAGCAATTCCTGCCCAAATTGCAGCCTCCAGGCACTGAGGGAGCCAGGATTGCTCCAGCTCATGCATCATCCCCACCTTAATGACATCTCAGTGCTGGCAATGTGACCATGGCCCAGGGATGGGCAGGGATGGCCCAGGGCCCAGGGGCCTCATAAAGAATGCAGGGGAATATGGGATTTAAGTGATTTATTTCCCTGCAAGACCAGGGAGGGGGAGAGCCTGGCTGTGCCAAGCCTGCTGGAATTCCCCATGGCAACTCCTACTGCTCCTTTTGAGTCCTCCCCACAGCAGGAAGGACTGGCTGGAGGCAGGATATGGGGGCACTGGAGGTATCCCTGGAGTGGGAGATGAAAGGATGCCTGAGTATTCCACCCAGGACTGCCACAGAGCCTCTTCTCCCTGGAAACTACTGACAGCAGGACAGGAGGCCTCAAGCTGTGCCAGGGGAGGGTCAGGTTGGACATCAGGAGGAATTTCTCCATGGAAAGGGTGGTCAGGCACTGGAAGGGGCTGCCCAGGGAGGGGTGGAGTCCCCATCCCTGGAGGTGTCCAAGGAAGGACTGGAGGTGGCACTCAGTGCTCTGGGCTGGGGGACAAAGGGGGCACAGGTTGGACTCTGATCTTGGAAGTCTCTTCCAACCTCAATGATTCTGTGATCACCAAAATCTGCCTTGCAAACACCTGCACAAATCAGATTCACAGAAACTTGGCAGAGTTTGTTTTATTTATGATCCTCACCGGGGATTTTAGAAAATGGAGCCTGAATCCCTCAGGAGGTCCTGCCAAGCTCAGCTTTGGTTTAACCAGAACAGGCCATGCACTGGCAGCTGGGCCATGTCTTATTCCTACAGCCAGAACATCAAGCATGGATGGGGAGGCCCCAACCCCACAGCTGGGGGGGCTCAGGAGTTCCCACTTCAAACATTGAGGGACCATGGCCAGGGACAGATGAGCCCCTGAGCAGGAAAGGGGGAAATGCAGCCTCAGGTGCCTCCTCTGGCAGAGGGCGGGAGGTTTCTCCACAGAGGATGGAGAGCTGGAGCTCAGGGGAAGTTCAAGGAATGGATGTCATGCCCAAGAAATACATAAAAACTCAACCTGTCCTGGGGACACTGGAGGTGCCTTTGGTGTCCCCAGCCTGGAGGGGGGCAGGGCTGGGAGCTTGAGGAGCCCCTGGAGCAACCTCAGTGGACAGGGACAGTGGGGTCCACATCCCATAGCAGGGGAAATCCAAACCTCCCCAAAATTTAGTGGAAAGAGGCCCAGGGGATCAGTTCTGTTCAGGAGGAGCAGCAGAGTCAGACAGGGGATGACCTCCTGAGGGATTCAGGCTCCATTTTCTAAAATCCACTGGTGAAGATCATAAATAAAACAAACTTTGCCAAGTCTCTACAAACCTGCACAGCCACCTGTCCTTGCTCTCCACAGCCCCTTTAGCCACAGAGATGCTGTGCCTGCTTCCACATCTGGCTTTCTGCCCCCAGCCCAAGCCCAGGCTGGACTCTGACCATGGGCCAGAGTCTTAAACCAAGCCCTGACAGGTCCCAAGCCCTGCTTGCCAGAGAAAATTCTGGGAAAATCAGTAAAAACCTGACACCTGCCAGAGTTTCAAGTGGAGACAAGGCATGGCTGAGTCCTCCCAGGGATTTCTTCATCCACCAGGGAATCTCAGCCTTATTGCACGGGAGGAGCCATCGTGTTTCCCAACAAAGATGATCAGGGATAAAAAATCAACTTGTCAGTGAAAACAGTGGGATTAACTGGGGTGAAAATAGTGCCTTCCCCCTCCTCTACCTGTCCCATCTGTCAGAGGATAACAGGGATGACAAACCATTTGCCACCAAGAGGAAAACGAGCTGGGAGCTGCCATCCCCTTCCCAAGGAGGAACAGCTACAACCCCCAGCCCTGAGCTCTCCAGCCCCCAGTGCAGAGCTTACAGCCTGCTTAGAAATAATCAAAATACAGCTCCCTTTCCATGGAGAAGGTTGTGATGAAAAGCATTTTACCAGTTTGGAAAACTGGACCCGAGCACCTTCGAGCACCTCCCGTAAATCCTGAGCTGGCAGCTAAACTGCCAAACACGGGCTCTGAGTCCACACTTGTGCTGATTCCTGCTCTTAAAATAAATGCAGGCAGTGATTGGGTATTGTTCAGTGGTGGAAATGTTGCTTCCAGCCACGCCACAGTCACTCTGAAGAGCAAAATCTCCTCTACCAGGGATCCAGGTACAAATGAACACACTGGGGCTGCTCACAGAGGTATTCCTGGTGTATCACAGTTTCTGAGACCTTTTCTAAGGTCAGTCCTACTCTGCCTCTTATTTTCTTCCAAGTTAACTTGATTTTTATTTGGAAACATCCTTAAGCCTCAATTTTTATGTGGTTTTTGGTGCCTGACTGATAAAATACTTGTTAAAAATTGGTGTTGAGTTTGTATCGTTGGCAAGTTTGCGTTGTGGGATTTTTGTTTGTTTTGGTATCTTTTCATGGGGTTTTTCTGATGTTTGCTGAACAGCAGGAGTGTCTGGGGTCCTGGCAAACCATCAGCAGGTCTGTGAGAGGGCATCAAATCCCTCTCCTCCGTGCTAGGGAGGCTCTTTGTGCCTGAAGATGGAGGAGGGAGAGGTGATCCATCCCCACAGAGCTTCACCCTGCACATCAGGCTTCAGAGAAGGCTCCAGGGAGAGCTCAGAGCCCCTTCCAGTGATTGAAGGGGCTCCCAGAGAGCTGGAGAGGGACTTGGGACAAGGGCCTGGACAAAGGGGAATGGCTTCCCACTGCCAGAGGGCAGGGTTAGATGGGATATTGGGAAGGAATTGTTCCCTGGGAGGGTGGGGAGGCCCTGGCACAGGTTGCCCAGAGAAGCTGTGGCTGCCCCTGGATCCCTAGAAGTGTCCAAGGCCAGACTGGATGGGGCTTGGAGCAACCTGGGCTAGTGGGAGGTGTCCCTGCCCATGGCAGGGGGTGGAACTGCATCATCCTTAAGGTCCCTTCCAATCCAAGCCATTCTGGGATTCCCCTCCTCCCCACAGCCCCACCTGAACATCCCCCACCACTGGCACTGCATCCTCTCATCTGACCAATTTGGTGAAGTTAAATTCTCAGTTAAAATCAGTATAAATTCTCAGGAGTGTCTAAACAGTGGATATTTGAATAGTCCCAGATAATTAACTGATTCCTGGGAATTTCACCCCAAAGCCTTCAGCTCCCCAAAGCTGAGCTCTCCTTCCCTGCACCAGATGTGCCAACACCTCCTGCAACCAACCACAGAATAAAGCTTGAGAGGCATCTGTTTGTGCTTCCCAAAGTCCTTCCTTCCCAAATTCAGGCTGATTTGTTCCCACACTTCCCAAAAAACCTTGCAGCATGTGTAATTCCATGACTAATTCAGTGCACAAACCGAGGTGCAGACGGGGAAAAAAGCCCCCAAGGAACCGGAGTCATCCCTAACTCCTGCACCTCAGCAAACCCTCAAAGCCTAATAAAGCCTCATGAATAAATTACATGCTTTTCAGCTCCCTGATTTTCAAAGTGATAAAAAGATGTAACAATGCAGCATCAAGAGATTCCTGGATCCCACCACGCTCCGCATCCCAAACCCTGGGCGTGCGTCACGGGAGAGGTGACAGTCACACCAGGCACTGATGGACAGGGTGCTTAAAAAGGCATTGCAGGGGCTGCCTGCTGTCAGCTGGTTCTGTCTGCACCCAGCTTTAATATGTTAATCAGAGGAGCAGGGAGGAGACAGACAGAGAGAGGCATTTGAAGAAGATCAAACACAAACCCTCGGCAAACCCCATCTCTGTTAACACGTGGCAGAGGCAGGACGTGACTCCTGCTTTGAGATGTCTGTGTTTGGTTGACATTATAAAAATAACTGCAGCCTAACCAGGGCTATTTTTTACGTTCTGATGACAGGCACTATTTAGATATTAGGTCCATGCAGGCACAAACCCAGTCAGGACTGGGACTGGTGTGCTCCCCTTCACGCTCACGTCCATCACTCTCCGTGACAGGCACAAGGTCATGGAAAGCCACAGGCATCCACATGGCAGTCCATGTTCCCAGGCAGGCTGGGAAGGCCAGGCTGGGCTAGTGGTGTATTTATTTTTACAAAAACAGAGAATAAAAACTCACAGTATCTTTCTCAGGACTGGCAGCCCTGCCACCCTTCCTCAGCTCCCACCCACGGGGGATCCTCTGCCTCCCATGGGATACAGGCTGCCCATCCCTCACCTCACACCCACAGAGCCACAGATGCTGAAAGAGAACCCCCCTCACTGTTTGCTCCTTAACAAAAAGACAAAACCATAATTTTACAGAAAATGAATGCAGGAAGAGAAGGATTTCACTTTCTGAATGCAGAAAGAGTCAAGCTCCTGTGTGGAATTTAAATATATCTATTTGATGGCTTTCCTTTTCTTTTTTTTTTTTGCCTGACCCTCTCAACGTTTCAGCCTGTGAATGATCACACTCATATAAACAAAACAGGCTCCTTCATGGCTGGAACACAGGCAGGAGATTTGTCCCATTGAAGTGCCATTTCATCTCTTTTAAGGGTTTCTGGAAGAGTGAAGAGTACAGAGACATGGCACTCTGAGAAAGGATCCATGTCCCTGCCAGTGCAGTGGGGTTAATTTTGTGCCTAAAGTGCTGTAGGGTGAGACTGATTATTAAAGAAATCCCCTCTAACAATGATATGCCCTTGTTGTACCCATTTATTTTCCAAGCACCCCTGCTGGGAGGAAAGGCTGAGAGGATTGGGATTGTTCAGCCTGGAGAAGAGAAGCTCTGGGGTGACCTGATTTTTTGCCTTCCAGGACCTGAAGGAACTACAAGGGAGATGGGGAGAAACTACTTACAAGGCCCTGGAGTGGCAGGAGAGGGAGGAATGGCTTCAGACTGCCAGAGGGCAGGGTTAGATGGGATATTGGGAAGGAATTGTTGGCTGGGAGGGTGGGGAGGCCCTGGCACAGGTTGCCCAGAGAAGCTGTGGCTGCCCCATCCCTGGGAATGTCCAAGGCCAGGTTGGAGCAACCTGGGCTAGTGGAAGGTGTCTCTGCCCATGGCAGGGGGTGGAACTGGGTGATTTTTAAGGTCTCCTCCAACCCAAACCATTCTGGCATTCTATGATTCCACAGAGCCATGCACAGGGAGGCCACTCCATGTTCTCCAGGCACATCCACTGCCTTGGCAGCACCAGCAATCCAGCCCGTTGGATCCAGAGGACAAATTTAAGGTAAAAAAAGTCTGGGATATTAAGAGGACGTGCCAAGCTTTTCTTCTGGAAATAGTTTTAAAAGATCCATCCCAAAATTCAGGCAATTTAACACTGGCAGTAAAAAGCAGCTCGAGCCAGTCATTGAACCTCAAAGGGATCCCTGAGTTGTGCTCATCTTAATGAATCCAGGAATCGATTCCTACTGCACAAATAAGGTGTGGGATGGATCAGCTAATAAGCATTTTCAGTTAATTGCTTTCTTCAAGTGACAATTTGTACAAATGATACCATCAAAGTAGTAATAATATCCCTATTGATTAAATTAATCTCGGAAAGACAACTCAAATAAGTTTAATTAGCAATGCATGACACAAGCACAAAATACTCTGAAAACAACCTTGTAGCCCATCCCAGAGTTTGAAATCATGGCAACAGCCATGCCACAGGCTTTTGCATCTTTATTCAAATAGACACCAGCAATTTTATGGACCATCTTTAGGGAATGGCTGTGACTAACCATGAAAACCCATTAAGGCTCCCCGTAGAGAAAAAGCGAGACACGGAGCAACTGCAGCCTCCCCACTTAGTCACACACTCACTAAAAACCTGGGCCACAAACAGCTTTAAAATAAATGAAACCTTTTCAGCAGCAGGAGCTGAGATGGTCAGTGAAGTCTCTGTCCCAAAATACCCACACGGAGCTGGTGGGCACCCACAGCACAGGCAACACTTTCAAGCCACAAAAGCTGGGCACCAGGTTTGTCAAATCAGAGCAGAAACTCCTTCCACACAGCAAAGGGTTAAAAGAGTTGGCCCAAGGCTTGGTCAGAGGGAGCAGGTTGTTCTTTCTGGGACCCAGAGTGGGAGCTGGGGATGGGGAAGGGGCCACAGCACCCACAGCACTCACAGCACAGCACCCACAGCACCCACAGCACCCACAGCACCCACAGCACTCACAGTACAGCACCCACAGCACTCACAGTACAGCACCCACAGCACCCACAGCACCCACAGCACCCACAGCACCCACAGCACTCACAGCACCCACAGCACTCACAGCACCCACAGCACCCACAGCACCCACAGCACCCACAGCACTCACCCACAGCACCCACAGCACCCACAGCACCCACAGCACCCACAGCACTCACAGCACAGCACCCACAGCACTCACAGCACTCACTCACAGCACTCACTCACAGCACCCACAGCACCCACAGCACAACACCCACAGCACCCACAGCACTCACAGCACCCACAGCACCCACAGCACCCACAGCACCCACAGCACTCACATCCTGCCCAGGATGGGCAGTGGGAGCCTGCAGCAATAGAATCACACAGTCCCAGAATGGTTTGGGTTGGAAGGGACCTCAGAGACCATCTCATCCCACCCCTGCCACAGGCAGGGACACCTCCCACTAGCCCAGGTTGCTCTAAGCCCTGTCCAACCTGGCCTTGGACACTTCCAGGGATCCAGGGGCAGCCACAGCTTCTCTGGGCAACCTGTGCCAGGGCCTCCCCACCCTCACAGCCAACAATTCCTTTCCAATATCCCATCTATCCCTGCCCTCTGGCAGTGGGAAGCCATTCCCCCTTGTCCTGTCCCTCCATCCCTTGTCTCAAGTCCCTCTCCAGCTCTCTGGAGCCCCTTTAGGCCCTGGAAGGAGCTCTAAGGTCTCTCCAGAGCCTTCTCTTCTCTGGGTGAGCACTCCCAGCTCTCCCAGCCTGTCCCAGAGCAGAGGGGCTCTCCCTGTTCCAGTGTGGAAATTGAAAACCAGGCATGAGATGCCTCCAAACCTGGGCTCCAGCAGCTTCACCAGAATCACCTGCTCACCAGCTCTTCCCCAGACAGTCTTGGGGGGGGTTATTAACACCAGGACAGATCAACCCCTTGCTCCCTGTGGCTGTCAGCACAGCAAGGAAGACCTGGTGCTGTTATGATTTCGTTTCAAGGCACACTTTGTGGGGAGGGAGAAAAAAAGGGCGTTGAAAACCTCTCTGTTGAAACATCAGCCTTCCCTGCTCTGCTTTGCAAGCACTTCTCTGCTCTCTGCCAAGGAAAGAGGAATTAGCTCTGTCTCAGGAAGTGAAGCAGTGGACACTGGGGACCAAGGGAGTGAGTGAATGAGCACAACCTTCTGGAGACACTCCAGGGGCACAAAAGAAGATCCAATAAGCTGGAGAACAGCACGTTCCTGTGTCAGGGCCAAAGCCACCCCGCCAGCAGAACAGGGTTGTGCCTGGGGCAGCAACATGTTTAATGGTTTTAGTATTATTCTCTGAGCAGTCCCAGGATGCTCCCAGCACGTGCAGGAGAGCAGAGCCACCCTGGGAATGGGACTAACAGTTTGTTACCGGTTTTTCAAGTGGCTCCTGCAGGAACTTTCTCATTTTGCTCGCTGAATTCAGCAGCTGAAAGAAACATATGGCCCATATATTTCACCACAATAGGTCCAGGACAGCTGATTTTACAGTATTTGTGGATTCACTTAGGTTGGAAAAGCCCTCTGAGACCATTGAGTTCAACTGTTCCCCCAGCACTGCCAAGGCCACCACTGACCCATGTCCCCAAGTGCCACATCCACACATCTGTTAAAACCCTCCAGGGATGTTGATTCCTTCACCTTGAAGCACATCAACAAAACAAGATTCTTGGACAATATATGGCCCTGGCCATTCCAGGTTAGTCCAGCCCAACCCTCTCAACCATTTATTTCATTTTGTTATTCAGATTATTTGTATTTAATTTACCACAACAGAGTTAAACTTGTGCTTTTGCCTGAAACACTGTCATTTTTCCATGTCCTCCTCGTCACCTCAATGGGTTTATTATCTCATTTTTGATGAGATGGGACAGTTTCCTCCATAAAATGTTTAAAAAGGCTCAAATGATTCTCAGAATGATGATGGTATTTGCACCATCATCAAAACAGCAAAGAAATCCTTTCTGCCTTTATTTTCATCCAGGAATCACTGAACCAACTGAGGAGCCACCAAATTACTCTTCTGACTCCAGACAGGCACTTATCAGGTGCAATAGCAAAAGACCCACAAAAAGCCTTACTAATTCTCTTTTCCTTGAAACTCTTTATAACTGGAATCTTACTGGGAAGTGAAACTCAGACACCTGGCAACCACCATCCCCAGGACCTCCCCAGGAGCCTCCTGACCTGCACACAGTGGCCAACGTGTATCTGACGTGTTTCTAAGACCTTTTCCAAGGTCACTCCTACTCTGCCTCTTACTTTCTTCCCAGTTAACTTGATTTTTATCTGGAGATATCCTTAAGCCTCAATTTTTATGTGGGTTTTGGTGCCTAACTGGAACAATACTGGCCAGTGTTTATCTGGCCAAGGTGTATCTGGGACCAATGGGTCATGAGCTGTTGGCCACTAATAAGACACTTGCAGAGAGGCTGATTTTTGGAGCTCAAGAATCTTCAAAAATCTACTTTCTATGTAGCCTTACAAGGTAGATTTCTAAGGACTTGGGCTCTCAAAATCACCAATGACTTTAAAACCTTGTCCAGAACACGCAGCACGTGAATGGGCAAACATATGAGTTAGAAACACAAGCTTAGGAAAGTCACTTGGGGAAGAGAGGGATTATTTGTTCAAAAGGATGCTTTTTAGATATTTCTAAAAAATTCAGCATGTGAAAAAGAAGAGGACATATGCTCATCACTTGTCTCTGAGACATCCATCTGATTGTTCCTGTTGAGAAGCCAAACTTCAACGAAATGCCCCCAAACCCAGCAGATGGGCTGAATTACTAATTGTGAGAAGACTCACTCCACAGTGAGACTGAAAAATCCCACAAACAAATAAGGAGAGCCACCAGAAGAGCTTGGTTTGGGATCTCTCCAGACCCACGATGATGAGCAGTAATTACTTCACATGTAGAGAAGCTCTGTGGCACATTTAAAGCCTTTCATTTCCATTCCCTTGTTTAAGTGAGATTATTGCTCCCTGTAGCCGACTAACAATAGATTTCTTAAGTTTCCCCTGACTTGCCAGCAAAGCAAATATCCTCTGGTAAATCTATGAGCTTGAACAATGATTTTTCATTTTTACAACAGCACAATCAATGCAATTTTCCAGGTATAACTCTCCAGCCTCCCCCTATCAGCTCGTTAACGTACGAGTGCCGCACTCCAAACCGTGCCTGGAAAAATCTCCACAGATTCTGCCAGCCCAGGTTGCTTCTGAACACTGAATTCATTGCTTATGAATCACTTCAGTGTGTGCAAACACTTGAATCACTAAGCCATATCTAATATTGTACATAGTAATCAAGTGATGCTGTCACAGTGGAGTCTGGAAGGATGCTCTGAGGCAGCCCTGCAATTGGGGGGTTTCACTGGGAAAAGCAGGTTTTGTCTGTTTGTGAACGTGTTTTATGTGCAGATGTAAATGCCTGGAAAGTATTTTTGGGCTTTGTGTCTTCTTGAGATACTCACAAGAGTCCCATCAACCCCCCCAAGACTGTGAAACCACAAAAGTGGCCCTGTATTCTTCCTGGTATTTAAGATACCTGTAACTTTACAGCCACTGTGACAACATGACCAGGGTCACTTTAAGCTGGAAATGCCATTTCATCTCAGCAGCTTTTTGGCTCAGGTCAGACAGATAAGAATCCAAGGAAAGAAACTCCTCTCACCCCTAAATCCAAGTCATTTTCCCCCTTAAACTGAAATTAAAATGCTATAAATATCCCATCCCTGCTCAGTCCCCCCGAAGCCTTCCAATAACTGCTCATGCCAACTTGTTAAAGTGTCACTTTGGGTTCCTTAAATCCTGCTGGGTGCAATTTCTCTTGCAAGTGTGTCACCAACCTTGATGCCCAGCTCGATGTTCTCCCCTCCGTACACGTCCATGCCGGGGTCCAGGAGCCCGATCTCCCCGAAGAACTTCCTGTTCACCACGAAGGAGCAGCCGATCATGGCCGGGGTCCTGCACGGAGAGAGACCCACGGGAAGGCACAGTGAGTGACATTCTCCAATGTTTTAATGGGCTGAGGGATAATTTCTGCAAAGCTCCTGTTGGCTTCAGATGTTTCCTGCCACTGGTTATCCCGGAGAAATCGCGGCAAGGAGTGAGCTCAGAATCCCAGAATGTGCTGAGCTGGGAGGGACCCCCAAGGATCATCAGTCCAACCCTCAGCCCTGCACAGGCCCAGCCCCAAGAGTCACCCCCTGTGCCCCAGAGGATCAGCCAAACCCTCCCTGAGCTCTGGCAGCCTTGGGGCTGTGCCCACTGCCCTGGGGAGCCTGGGCAGTGCCCAACCAGCCTCTGGGGGAAGAACCTTTGCCTGAGATCCAACCTGAGCCTGCCCTGACACAGCTCCAGCCATTCCCTGGCTGCTGTCCCTGGTCCCCCCAGAGCAGAGCTCAGTCCCTGCCCCTCCTCTGCCCCTGCCCAGGAAGGTGGAACTGCACTGAGGTCTCCCCTCAGTCTCCTCTGCTCCAGCTGAACACACCAAGTGCCCTCAGTGTCCTCACACACCTTCAAATCAAGGCCCTTCCCCATCCTCGTGCCCTCCTTTGGACACTCTCTGATGGTTCAATCCCTTCCCTACATTGTGTCCTCCCCAAACTGCCCCAATGTTGCAGGTGAGGCCACCCCAGGGCAGAGCAGAGCAGGACAATCCCCTCCCTGGTGCCCCCAGTACCTTTGAAAAGGTTATTTTACCACTGCAATGACATGATCCCAAATTCAAGTTCATGTCACTCCGAACAGGCTGGAGAAAGAGACACCCTGGGGTTAAATTACAGAGAAGCTCTGCTGGAAACACCTTGTGGTGTCCATGAGCAAGGGCACAACTCTTTTGGGTTTCCAGTGCCCACAGCCCCAAGGCTGCCAGAGCTCAGGGAGGGTTTGGCTGATCCTCTGGGGCACAGGGGGTGACTCTTGGGGCTGGGCCTGTGCAGGGCTGAGGGTTGGACTGATGATCCTTGGGGGTCCCTCCCAGCTCAGCACGTTCTGGGATTCTGTGATAAGTGAAGGAAATGTAAAAATGACATTTCCTTTCTCTTACCTCTAGCCTGTCTAGTAACAGAGTAGACTTCAGGACAGACAGCAGTTTTTATGGAATCCTGTGAAAGAGGGTTTCCCATTTGGATCTTTATAATACATCACAGAGGAGCCATCACCAAGAGCAACGAGGTCACTGCAAATCCCTTAAAAACTCAAGACAACTGTTTGCAGAACCATCAGCTGGGTCACTTGCCCAGTACCAGCAGGGCTCTGGGTTAGAGATGTCACATCCATCCTGCAAAACCTCAAAAAAACCTGAGAGTGCTCAGCTCCACGCTGCAAGAGCAGCTCGGGGTCTGGTCAGGGAAATAACAGAGAAAAATGAGAGTGGTACCACACTGACATCAATGAATAGCACAAAGAGCGAGGAAAAATGCAGTGTCAGGGGTTAATTTCTCATAACTGTGCAAGTTAAGGATGTAATAGATGGTTGTGTTTACAAGGACCCTGGCTGTGTCCCTCCCTCATTACTTGCAAAACACTGGCCCAGTTCTCCAGCTCACCCAGCTGCCCTGAGCTCAGGATGCTGTTCTGAGTCACACACACCGAGATCACATTTCAGGGTATTTTTTGAGTGGTTAAACACTCCTGACCCTCTCCATAAAATCCCATTTTTCCACAGAGCATGGCACTGAACAAACCATCTCGTTCCGCTCTGGTAGCTCGGGGACACACTCTGTGTTACGGTGTGAGGAAAGTTTACCCCCTGGGATATTTTCTGTGCTAAATTAGAAATATAAAAGGCTTTCTCCCATTTAACTGCTTGCTTTTGAATCCATGCTGCAAAGAAAAAAGCCGAGGATCCCCTCAGATCAGCAGGGGGGTGACAAGGAATGAATTGGATGGAGCTAAGCCGTGCCAAGGTGCTGCTTTTTTGGGGAGCTGTGGGACCCCCTGCCCACCCTGAGCTCAGAGCTTGGAGCAGGGGGGATGGCCACCACCCTTGCAGGACCTTGTGCTGCCCAGGGAAGACTCACAGGGTGGGACTCATGTCCCTGGGAATCTCACACCACTCACAAATGCCTGTTCTCCAGGGGGATGTTGGTCTTGAGGTAGAAACGGGGCAACAGGATCATGTATTTTAACAGCAGCCCCCAAAATCCTGGCTCAAAACCCACTCCATGGCTTGTCCATGCACAATTAAGTCTAAACTAAGTTTTGACTTGCAGAGCTAGAAAACATCCCTGAAAATACCCAGACCTGGCTTACAGAAAACAAGGCCCAGGCCCAGGCTCAGCCTCTCCATCCACACCACACAAAGTGCCCAAATCTGCCAGAGGAGCATTTGGGGTCCCCAAGGCACCCCAGGGCTCAGTAACCTCATGGCAGAGGCCAAATTCATCTTGGTGAAACCCCTGAGCTCCTTGGACAAAAGGTTCTGGCCACTTTATTATTATTTAGAGACATTTTAATACTTTGAATAGACTGGTAGAAGAGCTGCCATATTAAATTAGTTGGAATTGGAATCCATCAAAGGGGTTTTTTTTTCAATAGATTCCTTCCCCAACAGCAGGCTCAGCCTTCCTTCCACTAAGCAGGATAATGTTTCATGGTTTGCTGCCACTCTAGTACTTAAAATTTCAATTCTATTGCTTTATTTGTAGCAAGTTAACTGCCATTAGCAGAAACAATTCTTTCTGAAATGATAACCACGTTACAGATGCCAAATCTAATAGCTCCATTACCCCAGATTACCTCCTGGAAATAAATAGAAGGGTAAATTGCTCTGGTTTTATACAGAGTATGAACAACCCAGTTCATCTCCTCCACTGGGAATAGGTGTGGTGGAACATGGGAATCTCTGACTTCTCCAGTCAAAACCTGTTAGGCCTGTTTAAAGCACTCAGAGAACAGTCAAAAGCCAGAAAAAGAATCCAGGTGAAAGTTTCAGACAATAAAACTTCATTTTTGACCCAATAGTGTGGATCATTGGGAACTCACCAGCAGGCAAACAATGTTTTCTGAACTGGAAACGGCTCAAGGGCCAAGAACAGGAGCTGTACCCTGAGAGAGCTGCTTTCATTATTATTTTATAGAATCCCAGAATGGTTTGGGTTGGAAGGGACCTTAAAGCTCATCCCCTTCAACCCTCTGCCATGGGCAGGGACACCTCCCACTAGCCCAGGTTGCTCCAAGCCCTGTCCAACCTGGCCTTGGACACTCCCAGGGATGGGGCAGCCAGAGCTTCTCTGGGTAACCTGTGCCAGGGCCTCCCCACCTGAACAGGGAAGGAACTTCTTCCCAAGACTTTGCAATGTGACTTCAATTTATAGAGCAAAGAGTCAGTGATCCTTCCCTAAACGCTCCTGGAAGCACAGCCCCAAGGCTGCCAGAGCTCAGGGAGGGTTTGGCTGATCCTCTGGGGCACAGGGGGTGACTCCTGGGGCTGGGCCTGTGCAGGGCTGAGGGTTGGACTCCAGGATCCTTGGGGGGTCCCTTCCAGCTCAGCACATTCTGGGATTCTAACTGAGATTTAGCAACTTCACCTTCAATTCTTCCTCTTCTCCATTTTGCTGCACATCCTGTTTCAGCACAGGACACCACAAAGCTCCCAAGTGGCCCTTGGGTCCCTCAAGCAACACAAATTAAGTGCTTCATTCTTCTTTGCAACAATGCTCCATATTAAATAAATGAGGAATCAAAGAGTGCTCGAGAATTTAACTAAAAACACCATTTGATTTTGTAGTAAATCCTTCAAGTAGGTGGACGTTGACAAGAACAGATTGCTCATCCACAACCAAATAATGGCCTGCAGACAAAGAGCTGATAAAGCCTCTTATTCTTCTGCCCCTTAATTAAAAGCATTAACACAGCTTGTTTTTAAAAATCACACAGCTCAGCTAAATGCATTTTTATTTGTCCCCATAGCTATTCCTCCTTTAATGAGAAAGGAAAAACACAATTTGGCAGGAAGGAAGAGCAGAATTACTGGGTTTGTATCCAGGAGTCCACAGTGTTAGTTCCCCACCATTATTTCAGTTGGTTCCTCTACACAATAACTGATGAAAGGTCAAGAAGAGCAGCTTTTATGAAATATCCTCAGTATGGATCTCTAAATAAAGATGAAGGAGATACAGGGAAAAATGTTTATCCTGGTCTATTAAGTTACTTTAATGGTCTTCCTTTCTTTAGCACACAGTTATCATCTAATGATTAAAAAGTCTCAAGGAGATTGCTTCTTCAATTCAAGGAAATTAATTTTCCCCCACCATTGGATTTGGCTTCCAATTTGATACTAAAGAACAAGTTATGAAATATGTAGGAAAAACGATATTAAAAAAATAATTAGTGGTTTGACTGCAAGGAGGCTGAGAACAGACAGGGTGTCCTGTTCCCACCAAACTGCCGTTGTTTTTAATTAACTTGGGTCACAGAGTTGCTCACCTTCCACATGACAACCCTTTGGGAGACACAGCCCCACATCTGGCACATTTGGGATAGTCCTTTACCTGCCCAGAAAGATGTTCTTTGTCTCTCTCCCAACCTCACAATTCCTAATTTAACATCTTAGAATCCCAGAATGGTTTGGGTTGGAGGGACCTTACAGATCATTCAGTCCCACCCCTGCCCTGGGCAGGGACACCTTCCACTAGCCCAGGTTGCTCCAGCCTGGCCTTGGACACTCCCAGGGATCCAGAGGCAGCCACAGCTTCTCTGGGCAACCTGTGCCAGGGCCTCCCCACCCTCACAGCCAGGAATTCCTTCCCAATATCCAACCTAAATCTCCCCTCTGCCAGTTTGAACCCGTTCTCCTCGTCCTGTCACTCCAGTTCCTGATACAGAATCTCTCTGTGTCCTCCTTGAACCCTCTTTAGATCCTGAAAGGTCCTGTGAGATCTCCACACCATTTTCCCAGCCTGTCCCCACAGGGGAGGTGCTCCAGTCCCCTTATCAAGTCCCTCCTCTGGACTTGCTCCAGGAGTTCCATGTTGGGGGCACCACAACTGTTTGCAGGGCTCCAGGTGGGGTCTGCCCAGAGCAATCTCATTTTCCATGTTGATTTTGAGGGAAAATTTCAGCTAAATTACCAAATTTAGTCAAATTAAGCCTATGGCTTTAATTAGTGGCCTATCAATGATTTCCCTGATGACAACAGGGTAGGGAAGAGAACACCACCTTTATTTTTATGTGATATTCTGTGATAAAATACTTGATTTCCTTTTGGCCATAAGCAAAATTAAGGACCTGTTTGCAAAGAGAAGCAGCTGTCAGCACCATCCCCTCTGTGTTCAGGGGACAGCAAATAAAGCTGGGATGAGTAACACAAATGAGCAGAAATTTAACTGGCATTAAGGACTGACCCCTCTGTCATCAAGTCCCCTCAGTCCCAAGCCTGTGCCCCACTGGCAGCATCAGGAATGCCAGGATGGAGTTCCCCTGCTCCAGCAGCCTCCCTGCCCAGTCCAGCCCACTGCAGAACCACACTGGGCCCGGTCTGACCACGGCAGGACCCTGGGGTGGTGGAGGGGCAGCTGAGGCTCCAGGGCCACCCTGGAGCTGCCACCACCCCCAAGGGGGATCTGTTCCCAGTCAGTCCACAGCAAAGCCACAGAGGAAACCTCTGGTCCCTCAGGTTTTTGAGGCAGAAAAATGGAAGAGGAGGGGAACCAGACAAAAAATTAATTGGAAAGCAACCACCCTGTTTTTCAGGAGGACTTGGCTTAGTGACCATCCACACGCTTGGGAACTGCCTTGTGGAGCCTGAGCTGGCTCCTGGGATCCATGGAGGGGTCAGGCTGTGATGGGAGAGGTCCAGGCATAGCCTGGAGCTGGGAGTGAGTCCATTCTCTGCAGTGAGAGGCCACCAAGGCAGGAGAACTCCCTGCACAGGGGAAATGGGGGGGGCAGGCAGAGCAAACCAAAGACCCAGAGACCAACCTGGCCCTGCCCAACCTGCCATCATCTCCCTCAGCTTTACCTCACCACCTTCCCCTGCCCTCACAAGAGGTTTGGTCACATCCAGAAGGCACCAGCAAGGATGAGGATGAGGCAGAACCCTCCTGCCTGGCCCTGGCCTTCCCAGCCTTCACCCCATGAGCTCATCAACCACGGTCTCACCCCTTCCTTTCCCCCTTCCCAGCTTCTCCCAGTGCCAAGCACACCAGGCAGACACGGCCTGGATGCATCCCATGGAGCAGGGTTTGCTTTAGAAGTGATTCAGGCCATGAATTTGAGAACTTTGCAGCAAGGGAAGTGTCCCAGCACCAGGACAGCACGGGAGGGGGTGCCAGCAGTGCCCCAGGGCAAGAGGGTGATGGCAACAGCCCAAAAACTACTGTCACACACCAAGCACATCTCCAAAGGAGAAACACACCCTGCTCCTGCCTCCTGCAGAGGACATCTCCGTGCAGATGTGGAGTCAGGCTCTGAGCTCCCCCTCACCGCCCCTGTAATGGATTGGGCAGAGAAAGCTGGATGTGTTTCACCAGGATGGAATAAAATTTCCATGAAGGAATGGCATTTCAGGCCCCAGCAGAGTACCTTCCTTCCCATTATCTCCAGGATGGCATCTGCAGTAGTTGTTTCCTCACTAATCCTCCCTTCCCTGCCCCAGTGACCTTGGCTAATTGTCTGTTTCCAATGGGTTTATTTTCCCGCTGTTGCCAAGAACGACAGAACCTGAGAAACAAATTAAAAATGAGAGATACCACATAAAAGAGATGCTAGATTGCATGCCTTTGCTGAATTTATTGGAGATTAACACAACTTCAACTTTTAATGGCAAAGAAGCTGTGAAAATGATGTATTTTTTAAAATAGCTATTCCATCTTCCCATGGCTGTGACCTTGCTCAAGACTGATTTGACTTTGTCGCTGTCGTGTCCCTGCTTGCTCTGGGACTTCAGGCAAAACATTTAACTCCTTTGTGCCTCTGTTTCCTCTTCTGGCAGGCGAGTATAAATACCTGGATGCTCAGAGAAAAAGCATTTATAAATTGCTTTAGTGATTTCCCCACAGAGCTGCTCAATTAACTACTGATGTTGTTATGGACCCCTCCAATTTCAGTTTTCTGTGGTGAGAAAAGCACTGGTAGTTAACAACCTCCAAAGCAAGGAATTGCTGTTTTCCAGCCTTGCTGCCAACCCACAGCAGCAACAAAAGCTGGTGCCCACCCTGTGCTAAGACACGGCGTGGGAACCCACTGCAGATTTCTATTTACACCTCCAAGCTCAGCCGCCGAATTTCCTCTCCAGGATAAAAACTGCTGCTGAGGTTGTTGCCTAAAAACATTTCCCTTCCTTGTTTATTCTAAAAACCAAGCACTGAAGATCACTGAGCACCCATCTCCACCCTCCCATGCACTTTTAGGAGTTTCCATGCAGATCTGTGCTGCTCTAGGCTGCCAAAATGCTCCTGTGCAGGCAGCAATCATCTCCAACTCCATGGATTTCTGATCTGAAGTGAAACTCCAGCCCTAAAGATCCACATTCCATGGAGCAGGGCTTACCCCATCCCCACAGCTGCCTGGAAGCAGAAGACCCTCAACCCATGGGCCAACTGCCCATCCATGTCCCACAACCATCTTGTTGGGACCTCCCAAACCTCGAGAAGCCCTTCCAGAGCAGGAGCTGGGACATGGGAGTGAGCTCAGGGCCAGGAGAACATGCAGAAGGTATTTTGGGCTGTTCTCCATGCCTGACCTGAGCCCTGCCACAGCCCAAGGTGACCTTTGGGGGTCCTGTGCTCCCTGGGCACACAGGGAGCAGTGCTGGGTCACGGATTTGAGGGGTGCAGCTCTGAGTGTCAGAGCACAAACCCTGAACGAGTCACCTTGGAGACTGTAAATTTGATAATTACTCTTCAAATGGGGACTGTTCAGGAATGGTTTTGAGGAAATAGTTGCAATTACAGTGTTTTCCCTTGGGATGTACTTAAAAGATGGCTCTTGATTTGAGCTCATTTCCAGGCAGTTGCAGAGCTGTTGCTGGAGGCAGGGCAGGGACTCAGGGGGATACCCCATCTGTGCCACATGGGGGGACCCCTCAGGCCCACCCAGGTACCTCCTCAGAGCACAAGGGACTGAGGATCCTTCCCACAACCACTGCAGCACATCTGCAAACATCTGTGTGCTGGGGGCGTGACCCTTAATGGGTCCCATTTATTCACACAGGCAGAACTGGGGGAAATAACAGCGATCATTCCCAGTGATTTATTAGGGACAGTCCTACAGGAGAGGCAACACAGAGTCTCAGGCTTGGAGCTGAGATAAAGCAGAGCAAGATTTTCATATGAGCCCATAGTGGAAGCCACTGAAAAATGCATAAAAGATGCAAGAAAAACACTTTCCCTGCCTGGAAAGCAAATCAAGAGAAAAAATCAAGAGGTAAAAAAGGGAGCCCAGATTAACATGGATAAAGAGTGAGGAAGGCTCAGTATCTGGTTAACCTGGTTTTACTTTCCCTGTATGACTGGTCCCCTAAAGGTCTGACCCTCAGGGCAGAGCTGGAAATTGCTGTTACATTTTCCCTGCCCAGGAATGATCCAGCCCGAGCACATCTTGTGATCAACCCCAGGGGCTGAGCCCCAGAGCCTGGGCCCCGCTAGGAAAAGAGATTTTCTTCTATCTCCTTAATTAAAACATGTTAACCAACGGGAGACAAAATTCAAGCAACGCTAAGTGATTTGAAATTTTAATCTTGAGCTGGGAGGGGAGTAAATCCAAGTGTCTCCACGTGCTGTGAATCCCTCCACAGGGAAACTGTGCATCCCTCCACAGGAAAACTGTGCATCCCTCCACAGAGAAGCTGTGGATCTATCCATAGGAATGTTGTACATCCCTCCACAGGGAAGCTGTGGATCTATCCATAGGAATGTTGTACATCCCTCCACAGAGAAGCTGTGGATCTATCCATAGGAATGTTGTACATCCCTCCACAGGGAAGCTGTGGATCTATCCATAGGAATGTTGTACATCCCTCCACAGGGAAGCTGTGGATCTATCCATAGGAATGTTGTACATCCCTCCACAGGGAAGCTGTGGATCCATATGCAGGGCAGCCGTGGATCCATCCCCAGGGAAGCTGTGAATCCCTCCCCAGGGAAGCTGCTGTAACAGCACAGGGCAGGTGAGGGGAGCACACACCTTTATTAACCCCCAGTCTCACAGTCTCTGCCCACCATCAACTCTCAGTCACCTCAAGGCCCCTCCTGAACAGCTTATCCAGGGTTTCAATCCCACATGGATTCTCCATTAAACAAGCAGTGCTTGCCTATGCAAATCAGACCTATTTATTCCACACCAGAGATGCACAACTCCTCAGGGCAACTCAGCCACTGGCTTGAGTTTGGCCAGAAGTGGTTTAAAAGCTCGTTTGTGTTAATTGGCAGCGACTGAAATGCAGCTCATTGGGCAGCTCAGAGCACAACGGGAGGTGCCTCCACCAGTCCTCCCAAATCCTTGAATTTAACACATAGCTGGGCAGCCAGCACCCTTAAACCAGCTCTCAGTTCCTCCAGAAGACAACGGGTTTACAGAATCCTGGATTTAAGGATTTGCATTTGCACCACTTCAAACTCCCTGTGACGTGAGAGCAGGTGAATGCTGAGATTCCACCCCTGGGAAGGTGAAACATTTCTTGCCCTTTTATTTCATAGAATGGTTTGGGTTGGAAGGGATCATAAAGATCATCTTGTTTCAACCCCTCTACCCCAAAGCCCTAAAGATGATATGCTAGAGGAACAACACTTATTTCACTACACTTTGGACATGGGCCTGGAGGAATGGTTTCCCACTGCCAGAGAGCAGGGTTAGATGGGATATTGGGAAGAAATTCTTCCCTGGGAGGGTGGGGAGGCCCTGGCCCAGGTTGCCCAGAGAAGCTGGGGCTGCCCCTGGATCCCTGGAAGTGTCCAAGGCCAGGTTGGATGGGGCTTGAAGCAACCTGGGCTAGTGGAAAGGGGTGGAATGAGATGGTCCTTAAGGTCCCTTCCAACCCAAACCATTCCCTGATCTGTGAGTCCTTAACACTTGGCACTTGAAGCCCTGACTTACACCAAAATGTTTGATGGAGGAAAAGGGAAAGAAAACAGGGCCCAAACATTTTTCCTTAGAAATACCTTGGATGGTGACCAGAGTTTGGGAGTCCAGGACTGCACCTGCTCATCTAACCTGGCACCTAACCCTAAACCCACTCCCTCTGCTTTTCAAGTGGGAGCATCCAATTCCTCTTGGACAAAGCAGATATCACTCATGGAAACCCTGCAGGTTTTGGTCCCACCTCTGGGTCTCTGCTGTCTCGGAGGCTTTGGCTCCATGGAGCTGCTCCCCCTCCCCAAGGGCCATTCCCAATGGCTACTGCAGGAATTGCTTCACCAGGAGCACGACCCTTCTCTCCCTCCCAGCAATAACAGCTCTGGAACTGTAACTTCATCTCCTTCCACTGTTGCCAGACTGCTAATTAAATGATAATTACTTTGAGATGTAATATGTATAACTATCAGGCACTTAACGGGAACGTGTTATTTACTTTTCTTTTTTTAACATGAATATATTTTTTTCTCAAGGGCAGCCAAACAGTTGACTTTCACTCATGTTCTTCCTCTCCACTGAGCACAAAAATCACTGCCAACAAATTTCACAGGTAAACAAAGTTCTCTTTGTCAGACCCACCTCTGAACCCACCCCAGCAACAACCCCAGCACCAAACTGGGGCTGAAGGATCAGGATTGAACCCCCCTGATCCTTCACTGAGCTGCCAAAGGCCCCTTGATATCCAAAAAGGAACCCCTTGGTACCTAAAATGGGACTTGGGCAGCGTGTTCTGTCCCAGCTTATACCAAAAGTAATCCTCCAGATTTACACTTGCTTCAAGAGACTATCAGATAAAGGAACTACAATAAATTGACTTTTAAAGGTGAAAATGGGCTCATGAGAGCATCACTCCAGTGCAAACCTGCTCTGTTTTTGGCTGAAACATTGGTTTTAATCTGAGAACACTCAAGCAAACAGCAGAAATCAGGAGAGAAGCCTCTCCTGGTGAATCATTGCCTGTAACAAGGATGCTGCAAGCCAAGGCCGTGCATCTGGGGACAAACACACAGCTGACACCGTGGGCTGAGTTCAAAAGTAATTCTCCTGACAGGTGGGAACAGAGCACAAGTCCCTGTCAGCTCAACTGAGCCCTAAGGAACAACAGGAACAAAAGAGCAGAGAAAGACTGGAACCTGTGAGAGATGCCATGCGAGGCCCAGCTGTGCTTGGGGACACAGAAAGGCAGCACCTCATCCATGAGAGGGTTATTTTACACAGTCACATTCAAACCAAGGTATAACCACAACTCACTGACTGGTCCCAGTTCCCTTAAACACTCGGCAGCACCTCCCAAATACCAACCCCTCCTAACCACCAATCCCTCCTAACCACAGAGCCCTCCTAACCACCAATCCCCCCTAAACTCTTGAGGCTGAGGGGAGACCTCAGTGCAGTTCCAGCTTCCTGGGCAGGGGCAGAGGAGGGGCAGGGACTGAGCTCTGCTCTGGGGGGACCAGGGACAGCAGCCAGGGAATGGCTGGAGCTGTGTCAGGGCAGGCTCAGGTTGGATCTCAGCCAAAGGTTCTTCCCCCAGAGGCTGGTTGGGCACTGCCCAGGCTCCCCAGGGCAGTGGGCACAGCCCCAAGGCTGCCAGAGCTCAGGGAGGGTTTGGCTGATCCTCTGGGGCACAGGGGGTGACTCTTGGGGCTGGGCCTGTGCAGGGCTGAGGGTTGGACTGATGATCCTTGGGGGTCCCTTCCAAGATTCTGTGACTCTGTGACCTCACACAACCTGCACCATGGTGGGGATGGGCAGGTCCCTCCAGGAGAGGAATCTGTGCCTGTGCCAGCCCTGGGCTGGGGGGAACCAGCCTTCCCTCACCCTCCTCCCTTTTAGTCCTTGTTGCCAAATTGGTTGTGAACAGAATCCCAGGATGTGCTGAGCTGGAAAGGACCCCCAAGGATCATCAGTCCAACCCTCAGCCCTGCACAGGCCCAGCCCCAAGAGTCACCCCCTGTGCCCCAGAGGATTGGCTCTGGAAAGAAGTCCCTGTGAATGAACATGCTCACTTCTCCTGTGTGAGTGTGTGATGATGTTTTATTCCTTGGGATGACAACTTGGAGGGAAAAAAGGTCCTGTTTGCTGCATTTCCTTTGCTCCCTGAATGCTGGTGGCAAACAAGCTCCCACCATGTGCAGTGTAGAAGTTCAATCCTGGCTCTTCACCAGGGCCAGTCCTCCTTGGGCTGGTGCTGCCTGTGCCCAGGGCTGAGCCAGTTCATCCCAGCTGGCACAGTTACTTCATTAGCAGGTGCCAGAGGGCAGGAGCTGCCTGGGGATGGCCCTTGGCATCAACCTGTAAGTCAAACACCTTTTTTTTCTTTTCCTAAATGTTGAAGGTGAACTCTTGGCACTTTTAAAGTCCAGGACTTGCTGAGAGTTTTGTCATTTAGGAGGGCCTTGGATCCAAGACTCCACTGGGAGTTGAGGGCTCCAAAACACTGGAGCCTCTGTGCTCTGGAGCCAGGCTGGGAGAGCTGGGGGGGTTCACCTGGAGAAGAGAAGGCTCCAGGGAGGCCTAAGAGCCCCTTGCAGGGCCTAAAGGGGCTCCAGGAGAGCTGGAGAGGACTGGGGACAAGGGATGGAGGGACAGGACAAGGGGGAATGGCTTCCTACTGCTACGGGGCAGGGATAGATGGGATATTGGGAAGGAATTCCTGGCTGTGAGGGTGGGGAGGCCCTGGCACAGGTTGCCCAGAGAAGCTGTGGCTGCCCCATCCCTGGAAGTGTCCAAGGGCAGGTTGGATGGGGCTTGGAGCAACCTGGGCTAGTGGAAGGTGTCCCTGCCCATGGCAGCGGGTGGAAATGGGTGATCTCTAAAGTCCCTTTCAAAGCAAACCATTCTGGGATTCTCTGAATTAAAAAATCAATGCATTTGGTGATTAAAAAGCTCAAAACCAACAAACTAAACCAAACAAAAACCCCACCACCACCATCCCCCACCAAAAAAAAATTAAAAACCCCACAACAAACTGTCTCAGAGCGGGGTCCCGTTCCTGCAGAAGTCAGTCACTGGCCACACTGGTGCTCAGGCTTTGAGCTTTGGACCAACTTGAAGTCAGCAGAAGATCTACAATAATTGCATTGCTGCACTGGGCTCAGTGGGGCTGCCTTTTCAGAGAGCTCTTGCCAAGCCCAGCCTGTGCAGCTGAGGGAGGAAACACAGCCTTTCACAGGTCTTTTGGTGTGATAAACACCTGGCATGGGATGGGATTTCTGCTTTTGAAGCTCTGCCTTGCCTGACCCTTAAACAGGCAGTTTGGATCAATCCCTTTGCAAATACTGGGCCATCTGTGGTTGGGTAGATCTGCACTAACCCAGAGGGAGGTGGATCCAAACACACCTCTCCACCCCTGAGCTCCCTTCCCTGGCAATTATCTTTACCAAGCTTTACATTTCACTACAGTTCTTCCCCTTTTCATTTTTATTTTCTCTCTGCTTCACTCACTGTTCAAACCAAAACAAAGCCCCAGCTCTGAGAAATGAGAGTGACATTTGCTGTTCGATGCTGGAGGCACAGACTGGATCTGTTATATTTCCCAGGAATTGTGTTTCTGCGCTACGGATGCGTGAAGGGGAAGATAAACCTGGGAGCTGCCCTTCCTGCCAATAGGCTGCAAGCAAGGAGTTGTCAAAAATAAATGCATTACTCAGCTCCTCTGAGGTGCTTACAGGGCTGTTTCAGAGCTCCCTCATTTCCCCACAGAGCGAAGCAGCTCCAGCTGTCAATAACCATTCCTGACATCCCTGATCCCAGGCCCAGACTATCATGGATGGAAATGCTCCCACCTAAATTCTGTCTGCAGAAATATCCTGAACTTCCCAATGACTCCAGGCTCCTGGATCTCTAACTTCCAACATCCATGACCACGGGGCTGTGCTAAACCAACTGATGATGTCGTCACCCAACACTGATTTCTGACAGTGCCTTGGATTTCACAGAATCCCAGGATGTGCTGAGTTGGGAGGGACCCCCAAGGATCCTGGAGTCCAACCCTCAGCCCTGCACAGGCCCAGCCCCTGGGCCCCAGAGGATCATCCAAACCCTCCCTGAGCTCTGGCAGCCTTGGGGCTGTGACACTTCCCAGGTCTCTCTGCTCTGCAATGTGGTTTTGCAGCCTGATGCATAAAAACTCAGCAGGGAGCAGAGGGAGCTGCTCCCAACTTCTACAGAAAGGTGACACTTTCCCACAGGGAATCCAAGTGCTTCACCACTCCAGTTTTGCTAACAAGGCATTTGTCCCACCCACGAGAGGTCTGTGGCCAAAGGCTGACTCCTCTGTTTGTGTTTGGCCTAAAAGTCAAGCAGCACCAGATTCCTTGGGGGAAAGGATGTGCAGTTTGCCCTGGCCAACCTCCAACCTGCTGCAGGCCTTCACAAATCAACTCTGTGATGGATCCACAGGCTGGAGAAGACTGGAGGGAGTGGATGTCAGTGTGTGAAGTCCTAGAAAAGAAGCTGGATCAGCAGAGAATCTTTGCCAGTGGATCATACACTGTCCTGCACATCCAGAGACTGCTGAACCAAACCAGGAGTTGCCATGAGTTCACACCCTAAGGACATGCTTTCCAATCCAACTGCTCTCTTATTTCTGGACAAACCTTAGTTCTTAAATTACATTGCATTTTTAATGTCTCTTTGCAGAGGCTTCTTGCTTGTGCAAAAATTAACAGCGGGAAGGAGAGAGAGAAAATGAAGTCACGTGCTAGGAATTCACTCCATGGAATAGTAGCAACTGTGCCCTGCTTTTCTGTACAGCACCACATGCCAAAAGAGCCCAAAGCACTTTCACTCCACTTCTGCCTTTAATCAGACAAAACATGTGTTGATTTTAACCGTGTAAGACAGAGCAGGGAGCAGCCCAGGAGACTGGGGAGCTCTGGTGTCTGGGAGCCAGAGCCAGGGGCAGGAGGAGGCTGAAATGTTAAGGAGTCAATCAGGGGATGGAACACAACCCCAGCCCCTCCTGAGGCCGTGGGGTGAATGTGTACAGAACCTACCGGGGCCCAGTGCTGTCATGAAAAGGTTCCTGATCCCTCCTGAAACACATCTGAGCACTCCAGGGCTAATTCTGCACTGAAGAACCTCGTTATTGAGGTCCCACTTTGCCAGCCCTGCTTTGAGAGGTGACAGACTGACATTTTAACAGGTGAGAGACTAAACTGGGGCTGGCAAGGGCTCACTGAGGAATTCACTCTGAATTAAGGGAACCATTAAAACCCCTATTGATGGCTTGAGATGCATTTTAGAGATCCTGGCCTGGCAATTTTTAAAACCCACAGAAATACTGTGACACAAGACACTGGATAGATACACATTCTCAGAACTTGCTGCTTCATTCCTGCACTTGGGAAGCACTAAAGGGGGAGCAGGGTCAGCAAAGGCACTGGAAACAAGATGTCCTGTGGCAGCATCTCCCAGACTGGAGAAAAACCAGACACACTAAAACTTAGCTCTTATCAATGTCACAGAACCATCAAAGAATCATCATCGAATCCCAGAAGGGTTTGGGTTAGAAGGGACCTGAAAGATCATCTTGTTCTACCTCCTGCCACAGGCAGAGACACCTTCCACTAGCCCAGGTTGCTCCAACCTGGCCTTGGACACTTCCAGGGATGGGGCAGCCACAGCTTCTCTGGGCAACCTGTGCCAGGGCCTCCCCACCCTCCCAGGGAAGAATTTATTCCCAATATCCCATCTAACCCTGCCCTCTGGCAGTTTGAAGCCATTCCCTCTTGTCCTGTCACTCCAGGCCCTTGGAAACAATCTGTCTGCATCTTTCTTGTAGCTCCTTCAGGCCCTGCAAGGCCACAATCAGGTCACCCTAAGGCTTCTCTTCTCCAGGCTGTACACACCCAATTCTCCCAGCCTTTCCTCCCAGCAGAGCTGCTCCATCCCTCTGATCAGCTTAGTGCCTCCTCTGGACTTGCTCCAACAGCTCCACATCCTTCAGGTGTCCATCCTTTGTCCATCCAGCATTTAAAAATACTGCTTGGCAAATTCTGGTCTTGATCTTGCAAACAGCACCCACCTACTTTAACAATTTTCAACTAAAAGATGACTAAGTGAATCCCAAAATGTGTATTTTCCACAGGATCAGTGCTCACTCCTGATCTCCTCAGAGGCTCCAACTCAGCAAAACCCTACCATGAGCAGCTCCAACAGCTTCAGGTCCCTGATATTCCACATTCCACCCTTCTCCTGCTCCAGAGCCCCAGATTTCACAGAGGCCAAACCAGCTTGTTGTGATTCACACTGATAAATGAGCTGCCATCCACCTGAAGGGCTGAGGAGCTTCTCCCACCCTCCAACAATGTTCAGGAGACAAGGCAAGTCCAGGCACATAAATGATCACATCCCTGACCCAACAGTCCCAGAGGCACCAGGAGATTCCAGCCCTTAAAATGGAGCATGTGGGAGCATCCCTTTGTAACCCAGTTATCCTGGGAATGAGAAAGAAAAGGAAAGGAGGGAAAGAGGGACCCTGACAGCAGAGCATGTGCTGTTGGAGAAGGGGAAGGTCTGAGCTGCCCATAAAGATCCAAATCAAGGCCACTTTCAGAAGGACAGTCTGGGTTCTTAGAGACTGTAAAGCCAGAAGTTCATTTCATCTCCCCTTGGTTCTTCTCCCTGCTTGGAAATGCAATGAGCCAAAGGTAAGCAGCTGGTTGGTGACTGTTCCACCCTCTCCCTTTGTTATTCCCTGCACAAAAATGGGATCTGCACCCATGAGACAGGATGGTCCTGCCCTTGGGTGGCTGCACCAGCTCATGCCAGAGTATTTCTGACTGGGGCCACTGGGTCTGGAGCTGTTCTCCATGGCCTGTGCTGGCTGCAGAGAAGAAGATGACTCTGAGTGATCTTAGAAAAACCAAATTTCCCCCAAAGGGTCAAACCTCCCAAGCACACACACACTGCTCTGTGCAAGCAGCTGAGTTTCCATCTCCGGCCTTCCCAGGTGGTTTGCTGGAGTGTGGGAGCTGCAGAGGGGGGAGACTCCTCCATCACACTCACAGCAGCTTCCCAAAATTGTTTTTATACTAATAATGTAGCAAAAAAAGCTCATCTGGCCAATGCAGTCCCTGGAAAACTCCAGTGCACTGCCCACAGCAAATGAACCCCATCACGTGTGCAAAGAACGGGGCTGGATTCCACATCCTGCCTTTCAGAGCTGGATGAAAAATTCAGCTCCCAACTTAAAACACAAAAAATTGCTGCTCTTTTGCCTTTCTGAGCGCCCCAAGTGCCTCCAGAGCTGCTTTTGAACCACACTGAGGATCAGATGCAAGAGCCAAAGCTCTGCAGTGTCAGCCTGGGATTTGGAGCATCTGGGTGGTTGGTTTTTCTCCCCATTAATTTAATTTGACAGAAGAGAGCAGCAAAGCTTCTGGCTCCCGTGTGGGCAAAGTGGATAAACAGCAGGAATTGTAAGGGAAGCTGAAACTAAACCAAAAAGCAGGAGGCTGCTGCCCTGGCTAAGAGCCTTCTGTGTTCCCTCTCCCCATCCCAGTCTCTGTGCCCTGTGTGATATAATGAGGATGTTTTCCTGCTTGCCCCTTGTTCCAACCTCACCTCTGTGTTTTATTTAGACCATTTGGAAGGGAAAAACAACCCATCCTGTCCCATGATGGATCCCATGATACAGGAGCACAGGATCAGTGCTTTCTCCTGATCTTCTCAGAGGCTCCAACTCAGCAAAACCCTAAAAACATCCTTGGTGTCGACCACGAGCAGCTCTGACAGCTTCAGGTCCCTGATGTCCCACATTCCACCCTTCTCCCTGATGTCCCACATTCCACCCTTCTCCTGCTCCAGAGCTCCAGATTTCACTGAGGCCAAACCAGCTCTGATAAAGCTCCCTGACTGCCCCCCAACCCCACCCAAATTTAGACTCAAGAGCAGCAAAACCTAATCCTGCTGCTTGGGAAAAATCTGCAGGAGTGAGTAATTCCTGAGTGGGCAGACATTTGTGTAGCTCTGTAGAGTGAGAACTGTGGATTCAGCACCACAATTCTTTTTGCAGGGGAGATCTTCAAACCTTGTTTGTGTTTCTGGTTCCCCTGCCGGGTCTGTGGTGTGGGCAGAGCACACATGGCTCTGTCTTACACCCTCAGCTACTCTGGGTGACACAAGACACCTCCAAGTGCTGATTCCTGACACCACCAGCTGATTTCCACCCCGTGGAGCAGCCCCAGGATTGATCCAAACAGGAACATCTCTGGCCTCTCAGCAGCAGAAGCTTTTCCAAGCCACAATCCTTCATTTCCTTGCTCAGCCAAACTGAAATGCAGCCAGATTGGAGGAGGCTTGAGGATTAATCCCAGCCCTGGTTTTGGAGCTCAGTGCTTCCAAGTGGGGAAGGGCCAAGGTGACTTTCTGTGCTGACTGAAAGGGTGTGTGGGAGTTGGAACTTGGATAGATGCAAATGCAACCAGGCAAGTCAGGCTCTTCCTTCTGCAAAGCACATCCCATAGCAAATCTCTCTCAACAATTAGTTACACCAGGCCTAAATCTTACCCCCTCCCTCTGCAATCAGTGGGAAATCTTGGCTCAAGAGGAGGAGGAGTTTTGCAATCAGGATCAGTGGGGGAAGGGGCTTTGCTGTCCTCCTGACAGGGGAGTTTGGAACAAAAGCTCAGCCCTGAGTGTCTGTCCCACCTCCTCCAGCTGCAGGATTTCATTAAGGCAGAAACACATGACACTAATTCATATTCTCAGTTCCACAACCCACCAAACACCAGCACAACCACCACAAAATTTGGATGGAGCCCAGGGGGAGCGAGATCAGAGTGTGACCCATCAGGGACACGGTAATTCAGAGGATCAGGGAATGTTTGGGTTGGAAGGGACCTTAAAGACCACCCAGTCCCACCCCTGCCATGGGCAGGGACACCTTCCACTAGCCCAGGTTGCTCCAACCTGGTCTTGGACACTCCCAGGGATCCAGGGGCAGCCACAGCTTCTCTGGGCAACCTGTGCCAGGGCCCCCCCACCCTCACAGCCAGGAATTCCTTCCCAATATCAGATTTCCCCTCTGTCAGTTTGAAGCCATTGTCCTCCTCCTGTCACTCCAGTTCCTGATGAACAGCCCCTCTCTGATTTCCCTGTAGTCCTGGAAGGGGCTGTGAGGTCTCCATTCAACCTTCTCTTCTCCAGGCTGAACAGCCCCAGCTACTCACAATTTTCTGGAGGTTTATCAACCACCCACTTTGACAATCTGAACAATCAACAAGACCCTGCTCTGAGAGGTCACAAATGATTTTTAGCTGAAACAGGACAATGCCACAAGAGAAAAAGCCAATTCAACCATCCTTGTCATGAGGGACAAACCCCACTGAGGGTCAAAGCACAGCCATGGACAGGGACCACAGATGTCCTGTCATCTCTGATGGCTTTGTGGGAGCATCCAGAGACACCAGAACCCCTCAGAGAGCTGTTGATCAAGTGGTTTGGTTTTATTTTACCCACTCCAATACAACCACAGCTCTGGTATTGCTTTGTCTCTCCATCTCCCATCATCTGGTAGCAAACACCTTCTAGTGAAGCCAACAGCAAAAGGCAACCACCAGGTGGGTTTAAGGACAGAGATGTGCAACCACTTTCACCCCCCCCAAAAAGTGTAGTCTGAAAAAATATATTTAGTTCAAGCAAAAGACCCAACCTCTGTAACTTGTCAACTAAAAACGGCCACAGGCAGCTTTCTAAACTATTTTCTCAGACTGTAAAACTTTGGTTTTAGACCAGACTAACCCCCCCAAAAATCCCCAAAGTGACACTTTTTGTTTCAGATGACATCAGTGCCTGATTGTCTGTCAGCTGCACAAAGACACGGGCACGTCCTTCCCATTGAACAAGGATGGCAACAAAAACCTGACAAATCAAAGTCGCTGAGAACTCAACACCTGGCTTGGGAAATGATGCAGGTGTGAAAACTGAGCTGCCAGCAGCAGTTCTCCTGCCCACAGCAATCCACAGAGCCTGGAAAACTAAACTCCACTTGCCCAAAGCAGGGAAACCTGTTCCCAAGGTCACCCAGCCCAGGAATCACCTGCCTGGGGGTCTCTCACAAGCATCACTTGGCACAGATTAAGAAGAAAATGAAGTTGGAGGGGATGTCTTTGGGATTGGGTTATTTTTTTCCCCCAACACAGTGAACAATTCATTATGGGGATGCCCAACACAGAAGGATTGTTTTGCAACCAGACACCTTCAATTTGATTCTTAAAATAAGTTCTTTTCATTTATACAAACACGGAACACACTTTAGTGCAGTACTTTAGGTAAATTAAACTTGTGGTGGAAGAGTTGTTTCCACCAACCAAAGAGGATGAGAAAGGGAATAGAATTTATAACACCTTTAGTAGTAAAATTTATATAGGTTTCAGATAGTGAGAATGGCACTTGTGAAAATAACCCCCTGCAGAACCTGAGTGTGCTCCTTTCATTCCACTATCCAACATCTGCATCTCCCAGGCTCAGGAAAGGGACTGAAAACGACTTGGAATTTCTCATGGAATGTGAGAACTGCCAGCAAATTCCACTGCCTCAGTTCTGTCCTCCCAAGCAACCAAGGAAAGGTGGAAAAAACAGCAGGTCAAGTGCAACACTTGGAGATTAAAAGGTTCAGCAGAGAAGGATCTCTGTGATATTTCTTAGAGAGGAGGTGCCAGAAGGCAGCAACAAGCCAGGAGGCAAAAGAAAAGGTTCTTGGAAATAGAAGTGGTGCTGGGGAAGCACTGCCCCAGAGCACAGGGGAAAGCTGAACACTTGGGATTTCTGGAGGGCAGGGCCTGTGGCACATTTTCAGTGCCCAGGTCCAGGCACAAACCAAGACTAAATCCCACATCACTCACAGCACAGGGCAGGAGGAAAAAGAGCATCCTGGGATTTTCCCAGGTACCCCATCACCTGCTCACAGAGGCTGGACACTGCAGGGGGTTTTCCTTCCTTTAAATATGGTTATTCTTATAAAACTTCATCATTTAGGCAACTAATTTCCTGATCTATTTTTCTCTGCAGTGTTTCCTGCAGTGCCCTCGATGCCCCCCCAGTCAATCCATTCACCATTAGGTGGGTCACAACAACACAGGAGCAGCACATTTTCCACTCCTGTCTTCCTGAAAAGGCCTTTGCCTTCACTCTCCCTGAAACACAACATTTCAGTGAAACTCAGCATCAAACCTTTGACTTGTGACATTTGCAGGCACTGCAGAGCTCTGTGCTGCTCCACAGCTCACTGCACCCACCAGGGAACACATTCCCAGGAGCCAGGGATCTGCACAAGGGAATTTAGGTAAAATATAGGGAAGGAATTCTTCCCTGAGAGGGTGGCACAGGTTGCCCAGAGGAGCTGTGGCTGCCCCATCCCTGCAAGTGTCCAAGGCCAGGTTGGATGGGGTTTGGAGCAACCTGAGCTAGTGGGAGGTGTCCCTGCCCGTGGCAGGGGAGGAATGGAATGATCTTTAAGGTCCCTTCCAACACAAACATTCCATGATTCCATGAATTAGTGTGTCCCTTCTATAGCTGATGGGCCACACCCTGATCTCATTCTGACTGGGCTCATTCTGGATCTGTGCTGGCGTTTGATGGGATTGTGCAACTGAGAGTATGACTTGGTATCCTTAGAGCCCCTTCCAGAGCCTAAAGGGGCTCCAGGAGAGCTGGAGAGGGACTGGGGACAAGGGATGGAGGGTCAGGACAAGGGGGAATGGCTTCCCACTGCCAGAGGGCAGGGATAGATGGGATACTGGGAAGGAATTCTTCCCTGTTCAGGTGGGGAGGCCCTGGCACAGGTTGCCCAGAGAAGCTGTGGCTGCCCCATCCCTGGAAGTGTCCAAGGCCAGGTTGGAGCAACCTGGGCTAGTGGAAGGTGTCCCTGCCCATGGCAGGGGGTGTGATGAGATGGTCTCTAAGGTCCCTTCCAACCCAAACCATTCTGGGATTCCGTGATTTTCAATAACACTCCTGAGATTAATTCCAGGGGGTAATTCCATCCCAATCACATATCAATTCTGTGCTCCTTCAACACTGTTTCCTGTGTGCTGTCACAGCAGCAATAGCTCCCCTCTGCTGGGTAAAAGCAAGGTACAATCAGGACCTTGAGAGTGATGAGGCAAAATCTGCAGACTAATTTATCCTCCCTGAAAGCCCCAACCCGGGCAGGGACCCAGATCCAGGCAGAGTCAATAAATTTCCTACATCCTTGAAAAACAGAGTCCACCATTCCCTTTGTCATCAGGTTCAGGCAAACCAGACCCCAGGATTAACAGAAAACATTATTCACTGTATTGGCAACTGCCAACACAACCTTAGAATAACAAAGCTGCTCACTCCAGACATTTGACCTAAAAATCTCGTCTGCCTTCTTCCCAGCCCACTGTGTTTGTGTGAGCACACATTTCATGCCTGTGCCTGACACGGCTGCTTGGCCAAAGTCCAGGATATAAACAGGGCCATCATTTGCTAAGGCCATATGTTGGAAGGATGCACATGGACTTGCTTCACTGAAGGGCCTTCAGAAACCAGTGGTGACAATGATGGGACTGAGCAGATCTCAGATCTGATGCTCTGAGGAGCTTTTTGGTTCGGGGCATTGTTGGCTGGAAAGTGAAATGAACCCTAAATAGCTTTGCTTTGCCCTCTCTGCCAGAGCTCTCCAGGGAGGATGGGCAGCTACACGGGCTGACAGAGCAGGTCAGGGGCCCGGAGTCCCTGTGGAGGATGGAGTTTGGTTCATCAGTCAGGACAGCAGCTGAAAACAACCCTCCTGCAATCCTGGCAGCACAGACCCCCTCACTGCCTACAGTGGGCTCAAAGTACCTGAAGACCCTGCAAACACCACAGCACTGACTGCCCAGCCCAAGATTTCTTGGTCAACACCGAGGTGATTTCTCCAGGAACCACGCCAGGAGCAGCAGTGGCCATGCAGAGGGACTGGGACGGGAGGAAGGGGCCAGCAGAGCTCCAGGAAATGCCAGCCTGGAGCTGCCTCACCCTTTGCAGGGGGACAGGCCGGGGCAGCACAGCTGAGAAGGACCCAGAAGGTGTCCTGGGGACAGCAGTGCACCCCAACAGGACCCAGGCTGGAGATGAGAGGATTGTTCCCCATCACTTGGCACTTGTTAGGCCACATCTGGGAGCTCCTCCAGCCTTGGGTCCCCAGGGGACCAGCCCAGGGGGAATTGAGTTCAGTAGATGGTGCAGGAAAGGCTGTGGGAACAGGGGAGGAAATGGGTTTGGGGACACACACCTGCCAACAGGCTCCCAAAGCCAGACACAGAGCTCCTTCTCTCCCTCCCCCAAAGCCAGATGTTCAAAGTTACCTCGATTAAATCCTCAGCTCTTCCAGGAGCTCCATCCAGCTCCTGCTCACTAATGCAACAGGACACGTGACAGATCGACTCCTTTGTTATTCCTGGGTGGAATCCCCTTCCCTTTCAGTGGCTTTCAGATTTTGATGTTTCCAATTTCGCCGTTCTGATTTTTTGGAGCATCAAATATTTCCTGGGTTAAGGTTTCAATAGAGGGAAAATTCTGTGTGCCATATGTGAGGGGGAGCAGAACATGCTGACTGCACAAGTGGGTGGAAAAGTCCAGGGGGAAAAGCAGCAGAAGGAAGGGAAGACACTGCATTAAATATTAGTGTCTGGAAGTTGCTGAGCAAAGGAGGAGGATTATGGCAGCCAGGGCTGAGATCCCCCCTTGCTCCATCACTCCAGTCCCCAAAGGCAAGGGGGGGAGTGCAAAGCCTGATGCCCAAAGGTGACCATATGGTGAGGAATTCCAAACTCATCCGTTTTCCTGCTGAAAACTTAGGAAGGAGATAAATATGGCACTATTTGTCTGCTCCTTATTATTGCACACGGGGACAAATCCTGCAAGGGGCTGAGCATCAGCAGCTTTTTGGAGCTGAATCTCCTGGGGGATGAGGATGCTCAGTCCCTCATGTCCATCCCCATCCCAGTTTGGCTGCTGGGACAGTTTAGCTCTCCTTGTCCTTGTCAACCTGTGTTTTCAACT